>NC_045426.1:241690812-242010812 GCF_902635505.1 Sarcophilus harrisii
TTTTGCTGAGGTTTTGCACCTGCTATACTACTGCTAATGCTACCATTTCCCCTGTTATCTACTTCCCATTGTTTATTCTTTTCATAGAGTTTTACTCTCTCCTATAGTGAGATTATCAGAACAGCTGTGCCTGTGGGACTTGATTAATTTATAAATCTTAAAGAAAGGCCATAGCTTTAAATGCCTCTGAGAAATTGAACCAGATTCTATTCTTTTTTTTCCAGGTCTTATAATCCTATTTTCCATACAAATGGGCTTAATATTTGTGAATACTTCTTCTCTCAATTTTTTCAAACAACTGCATTATTTAGACAATATGGCTAGTATTTTTAAAACATTTCTTTGAGTCTCAGTATAAATTTCCTAGACTGATGTCAATTATTGATTGGGGTGGAAGAGACAGGAAACTAAAAGAATAGAAAAACATATGCATGCAGTAGGAAGGATGGTGTGTGTGTGTGTGTGTGTGTGTGTGTGTGTGATGG
Organism: Sarcophilus harrisii; assembly: GCF_902635505.1. Classification (NCBI taxonomy): domain Eukaryota; kingdom Metazoa; phylum Chordata; class Mammalia; order Dasyuromorphia; family Dasyuridae; genus Sarcophilus; species Sarcophilus harrisii. The sequence goes on from NC_045426.1 coordinate 241,691,298, forward strand.
TGGTGGTAGAGGAGATTGGGAAGAAACTAGGATCCAGAGAGTTAGGAAGACATTTTCACATCCAATCTCTTAATATTTTTATACATTTATAATTTGAATCCAGAGACAAATTAAAAGACTATGTACTTGCTGTATGACCCTGAACAAGTCATTTAATTTCTCCCTGACTCAGTTTTCCCAGCTATAAAATAGAGACAATAACAGCACCTACTTCACAGAATTTTTGTGAGGACAAAATGAGATTCTGACACAATAGGTATTTAATAGATGCTTGCTTTCTCTTACTCCTCCAAAGAAAGAGCAATGCCACAGAAAAGTAAACATAGAAGTTGTTCAGTTATTTCATCTGTGTCTGACTCTTTATGGCTTCATTTGGAGTTTATGTATAGATAACTAGAGTAGTTTTCCATTTCTCCAACTTTATAGATATGCAACTGGGACAAAAAGGGTTAAGTGAGAGAGAGGTAGTGATGTGTTAGCATGCCAAAATGGGGAGAAATCATGAAACTGTATATGTGACGGATATACGATAAGAGAAGATGGACCTGGGGAACCATTAGGCACAAAATTATGAAATGAAGCAGCAAGATCTTGCCTTTCACTAATACTGTGGCTCATGAGATCAAATCAGGGGGTCTAGCAAACATGAGACCTTTTCCCATATTTCAGTTTTAGCAATCAATCCAGGACAACACTATAAGTTTAAGTTGATTTTATGAGAAAAGCTAAAAAAGGTATGGCATAGTTCCTAAGATGAAGCAGTGTGCCATAAAAGAAAGAATGCTGAATTTTGATTAAGATCTGGATTTACTGTGTCACTTTGAGCAAATTTTGTGACCTTTGAGCAGTTTTCTGATTTGTAACACATAGATGATAATAATACTTGCATGACATACTGTATCAGAGTTGTCCAGAATATATTTCCAAGCTTTAAACTTTTATACAAAAGTAAACAATTTAAAACTTGATTAGTATTGCAATTCTTTGGTCAGCTCAGTGGACAGTGCTAATCATCCAGGGAACAATAAGAGGACAATTAATTGTGGAAGGAAGTTGTTGTTTAGTCATGTCTGACTCTTTATGAACCTATTGGCAATTTCTTGGTAAAGATACTGAAGTGGTTTGTTATTTTTTTCTCCAAATCATTTTATACATGAGGAAACAGAGATAAATGGGACTTGCCCACGTTCACACAGCAAATGTCTGAGGCTACATTTGAACTCACATCTTTTTTTTGTTTGTTTTTATTTTATTATTATTGCTTTTTATTTACAAGATATATGCATGGGTAATTTTTCAGCATATTGACAATTGCAAAACTTTTTGTTCCAATTTTCCCCTCCTTCCCCCGACTTTCTCCCCCAGATGGCTGGTAGACGAATACATCTTAAATATGTTAAAGTATATGTTAAATACAATAAATGTATACATATCCATACAGTTATTTTGCTGCACAAGAAGAATCGGACTTTGAAATAATGTACATTTAACCTGTGAAGGAAATAAAAAATGCAGATGGACAAAAATAGAGGTATTGGAAATGCTATGTAGTGGTTCACACTCATTTCCCAGATGAACTCACATCTTCTTAACTCCAGATCCAGTTTCTATCTACTATGCCATCTAGAAAGAGGATAATTTCACAAAACAAAAGGGAGAAAAGCCCAATGAAGGGGATAAAAAAGAAAATGACAAAAGAAATTTCACTTGCTTCACATTTTTACTAAGAGTAGTCCGGTATGGGAAAAATATTTTGTCCAATTTTCATTTGTTATTGCTGCAGCTCCTAGGCTATTTTACTTTTCTCTTCCATGATCAAAATATTCCAGAGAATATGAAAGAAATTAGAAATATAACAGAAGACTCTTTGGTGTTATATCCAATCCTTCATTTATCTTTCTTTACAATGTGCTAAAACGTTCCTCCTCAGAGGCGGATATATATCAATGATCGTAAACTGGTTCCACATAGCAGGTTGTGCATTTTATAATAATAGCAGCATTTTGTGTTCAAACAAGTCCATTATGGTAAATATTAGAAGAAAAGTAACTTTAAAAAACTTTAGGGCAAGAAATGTTAATAGTATTCTGGCAGATTTTATTAGAGATTCTTGTCAAACCACAAAAGTGATAAATATTTTGAATTGTTTGTCATATCTGCTTGCTCATTAAAATCCAAAGCATGTTGGTCTACATTTTTGTCCCAGTTTATAAATAATTAACTAGTAAGTTTGAATTGACTTTCTATATAAAACCATCCTATACCACTTTCTTTTTGTATTTTTACCAGAAACTTCATTTCTTTAGGGAAAAGAATATGCTAGATACTGTGAAACTATAGCATGCATGCCAAAGGTATCATGCAGGATAATATTCAATATCATTAAATATTTTTGTCAACATCTGGAAAAAATGATGAAGATTGAGTTTATTTTGTTATTACAGAAACTAACTTCATCCTACCCCTTATTCCCTTATCTTTTCAGGTTATATATCACAAAATAATATTGGGCCAATAGTCTAAAGTTCTTGAAATAATGAGAAACTTTATCAACACAATCAAATTCCTAAGAAATCAGCTCCTTTCACTAAAACCTCTTTCCCCAATAACCTTAAAGAAAGAGTGAAAATTTGAGGAGAAACTCTTTTCTCTGACTATGGCATGAGGATTGATATGGAAAGATGATCAGACAAAGAGTGGGAGTGATTGAACCTCTTTCTTCATTCTTTAACCAAATTATAATAAGAGTCAAACAAATAGAAAGACGAAATCCTTGGTTGTTTCAATTGATTGAAGTTTCTCTTTTCTTTGACCAGACTGCTATGGGAACCTTTAGGCAAGACTTTTTAACGTGTGTGTGTGTGTGTGTGTGTGTGTGTGTGTTTTAATAGCATGACCCCCTTAAATGTTTTTAAATCCATAAAAATAAAATATAGAATATTATAAAGAAAACCAATTGTTTTAAGTATATTTATAAGAAAATTTAAGCTTATGGATCCCAAATTAAAACTTTGATCTTAAAGGGATTGGTCAGAAAAGTTAAATTTTTAAAAAATTTATGTGTGCAGAAATATGTAAAGATATTTTAAATCATAAATGTTCTACCTAAATTCTAAACTCTTGCATGATCTAGATTCTAGAATTTTGTCTATTTGTAAATATGATAAATTATTAATATTTATAAATATTATTATAGGAGCAGCAATATAGAATTGGAAGTTACTTTAAAGGCAATCCAGTCCAACCCTATCATTTTACAAATGGGGAAAATGAAGTTCAAGCATTTTAAGTGACTGATCAAGATTATACAGTTATAAGGTAACAGAAGTAGGGTGAAACCATATTGGCTGACTCTAAATCCACTCCCACTACTCTAGATAGATAGATAGATGATAGACAGAGGAGGGAAAGAGAAAGAGATAAAGAAAGGAGAGACAGACATACAGAGACAAAATAGAGACAGAGAAAGAGTATATATATATATATATATATATATATATATATATATACACACACATACACATATATGTATGTGTGTTTTACACATATGTGTATGTGTATTTATGTTATATCATTCCTGTTTGATCTACTGGAAGAGTCTTTATTCAGTCTCCTGGGAACACAATGTCTCATGTTGCTCTCTTGTTGTCCAAGTCCTCTAGTAGTATAATAGTCCTCTTCAGGGCTGCTCTACCCCTAAAAATGTTCTTTAATCTGTTCTTTTCACATTTGCCCCCATGTAGGTAGAAATTTAAGAAACTAGGACTTCCCTCAAATGTATACATAGATTTACAATAATAACTGCTAAGAAGAAATGTCAAGTCAACTATGAGATAACCGGGAAGGACAAATACAAGATAAGATATTCCAATTAAAGTTTTAAAGCCTACAAGATAATTCATAATTTCATAATAACCTCTGGAGTTCTGGTGTCATGAGAGTTGAAGAAAAATGTTCTTTGATTCAACAACAAAGATCCTGACCCTCAAGAAAACACAGTTTTTATATTATACCCTTAGTGATTTATGAAGAATTTTTTTTATGATAAACTATTTTTGCACATCAATATTTGAGCTAACATATCTTTAGCTAAAAACTTAATGAAAAAATTATCATTTACTGACTTGCCTATTCAAAGGGAAAAACATTCATAAATAAAAAAATGCCTTGTAAAAAGAAAAAATATTTTTATCTTTATGTTTCTGATAGTTAAAATGTGGTAATATTTCATAATTTAGCAAAGGTCCTAGAACTGAAACAAAGCTTAAAAATAATGTAGTTCAATTTCTTCATTTATAGTTGAGGAGGTTCAGGATCCTGAAAGTTAATATCTAAGAAGTCAGGGTTACATAAATAATTATTGTGACAACTTTTCAGATTAAACAACAGCATTCCAAAATAATGACTTTAGTGTTTCTTTTATTTTTATTCTTATTGTGAGGAATACTCCTTACTATTATCCCACTACCACATTACAGAGTCTTCTAGACATGAAAGCTCAGAATAAATATCTCTCTCTTTGTGTTGCTCATGTTGATTAATGTCTACATTAGTTTGTCTAAATATGGTTCACAGATAATTCTGTTGTTTTATCTATCCTGCTCCCATGGAGACTTTGCTTTTTTCCTGAAGTGGGAAGATCAGGGTGATGAGGCTGATCCACTCTGCTTTTCTCAGAAAGGAGATTTAGAAGGATCCCGGAGAGAATACCGGAATTACATTTACTAAAAATTTATATGGGGGGAGAGGAAAAAGGGAAGGGGAGGAGGAAGAGACAGAAAGAAAAAGAGTGAAAGAGTAAAAGACAGAGAAAGAGAGTTGAATCTTAAGTCTATCACTTATAATTTGTGTAACATTTGACAAAAGAGTGTCCTTAATATCACTCAAGGGCAAATTCTATAAAGTTTATACGAAGAAAACTGGAAATCAAGGACCCATCAAGGTAATGGCTCTTTTACATGTCTACTTTTTCCCAAAGTGGTTCTCTCTCACTAGACTCTCCCTGAAAAAAAAAATTGCATCCACATGTGTCTCTCTAAAAGCTTAGAAGCAATAAGAAAACAATTTCCCCTCCCCCCCACAAGATTTCACCCCTCAGTAAAGCAGAGTATATCAAGAAATCATTCTCTCCACCAATGTTGGAAATGATACAAATGTGTCAGATTTGATTACATAAATAAAAATAGAGAAAACATAAAATTATAAAACTAGGAGAAGCTATCCATGAGAAAAATATTCTGTATGATTAAATTATTATTCTATTATTATTAATTATATTTATACGGCACTTTAAGTTTAATAATGTAATTTGTATATATTATCTTTTTTGATCCTCATAGCAATTCTGTGATATGTTAGTACCACTATTTTGAAAATTAAATTATTCTGTGAATTCAAAATATAGTAATTTAAAAAAAAAAAAAGAAATTGTGGTTAAGAGAGATTAAGGGTGTTTTGTTTTGTTGAGTTGTAACCTGATCTGGTCATTCTATAGAGCAATTGAGAAATATGTCCAAAGGGCTATAAAACTCTGCATACTCAGTGCCACTACTGGGTCTATATACTAAAGAAATCATAAAAGGAAGAAAAGGATTCATATGTGCAAAAGTGCTTATAGCAGCTATTTTTGTGGTGGCGAAGAATTGGAAAATGAGGAGATGCCCATCAGTTGGGGAATGGCTGAGCAAGTTATGATATATGAATGCAATGGAAAATTACTGTTATATAAGAAATGATGAACAGGCTAATATCAGAAAAGCCTGGCAAGATTTACATTAGATTATGCTGAATGAAGTGGGCAGACCCAGGAAAACATTGTACACAGCAAATGCAAGATTGTAAAATGATCAAGTGTGATAGATTTAGCTCTTCTCAGAAATTCAGTGACCTAAGGCAATTCCAAAAAACTTTGAATGGAAAAAGCCATCTGCATCACCTATTTTGTTTTGCTTTGATTAGGTTTTTTCCTTTCTTATGATTTTCCCTTTTGTCCTGATTTTGCATATGGAAATGGTTCAGAAATGAAACAAGTATAACCCAAAAGAAATTTTAAAAGAGAGAAAAATTAAATGGATGTCCAGAGTCATATGGCTAGTAAGTGTCTGGAGCAGTTATTGACCTCAATTCATTTTTACTAAGGAGTTAGGTAAAAATCACACAGTAATATATATTTCAGTTTGTGACAATGCAAACTAAAAAAAAAAATCAGAAAAAAATAGTCCAAATAAAATATTCACTGGGAAAAAATCTACTAAAATATTTATTTCATATCTGATTTTCTTAGCAGTTGCTCTTATTTCTTTGACCAATATCTCCTCTCTCTAACTTGCTCGTGATATCTCTGCCTCTCTTTCTGTCTCTCTGTCTCTGACTTTGTCTGTCTTTCTGTCTCTTTGTCTCTCTATTTCTGTCTTTTTGTCTGTTTCTGTCTATCTGTCTGTCTCCTACCTATTAATCTATGTATATGTTTGTGTTCAAATTTTTTTTCTGAGACATATGCAAAGAAGGATATGAAAAGAATTAACTGGTATAAGTAAATATTTTTTATCTGTACATGGAATATCATATAAAGTTTAGGCCATGCAAGAAACTATAAGAGAAGATCTACAAAAGGAGTGCTGGGCTAGAATAGAGAATCTGGGTTTTAATCTTGGCTCTTCCAGGATTCCTCAAACTTTTTAAATAGGGGGCCAGTTCACAGTCCCTCACACTGTTGGAGGGCCAAACTATAGTAAAAACTAAATCTTTGTTTTGTGGGCCTTTAAATAAAGAAACTTCATAGCCCTGGGTGAGAGGGATAAATGTCCTCAGCTACTGCATCTGGCCTGCAGACTGTAGTTTGAGGACCCCTGTGTTTAGACTTTCTATAAACCTTGATGATATTAGGATTTCTGAAGGGTATCCTCTCCACATTACACAATTAAAAAGTAAATGTTTTCTCCTTAAAAAGTCCTTTATGGGGCAGCTAGTGGGTACAGTAGATAGAACACCAACCCTGAAGTCAGGAGGACCTGAGTTCAAATGTGTCCTCAGATACTTTATACTTCCTAGCTGTGTGACCCTGGGCAAGTCACTTAACCCCAAATACCTCAGGGGGAAAAAAGTCCTTTATGACTACTTATTTCTATATACCATTTTTCCCCTTTTAGTTTTATGTTTTTATTTCAAAATTTCTACTCACATCTCTTCTTTTCATAAAAATATTTCTCTATTTCATTAAAGATCTGTTTTTTTTTTTTTCTTCCTTTTGGATTATACTTATTTTTTCTAGGTAAAGTTTTGTGTGTGTGTGTGTGTGTGTGTGTGTGTGTGTGTAGGATAAAAAAGAGTTAAATGACTTGTCCAGGGTCATACAGCTAGTATGTGTCAAGTATCTGAAGCCAGATTCAGTTGAGATCTTCCTGTCCCTTTGTAAGTTTTTGCTTATAACACTATATATTTTGCCTCAGAAAATACTGTATTACATCCTCTCCTCTATTGTAGTAGCTCCTAAAATCTCATGTAATTCTAATTATGCTTCACCAATACATAAAACTCTTTCAGGATGCTTGTAATCTTTTTTCCCCCCGTGACTCAATGTTTCTATATTTTTTGTCTATGTTGTTCCTGAGAAATATTATTTTGGGGTTTTTACCCCAAAACTGGTGGATTCTATTTTTACTAATCTCTCCTAATATTTATGATCAGTTTTTTTTCATTACTTTTTCAAATAAGTCACCCAGACTTTTCTCTTAAGTATTTATTTTTAATGCTTTCCATTCACTGATTTTTAACTTATCCTTCCTTGATCATTTTTCAGGGTACATTATTTAGGATTTGAAGTATTTTCCATTTCTTTCATTTTTTCCCTAATTTTTTCCACTTTATTGCAATATTTTTTTCCTCATGTGAATTTGTAGGAAGGCAGTCTGCTAATTTTGAAAGATTTTAGAGCTCTTATCCTAAATCTCTCTAAGTCTCTTTCTCTTCCATAGCTTTTATTTCTTTTCCAACTCTTTCCACTAGCATTATCATTTCAATTATATTTTCACTAAAAATAAAAGTGGTGTCATGTTTTTCTAGAAATAGAATCACCTATGCTTTTCTTTGAATTTTTGCATATAGATGTTTTGGTGTTATTTTTCTCTTCTTGGTTTCTGTATTAGAAATTTCTGTATTAGTATTCTGGCATTATAATACCGTTTTATTTCTTTTGTTCTTTTTTCATTTTTATTTTCAGTTCCAAAATCCCCCTATCTTTTTAACTTCTTTCCCACTCATTGAGGCAAGAATATATCTGGGAAGTCATGAAAAAATGTACTTCCACATAAGTCCCCATGTGGCAGAAAGGGGAGGAGGGAAGGGAGGGAGGAGAGAGAGAGAAGGAAAAAAAAAACTGAAGCAAAAATATATGTCATTTTATGTTGTATTCATCACTTCTTATTGTCGGAGCTTTTATAATAAAGAGAAAGATGAGTGGTAGCATACACCACAAATCATATTCCCATCAGAATTGGCTCAAAAAGAGAATAAAACACATACAAAATTGTGCATTGAAATCTATGTTACTATACAAGGAAGTAAAATGGTAAGGACATAAGTGAAGAAAGGGGCTATTCGAAAGGAAAATGAATTGAGGGACACTGTGGTCAAAAATATTTTTGAGGAAAGACAGCATCAAAGAGAGAGAAAGAAAACTAGGAGGAAAATAGGGTGGAGAGAAATACACAGTATTCATTCTATAAAGTATTTTATAACAAGCTAATCTGATAAAAGCCTCATTTCTCAAATATATAGAAAACTGAATCAAATTTACAAGAATACAAGTTGTTCCCCAGTTGAAAAATGGTCAAAGATTTGAACTTGTTTTAGTTTTCAAAAGAAGAAAACAGAGAAATCACTCTAGGTCAGAGAAATGCAAATTTAAACTCTAAGATACCAACCCATATCAATCGATTGGCTAATGTGACAGAAAATGTTGGAGACAATGTGGGAAAAACATCAAAGCAATATTGGTAGAATTGTGACTTAATCTAAGCATTCTTAAAAGCAATTTGGAATTCACTAAAGATTATAAAACTATGCATACCCTTTGAACTAGCAAAACCACTAGTCCTATATCCAAAAGATTTTTTAAAAAAGGAAAAGTTCTTGTATGTACAAAAATATTTATAGGAGTTATTTTTGTGTTGGTAAAGAATCAAGATACACTCACCAATTTAGAGAGTGGCTAAACATGTTGTGGTATGTGATTCTGTTGGAATACAATTGTGCTATTAGAAATGGTGAGCAAGATCCTTTCAGAAAAATTTGGAAAGATTTACATGAATGGAAAGTGAGCAAGGCCAGGAAAACATTGTACACAGTAACAGAAATATTGTATAGTGATCAATTGTGAATGTCTTAGCTATTCTCAGAAATCTAATGGTCTAAGATAATTCCAAAGGACTTATGATAAAAAATGGTAGCTCCAAAGAAAGAACTTATAGTCTAATGCAGACTGAAACCTACTTTTTTACATTATTATTTTTCTTGTTTTCTTTTTTTGTTTGTTTGTTTTGTTTTGTTTTGTTTTTTGCTCTGTTCCTTTTATCACAACATGACTAATATGGAAATCTTTTCCATGACTTTATATATATAATCAATATAAAAGCATTTTCCTTCTCAATAAAAGGGAAGGATAAAGAAGAAAGCTAACTTTTTAAAAATGTAAAAATTTGTTTCTATATGCAATTGAAAAAAATTTAAATAAGTGTTCAGAACCACAAAAGAGTCCACAGTTGGGTTAGGGCAAACAAATCTGATCCTTTGGAAACTTTCTGGGAAAGACAGTGGAAGTAAGGCAGAGAGAAAATAGAAGCAGAGAGATGTATAGGGTAGCACAGAACTAAAGGTGGGAGAAAAAATCAACTTAGGAAGTAGAGGGAAGGAGAGGAGCACATAGAATCACATATAATTGTAAATCATATTTAAGAACACCAAGACAGCATGAACAACATGAACTCTTAGCAACTAGAGGAGTACTCTAGGAAAGAAACTTTGGGGTCTCATTCTAATAAGAATTATGGTAAGGAGGGATAGTCTAATTCCTTTCCTTACTACCTGGTTGGTTTGTTCACTTATCAATATCATCTCAAAGTTATCAAAACCACTTTAGGAATCCCTTATTAGCATAACATTTTTTCTGTTTTTACTGTGCATGTCTAAAGCTTATCTGCAGTTTGCAGACTGAGAGTTACTTACTATGGTCTAGTTGGCTTCTCTTATTTTAGTACATAGTCTCTGGATATGATCTTAATTTAGGAGATAGTTTGCTAAATGACTTCCATGTTTCCCTTTACTCACTTAGTTCCTATTTCTTATTCATTGTTACTTAGTACTTCTGGGGACTGGGAAGCTAGGTTTGGAGGACCATAACAATTTTTAAATTTCAACACAATAAACTTTCTCTGAGACTTGATTAGCCCAGAGGAATAGTTTCTTAGTATGCTCAAGAACTACTATGCTATGTCAGTTGGAGAAATAAGTCTACATTCCCTTACTCATTCATTATTTCAAGGGCAGATCTCTCAGTTTTTCACTGGAGAATTCCCACCAAAAAAAAAGTGTTCCTATCAATACCTACTCATTTGTTTTGATTTTTCCACCATTTCTGAATTTATCTAAATGTACCATTATTTAGCTCACATTTCTCTATCTTGTCTCTATATCAGAACCAGCCAAATTTTTATTAGCTACTTTTGGAAAATAGGGAAAACTTCCCCCATTGGTCTTTACCAAAATATTGCCCCTGTGCTTCTTCTTTTGAGTATTTTCTTATATGACAATGTCTTTTTAACAGATGTTGAAAGTCCATTTTTATCTATTCACTTTTATTTTTATCTTAATTTTTATTTCTTTTTAAATGTTTTGTTGGTTCTCTTTCATTTTTCACATCATTATCAATTCCTAATGATTTCCTTCCCCAATAGATATCTAAATGTGAACATGTCTGAGTAATTCTGTATCTCTGGTCTACCACTGCTCCATTGACAGGTGGGAGGAATTCTTCCCTTAGTTCTCTGAAATCAAAATAGGTCACTGCACTGATTTGACTTCTGACATCTTTCAGTATTGTTTTTCTCTATGTTACTGTGTTATCATGTAAAGTGAATCATGTGATTCTTGGTTCATACCAGTCTTCTATGGTTTCTTTGAATTCTTCATATTCATCATTTTTTAAAGATTAGTGGTATTATTGGCCTTAATGGTATTAATTGCATGCATAAACGACAATTATACACAAATGTGTGTGCATGTACATGCTAATGTGTGAAGGAAAGAAACTTGTCTTACTTTCAAAGTTTCAAAGTTAATCTTCTTCACCTCTGTACAAAATTGTCCTATTGAATTATCTTTTTGAGGAGTAGTGTTAGAAATTGCCTATGTCCTTGAAATCCTGTTGTTTTTTTGACCAGTAATACTTTCTAAATTTCTTTTCATGATATCATTTATTCCTCCATGAACTATCAAAAATGGGTATTTGTCATGACAAGTAATCATAAATTTTCTTTCATAGATATATGTGTTGTAGCACAACTAATTATTTGCTGCCTGGTATCCCTCATCTGGAAGTCATGAACTACCATTACTTCTATCTTATAGAGGTGCTGTCTCTTGGCAAGTAATATTTTCCTGCAAAGATCTAATGAAAATAGAAGCTGCTTCAGATCCTCAAGCAAGAAATCTATTAACAAGTAACTAAATTTAATTTTCAACCTCATTTCTCTACTTTCCTGCTGAAGCTCCAATAATTTTCTCATTCTTCCTTTCACCATTTTACTGTCTTAGCATTTTTAAAAATTCCTACTGTATAACAGAACTACAACCTAGAAAGAGAAATATTCTTGACATTTTAAGGTTGACTCCAAAAATAGAGACAACAAACATACCATAATGAATGAATAATTAACCTGATTCTGTGTTAGGGGAATCCTTATTTCCTGATTCCTTGACTAGGCCTCTGGGATTTATTATAAGACTATTTTAATATTTGGTTTATGTTGTATTCAGTCAATTGGACTGTATCAATCATTGTTGATATCAATAATGGTGATTAATTAATTAATAATGATGATGGAATAGATGGGGGCAACAATACTGATAACTCTAAACAAAACAAAACCAATTATCCATCACATGAGGCAGGGAAAGCAAAGACAGGTAAAAGAACATAAATCAAAATAATGTACAGACAGAACTTTGTGCCCTAAGACTGTTGTGTTAACTGCGAAGGCCTGAGTAGAACTCAAAGATGCTAGTGAATTGAGTTCTGGCAATACCACTGATGAAATCAGGATCCAAACCAGTGTAACTACTCTTATGAATATCAAAACAAAACACAACAACAACAACAAAAACCTGCTCCTAGACATTCACCCAGCTAAGGTGAGGTTTATTTATTTGACTTTTTTTTCCCTAGTATTTATTTGAGATCCTTAGTTGCACATATTTGGGATCTGATATGGGTTTAAAAAATTTCTTGGAGCAGCTAGTTGGTGTAGTGGATAGAACACCAGCCTTGAAGTCAGGAGTCCTGAGTTCAAATCTGATCTCAGACACTTAGAACATCCTAGCTGTGTGACTCTGGGCAAGTCACTTGACCCCAGTTGCCTCAGGGGAAAAATTCTTGTGGCTCCTATTGAATTTCTGATAAGTTTGTGTCCCCTAAATTCAACTCAAGGCCTTTTCATGCAGCTTCCAATCCATCACCATCCTCAGTTCCACAGGGGCTGTATGTGAGTCTAGAGAATTGAAGGGTTTCTTTCTCCCAAGTTTCTTTTTATTTTTTTTCCCATTGGAAGGTAAATTAAGTTAGGGGCCAAAGCAAAAGCTAGGTAAAGAAGGTCATTCTATTGAACTCCACCTCACTGATCAATATTTCCTCATTTATTACGCATATCTGCCACTAACAATGTACAAATATTTGGGGGGCAGAAAGCACAGGGTATGGACTTCTGGTGGAATAAGAGTTAAAAAACTAATCTTCCTGAGATCAAATCTGGCATCAGCCACTAGTTGTTTGAACTGCACCTCAGTTTCCTCATCTTTAAAATAAAGTGGAGAAGGAAATGGCAAAAATCATTTTTCTAACAATCTACTTAATTTTTTTTAAATTAAAGCTTTTTAATTTTTAAAAGATATGCATGGATATTTTTTCAACATTAACCTTTGTAAAACTGTGTGTTCCAATTTTCTCCTTTTTCTTCCCACCCCCTTCCCTAGATAACAAGTAGTCCAATATATGTTAAACATGTTAAAAATAATATATGTTAAATCCAATATATGTATACATATTTATACAATTATCTTGATGCACAAAAAAAATCAAATCAAAACAGAAAAAATGAGAAAGAAAATAAAATGAAAGCAAGCAACATTAAAAAAAGTGAGAATGCTATGTTGTCATCCACATTCAGTTTCCATAGTCCTCTCTCTGGATCTAGATGGCTCTCTTCATTACAAGATCATTGGAACTGGTCTAAATCATCTCATTGTTGAGAAGAGCCACATCCATCAGAACTGATCATCATATAATCTTCTTGTTGCTGTGCACAATGATCTCCTGGTTCTGCTCATTTTACTCAGCATCATTTCATCTAAGTCTCTCCAAGCCTTTCTGAAATCATCCTGCTGATCATTTTTATAGAACAATAATATTCTATAACATTCATGTACCATAACTTATTCAGCCATTCTCCAACTGATGGGCATCCAGTCAGTTTCCAGTTTCTAGCCACTACAAAGAGGGATGCCACAAACATTTTTGCACATGTGGGTCCCTTTCCATCCTTTAAGATTTCTTTAGATACAAGCGCAGAAAAGACACTGCTGAATCAAAGTATATGCACAGTTTGATAGCCCTTTGGGCATAGTTCCAAATTGCTCTCCAGAATGGTTGGATTACTTCACAGCTCCACCAACAATGTCTTAGTGTCCCCGGTTTTCCCACATTCCCTTCAACATTTGTCATTGTCTTTTCCTGTCATCTTAGCCAATCTAAGAGGCGAGTAGTGGCACCTCAGAATTGTTTTAATTTTCATTTCTCTGATCAATAATGATTTAGATCATATGACTAAAAATGGGTTTAATTTCGTTTGAAAATTGTCTTTCCATATCCTTTGACTATTTATCATTTGGAGAATGGCTGGAATTTTTATATATTTGAGTCAATTCTCTATATATTTTAGAAATGAGACCTTTATCAGAACCTTTGAATGTAAAAATATTTTCTCAATTTATTGTTTCCCTTCTCATCTTGTCTGCATTGGTTTTGTTTGTACAAAAACTTTTTAACTTAATATAATCAAAGTTATCTATTTGGTGTTCAATAATGAGTTCCAATTTTTGGTCACAAATTTGTTCCTTCTTCACAGTTCTGAGAGATAAACTATATTTTGTTCTTCTAATTTGCTTACAATAGCACTAAATCATGAATCCATTTCACCCTTTTCTTGGTATGGGGCATTAGGTGTGGGTCAATGTCTAATTTCTGTCATACTAGTTTCCAATTTTCTAGCAGTTTTTGTCAAATAGTGAGTTTTAATCCCAAAAGCTGGGGTTTGTGGATTTGTCAAACACTAGATTACTATGGTAATTGCCTTTTTTTGTCCTGTGAACATAACTTATTCCAGTGATTGACTACTTTATTTCTTAGCCAGTAACAAATAGTTTTGATGACTCCTGCTTTGCAATATAGTTTTAGAACTGGCACACCTAGGCCATCTTCATTTGCATTTTTTCATTAATTCCCTTGAAATTCTTGACCTTTTGTTCTTCCAGATGAAATTTGTTATTATGTTTTCTAGATCTGTAAAATAATGTCTTGGGATTTTGATTGTTAATTTCACTGAATAAGTAGGTTAGATTAGGTAATATGTGATTTTTATTATATTAGCTCGGCCTACCCATGAGCATTTGATATTTTTCCAATTGTTTAGATCTGACTTTATTAGTGTGGAAAGTATTTTGTAGTTGTGCTCATATAATTCCTGACTTTGTCTTGTCAGATAACTCCCAAATATTTTATGTTATCATCAGTTATTTTAAATGGAATTTCTCTTTATATCTTTTGCTGTTGAACTTTATTGGTAACATATAAAAATGCTGATGATTTTTGTGGATTTATTTTGTATCCTGCAACTTTGCTAAAGTTGTGAATTGTTTTTAAAGTTTTGTAGTTGATTTTTTAGGGTTCTCTAAGTATGCCATCATATCATCTGCAAAGAGTGATAATTTGGTTTCCTCATTACCTACCCTTATTCCCTTAATATCTTTTTCTTCTCTTAAGGACAAAGCTAATATTTCTAATATAATATTGAATAGTAATGGTGATAGTGGGCAACATTGTTTCACTCCTGATTTTATTCTACTTTGTCCCCATTACATATACCATGAAAATCTTAAATGTGCTCTCAAAAAGTGTGCATGACTGAAAATGACTGAACAGCAACAAAGCTTAATCTTTATAATAGGTATCTAGTACATTTTTGTAAAAGTTAGTAAATTCACTTATTCATCTTAACTTTGTCTGAATTTCTGGTTTCTGGCCTTGCTCTTTGGCATCTGGTGTAAGTTAATTTCCATCCTAGTTTGTAAAATCTTGTGGAGTATGTGTTCTAGTTCTGAATTGTTTCTTATATTATAAGCTTTAGACTTTTATAAAATTCTATTTAGATGTCAAGTATAGTATTATTTGATAATATTGCTACTGACTACACTTAAACTGTTATATTTCCAATGATCTATATAGAATTTTTTTCTTTCCAATCTTTAATATGATCAAAATTTCAATATTTTAGATTGGACTTCTTTTATTTGTGGTTGAATTTTCTGTTATGGAACATTTCCCTGAGTTTGGAAATGATGGAAAAGTCAGAGATTCTATTTATGTGTGTTTCACCTATAAAGATAGTCTTATGCTTGCTGCATATAACCTATCATCTGGGAAAGAAGTAAACTAGATATTTTGAGGTAAAGTCACCTGTAGCTTGGTCCTTTCCACCATTTATTTGTGGTAGAAACACTAACTTTTCATTATTTTAATCATCCCAAGAAGGAAACCCAATTTTCAAAATCCATCATAACAAAAGTAATACTAAATCTACAGAAAACATTTTTAAAACTTTCACAAAAGTCACCTCCCTGTGAATTTTTGAAATTTATTTGTTGATGCAATTTCATTTGTACCCAGAGAAATGGCTGTTTTGTTTTTATTTTTGAAGTAAAATCGTTGAAATTTTGACACATTTTGTCCAGGGTTTTGACCATTGACATTATTTCTATTTTACCTATGAAAGTGCTAAGTTAAACAATGGAAGGGCAAATCTTTATTCTACTTCCTTCAAGTTTTTGAATGTAAATACCTCAACAACCTGGACTTAGTCATACTGACCAGTTATCATTCCCCCTAAATCTCATTCGTGTGAGTCCTTGAGGTTACTAACTCCATTGACTTATTTAAGTGGAATACAAACTCTTGAGACACATTGCAGACTCCAAGAACACTGATTATCTCAAGTCAGCTACTTTCATTTGTTTTCTTATCTCATTATCTTATTAATGCTGCAGAGAAATGCACTAAATAAATCTCTGATGAAGAGAGATGGAGATCAACTCCTCTTTAAACTTCTTTCTCCCAAAGGAGAAAAGGAAAATTACATAGACAAATATAATGGCATATTCTTTCTCTTCATGGTATCTTCCTAGTATAGATTCTTCTGTCTACATGGAAGAACCATGGATGTAGATATTGAAAGCTTATCAGAGTTATTTTACTCCTCATATTACAAATGACAAAATTGTGACTCAGAGAGACTAAATGGCATGGTCTACCCAAGATCATGCATGTGGGAATCCCAGAGAGAGGATCTGAACTCAGGTCCTCAGAGTCAGTGGTCTTTCCACTCTAGTATGTTGTCTAAGTGTTTGTTCAAATCTTATCTTGCTGGTCAAGAAAAATGAAATATTCTTCAAAGATAACATTTAGGATAATTTAATCTCTCATCAGGGAGTTAAATGATAGTTTACTCTATCCACTTCTCTTAATTTTCTTGCCCATCACAACTCCATCATTCCTTTGCCCTGCCAAGCCTCAGTTTTGAATCATGACAACCCTCTACTGCCTTCAGTCTTACCTACATGTTCTAAAAAGCTGAAGGAAACTATAAAGCCACGTTGACTGGATCCACTACCATTGACTAGGTCAACTACAGTTAACTAGGATCTTCCTACCATTCTATTATTCTACTGTATACTCAGGGTACCATTTGCTCCTGAGGATTTAATTTTCAGCTCTATAAAAAAAAAATTAGTTAAATCTACTTATCCATTCCTAATTGCTCTACTGACTTCAAATATTGCATTTCCAACATCCTACTGGACATTTAAAAGTGGATCCCTATAGTTATCTTAAACTTAATTTATCTCAAGGTAGAGCCAAGACAGAATAAAGACAAGAACTCTCCTGCAAACCACTCCAAATTCCTTTATATAATGACTCTAAACAAATTTTAGAGTGTCAGAACACACAAAAGATGGAGTAAAACACTTTCTAGCTGAAAACCATTTAGAAGGTCGGCAGAAAAGATCTGTGGCACTGGGTGGGAGTCCAGCCTGTAGTCTCAGTACAGGCAGAGCCAGCTCAGCCATAGCCCCTGAATCAGTCCAAGCTGCAGCACCAATAAAGCATGAATAGTTCTAGAGATCAGCACAACTACTGGTGACTTCTAGACTTCTGAGCCCAGAAATACCAAAGACGAAGATCAGCAGGAAAGCTTTGTCAGTAGGGTGAGAGTACCTTGGGAAGCCAGCAAACCAAGAGTGCATGTGGACAGTGGTGATTGTGGCAGCTTCCAAAGGTCTCAGCTCACAAAAGGTCTCTCCTATCACTGAGGAAGGACTCTCTTGCTTTAGCAAGCTAGATTTTACAGCTGTAGTGAGGTGGGGACACTCCTAACGATTCCTGGGCAGAGAAAAGTGCTCGTGGTCAGATTTCTAAAAGGACCTCTGAACACAGCTGCACAGAAATCCTTAAGACTTGGAACATTGCATCTTTCACCCTGGAATCAGAGCCCTACTTTAACAAAGAGTTAAAAGCTTAGTAATAGGCTAGGAAAATGAGCAGGCAACAAAAAAGTTTCTAACCATAGAAAGTTGCTATGGTAAGGAAAATAAAACACATGGTAAGGTATGCTGGTATGGTATGCATGGTAAGGTAATACCAAAATATTACAAGGAAAATAAAACACACATTCAGAAGAAGATAATAAAGTCAAAGCTTTTACATCCAAAGCCTCCAAGAAAAATAAGAATTGTTGTTAAACTATGGAAGAGCTCAAAAGGGATTTTGAAAATCAAATAAGAGAGAGAGAGGAAAAATTGGAAAAAGAATTGAGAGTGATACAAAAGGAAATACAAAAAGTAAATAAAGCCGTAGGAAACAAAATTGGCCAATTGGGAAGGAAGGTATAAAAGCTCATTAAGGAAAATAATTTTTTTAAAATTAGAATTTTAGAATTGAGCAAATAGAAGCTAATTGCTTTATGAGAAATCAAGATATAATTCAAAAAAAAAAAACAAAAATGAAAAAAACTAGGGGAAAACTGTGAAATATCTCAGGGAAGTACAACTGAGCTGAAAAATAGATCCTGGAGAGATGATTTTTAAATTATTGGTCAACCTGAAAATTATGATTAAAAAAAAGTTCCTGGACATCATCTTTCAAATAACTATCAAGGAAAACTGAGCTGATATTCTAGAACCAGAAGGTAAAATTTTAAAAATTCACTGATCACCTCTTGAAAGAGATTCCAATATGAAAATATCTAGGAATATTTTAGCCAAATTCCAGAACTTCCATGTCAAGGAGAAAATCTTGCAGGCATCCAGAAAGAAACAATTCAAGTATAATGGAGCCACAATCGGGATAATGCAAGATTCAGCAGCTTTTACATTAAAGGATCAGATAGGTTAGAATAAGACATTTTCAAAAGCAGTAGAGCTAACATTACAGCCAAGAATCAACTGTCCAGTAAAATTCAATATAATCCTACATGGGAAAATGTGGAAGTTCAATGAAATAGAGGATTTTCAAAAAATCATGATGAAAAAATCTGAGCTGAATAGAAAATGAGATTTCCAAACAAAGGACTCAGGAGAAGTAATCAGGAAAGTGATATCATAAGAGACTTAATAAGATTTATTTGTTGGAAGGATGATACATCTAAATCATTAAAACTTTCTCATTATTATGGCAGTTGGGAGCATCCTTTGCAGAGGGCACAGGTGTGAGCTGAATATGAAGGGATGGTATCTAAAAAAATGTTATGAAATCAAGGGTTGAGAGTAGAATGTCCTGGGAGAAAGGGAAAGGGAGAAGTAGAATGGTATAAACTCACTTCCATAAAAAAAGACAAGCAAAAAGCTTTTATAGGGGAGGGGAAGTGGGGGAGAGGAAGGCTACTGAGTGAACCTCTTATCAGAATTGGCTCAAATCCCCTAAAAGAGGGGAGGATGATAAGAGATAAGGCATATTGGAGGAGAGTCTGGCCAGTAGTAAAACACTTTTGAAGATGGACAGGTTATAAGGAATAGAATAGAATAGAATGAATGGGGGGGGGGATATAGTTAGCAATAGTATTTATAAAAAGAATTTTGAAGCAAGTTCCTCTCATAAGGCCTCATTTCTTAAGCATAAAGGGAACTGAGTCAAATTTACAAATAAATAAATAAATAAATAAGAGCCCATGCCCCAATTGATAAATCATCATTAGATAGGTACTATGTCCAAAGAGCAATAAAATCATGCATATATCTTTTGAACTAACAATGCCACTAATATGAATCCCGTAACAGATTTTTTAAAAAAAGGAAATGGACCTATATGTATAAAATATACATATAGCGCACACACTCACATACACACACACACGAAACTGGAACTGGAAACAAACAAAAAAGAAACTTGGAAACTAAGGGTGTGCCCATTAAGTGGAGAATGGTTGAATAAATTGTGATAGGTGATTATGATGGAATACTATTTTTATTTGGGAAATGATGAGCAGGATGCTCTCCAAAACACCAGGAAAGGCTCCCATGAAGTCAAGCAAAGTGAAATGTTCTGTATACAAAGTAATACCAATGTTCTGGGATAATCAGCTATGAATGACTTTGCTATTTTTGGCAAAACAATGATCCATGACTACTCTGAAGGACTTATGAAAAATCCTATTCAAACCCCCCAAAATAACTGATTGTATTTGAATACAAATTACATCATACTCTCTTTGTTTTTATTTTTCTCAATGGTTTTTTGTTTGTGTCTTTTTGAGAGGAATTTATGTTTTCTTTCACAACATGACTTTTATGGAAATGTTTTACATAACTTCACATGTGTTTTCTTGATGATAACTGAAGGTGTGGATAAGAAAGCAACCTAGAATTCAAAGTTTTGAAAACAATTGTAAAAATTGTCTTAAATGTAACTGGTGAAAAATTTTAAAATGAAATATATAAGATGAAAAAGTCTTAAAAAACCCTTACCTCATTGTCTTTTCTCCAAAAATAATCTTTAACTTTTCTGTCTTTATTGAGGACATAACCATACTCTCAGCTCTCCCAGGCCTGCAACCCCTGTAAGAGATTGTGAACTCATCCTTGATGACTCAGTCTCAGTCTTCATTAACGATCTGTTGCCAAAACCTATTGATTTTAACTTCATTATGTCTTGCATAAGTCTTTGCTCTCCTCCTCCACAATTTTTTGTTATTTAGGCCATGCCATGAATATTGATTATCTCTCCAATTATTTTTATTCTTTATTTCTTTAAAGTATGCTTTGTAATTGAATCTATATATATCTTGGTATAACAATTTCAATATTATTTGTGTATTTTATACTAATTTTTATTTTGAACTTAACTTTTTACTATTTGCTTTGGGTGTTATTATTCCTGAATAGAAGTACTATTAATTTTTATGGATTGATTTTACCTTTTTCTACTTTACTAAAGCTATTAGTTTCCATGATGATTCTTTGAAATTTTATGAGCAAACTATACCATCCAGTAAACTGAGCTAATTTTAACACTTCTTCAGCTATCATTTGGCCTTCATTTCTTTAATTTCTTTCTCTTAACTTATTGTCACTGTTAGTATAGCTAGATAGAATCCAAATAAAAGTAGAAAAAAAGAAGCACTTTTGTTTTATTTTCCTATAGTTTTAGTTTTAGGTAGATACATCTTGCTATATATTTTTTCAAAGGTGCTTTTATTTGTTACAGAAGTTTTGTCATGTTTTGAAAAATGTATAACAATTGTTATATATATCAAAATCTCATTCATTTCTACAGTTCTAAATGATTTTTAAATTTATAATTAATTATGCTAATTTTTTCTCAATTTTGTTCTATCCTAGAATTCACACAATTTGATTACAATGAATAATTTTGATATATTGAAGTTAATTTGCTAATTTTTATTAAAATTTTGAACAATATTCATTAACATTATTAGATTATAGTTGTTTTATTTCATTTATTCTTCTGAAGGGTAGATTGGGGGAGGTGACAGACAGAAGCAAAACATTTTTGGTAATAGACAGGATGAAAGGAGCGTAAGAGTAAGATCACAACAGTGAAAAAAATTTTTACAAGCAAATGTCTCTCATAAAGGCCCCATTTCTCAAATATATAGAAAATTGAATTTATAGAAATAAGAGTCATTCCCCATTTGATAAAGGAGCAAAAGCTAAGAAGAGGCTATTTCAGACAATTAAAGCTATCTATAGTCAAAGAAAAAATTGTTCTAAATTACTATTAATTAGAGGATGCAAATTACAACAATTCTGCCATTGCCCCTAACCTATCAGAATGGCTAATATGACAGAAAATTGACAAATGGTGTTGGAAGTATGGGGAAATTGAGATATTAATGCAATGTTGGTGGAATTGTGAATTGATCTAACCATTCTGGAGAGCAATTTGGAACTAGGCCCAAAAAGCTATAAAACCATGCATACCCTCTGACCCAACAATACCACTAATAGGTCTGTATTCCAAAGAGATTTTTTAAAAAAGGAAAAAGATCTATATGAATAATATTCATGGCAGCTCTATTACTGATGATAAAAAATTGGAAATTTAAGCAATGTCTAACAGTTGAGGCATAACTCATCAAGTTATAGTATATAATTGTAATTAACACAATTTCATTATATTAAATGATGAATAGGATGCTCTCAGAAAGACCTGTAAACACTTAAGTGAAACTTCTGCTTCTACCTATTTACACAAATAGTATTCTGGTACAGGCTCTATTTTTTTCCTTAGCTGGTTCTTTTAATTTATCTATTTTCTTTCCTTTCCTTCTCCCTCCTTCCTTTTGTTCCATTCTCTATATGGTTTTACGATTAAAATTCCTAAGAAATAGTTTTGACTATGTTATCCCCATAATCAGAAATCAATAGTATTTCTATTGTCTGTACTCGTCAGCCATGCATTTAAAGTACTTTATTGTCTGTCATCTGTCCCACATGTCTGAACTAATTTTGTATTATTCTCTTTCATGAGACCTATTTTCCTGTCAATTTGACTTACTAGCTATTTATCAAATGACATGATATTCTATCTCCTGTCTTTCTCAAATTCAGTTCTTAAAAGTCAGCAATGCTGCTAGGCAAGGAAAAGATAATGACATTTTAAATTTGGATAAGTTTTGGAAATTGGGAAATTTTGGATCCTTAGAGCCCTGAAAAATTGTTGGAAAGCTATGTTTGTCCTTTGTTCTCAAAAAATGGACTCAGAGAGGTAACACCACAATATGCAAGTGAATTGGATTTAAGTAAAGGAGTCACCTGGTTCACTTTCTCTTCTAGAACCATTTGATTCCAGTGACAAGATAAAGATCCAGATGACTACAGATGACCCTGGATACATTTGGAAACCTTTACCTTTTTAAGCTAAGTTCTTTAACAGGTCTCAGTTTGACTGAGACAATGCCCAATCAGTGATAAAGGCTAGATAAGAAATGAGCAGAGAACACCTCTTTTATCTAATAAATTATCAATCTGGGAAGATAAGTCTTAGACTAATTATTAGAGATTAGAAGTAAAAGTCTTAGGACATATCTTTTATAAGCTAAAGTGAGATATTCAAAGAAGAGACCTGAACTATACCATTCCCCTTCCTCCATCCACTAAACAGCTCAATTCAAATATTAGATGTAAGCTTGAGAGTTTGGTCTATTTAAAAATTACTCTGATACTATTGTTAAAAACTTAGGAGTAGGGCAAAGAATATGGAAAGAAATGAAAAGTTTGTTGAAGTCAAGAATCTGAAAAGAATTTGAATTCCTTAAAGAAAAATTAAATGATTGAATAAGTGGGTAGATAGGGAAATATTAAGTACTTACTTTGTGCCAAGTTCTGTGCCAAATACTGAGGATACAAATGTAAAGGGCAAGACAGTCCTTGCTCTCAAGAAGCATTCCTCCTAATTCGGGGAAACAATATAGCTATTTGTTATATATGTTATTATGTATATATGGTATGTATATGTGTTATTTGTTATTGTTCCTCCTTCATTGTCCAAGAGTACATTGACATCAGGTTGATGATGCCATAACATGTAAATGAATTGGATTTAAGTGAGAGAAGACTGTTTCAACATAGCACTTTAGTGTAGAAAGTAACAGTGATGAATGAAGTTACAGGGGAGTAGACTAACTTAACCCATCCATAAACACTTGTTTATCAGTAAAAAGAGATAAAGAGATTGAATGTGTAAAGCATAATTGAAGCTTCTAGGAAGCTGAGAGCTGCCAAGTCTGTGGAAGACAGCAACAGGAAGGATTTTTGCTGATTCATGATTGAGTATGTTAACAGCTGTATTTAAAAAATAAAAATCATGCTTCAATCTGCACTCAGAGTCCATCAGTTCTCTCTGGAGGTGGATAACATTTTTCTTCATGGTTCCTTTGCAATTGTCTTGGCTCATTGTCTTGATCAGAATAGCTGTTTTTCACAGTTGATCATCATTATAATATTGCTATAACCGTGTGTACTATTCTCTAAGTTACTGCTCTTTTTCTAAAAGTAGTACAAAAGTCATTGACCTTTGAAGAATATGGCAGACTCCACTTATCTCTTATTGGAAAGCTAGTATTCCAGCCACTTGAAGTCAAAAGAAAGAGGCAAAGAGAAGTTTCACCGTGACCTGTCCAGTGGAGAAAGATCTGATAGTAGTAGCATTTACTTGAGCACAGGATAGCAAGAATAGAAAGAAAAGAAAAGTTGATTAATATGTCTAGCTGAGACAGTTTCTAGTAGCACTCAAGAGAGAAGACCATGTACAATAGAAATTACCTGAAAATGTGTGCTTGTTGGAAAACATGGGAGCTTATCCAGAAACAGTATTTAAATATCACCAGTAGATATTAATCTTTAATCTTAGAGGCACTATTTAATCATTTCCAATTGTACCTGGATAAATATTTTTACTATGTATGTACCTTTCCCTGATGCCCTGATCACTTTTGTGTGCCTCCCCACATGTGACCTTTATTCATATCTAGTATCGATATTGTACATATTCAATAAAGAATGTGCTTTGGGATTGCAAAACTAATATTTTATCATTACTCTATCCTCTATTTAATTATGTGACTTAGTTCTTAATTAACTGTGTCATCTGTCAATTAATAAAAGTAAATGCATAGAAAGGGGCTGTCAAAGTAATGATTTTGAATGAATACTAACAGTATTTCTTGAATCTTTACAAATTAGGAGGAGTGAACCCCAGGTGCTATATTAGTTTTCTCTTCCTCCTTAATTTATCGTGTATTTGCTTATCTATGAACATTTTTTATCCTCTCAAAGAATATAAGATCAGGTTCTATTAAGATCAGGAATTATTTTGTTTTTCTTTTCATTCTCAGAACTAGCTCAGTGCTTTGTATATTAAATATTAACTAATGTTTGTTAAATTGAAATTAAATTTTGCAACTTGACCCAACCCTTATTAGCATTCTCACTCACTAAATAGGTACAGATAATTTTCTCTGATATGAATTTATAAATCAGAATATCACTGGGTAATCAAATTACTCAAGAAGAAAAAAATTGACGATACTTTGCAGTATATTTTCATGCATCACAACTTAGAATGTGTATGCACTTCTATATAAAGAACTTCTACTCATCATGAAGCTGAAAGCTAAGAAAATAAATCAAACTATAACTTTCTTAAAGTAATATTTATTATTTATTATTAGGAACATTTTTCCTATTTCCCAAATCCCTTACTTTAGTCAGATATCTCTATTTTTTTCTATCTTTCTGTTCTAACTTGAGGATGAAATTGGTTCAGAATATAAAGGTCAATTTCTACTACTAGTGAGTTAGCCAATCAAAATTTGTCAAGTGCTCACTATGTTCTGGATACTATACAAAGATTTGGAATTAAAAAAAAAAAAGTTAAAAAGATAATCACTGACCTCAAGGAACTTATGGCCTAATTTGGGAATATTATACACAAAGCAAAGTTGAGGAGATGAGAAAAGTATCTGCTGGAAGGGTGTAATATGAAGTTTGAAGAAGTGAAAGCAGGTAGAAAATGAAGAAATGACCCACCTTACATAGAAGTTCTGGGAAAACTCTTCAGTTCTACTCTCTCCAATCAAATGGAAAGGCTCCATGGCCAGAACTTATTGATACTTCTTGATTAGAATCTAATCTTAAGTATCTTAAACTTTAACTTGGTTTTCCTTCTAAAGCACAAGATTTGAGTTAGAATCTCAGCTTTGCTTGTTAATGCATTTGTGAAGTGAGAAAGTTATTTTTAATTCTCTTGATTTCAGGTTCTTCACATATAAAATACAGATTGGACTACAATGCTAACAAGGTCCATTCCAACACTAAATATTTGATCCTATAGATCTAGAGAGGTAAGTAACTTCTTTAGGATTAGAATGCAGGTTTTCAAATCCTACATTCAATATTTTTTTCACTGTTACACCCAGAAACTAAACTCTGAAAAAATTATTCCTGCCTCTTCCTCCTTGCTGATTTTTCCACATTTGATCTTTCAGTTTCCAATTCTTTACCAGCACAAAAGAGCTGTTATTAATATTTGTTTACATGCTTATAGTTTGTTTTGCCTAGAAATAATTCCACCATCAATTTATCAATTTATCCTTATTCTTATTTCCCCCTCTTCTTATTTCATTGTTCAATAAGTGTGTGTGTGTGTGTGTGTGTGTGTGTGTGTGTGTATGTATTCTTCCCTTATTTGACTAGGTAAGCTGATAGTACAGCTCAAGTCTTTTCTACTTCCTTTATCCCTTCTTTTTCATTTATATAGATACTTGTACATTCTGATTATGTGCGATAGATTTCTTCAACCTTCCTCTGCCTTCCCCTTCTCCATGAAAATTATTCTCATTCCTTTCTATTATTCTTTTGAGATCAGCAGGATATAATAAATCTTCTCACATGGTTTCTGTCTAATTAAATTATCTTCATGATCTCCGTTGATTATAATTCGGGATATGTGTATCATCTCATGATATAATTCAAAAGCTTTACCTTTGATTAATACTTTATGGTTGTTCAATTGTATTTACCTATTTTCTGTTTCTTTTGACTTGCACATTGAAGTTGCTAAGCAATTCTGGTCTTTTTGTTTTGTTTCGTTTTGTTTTTTATGAAGAATATTTGGAAGATCTTAATTTTCTCCCAATGTGATTATGTTCTTATATTTGTGGTTATAAATTAATACCTTTTGCCTTCTATCATAGCATATTTTGAGGGTTTTCCCCCCTCCATATAGGTCATTTATATTATCCTGACTGTGGCTTCTTTGTAATTAAATCCTTTCTTTTTTCTTTGACTTTAAAGCTTGCAATTTGTATTATAATATGATATTCCTGAAAATTTTTGCCTGGAAAGGTTTTTTGTTTTGTTTTGTTTTGTTGAGTTCTTTTAGGAGACAGCCAGTAAATTCTTTTTATTTCATTCTGCTTTCAGGTTCTAAGCAAGTTTTCTTTTATGATTTCTTAGTCATGGCTTTTAGATAGCCCAACAATTTTTTGATTATTCTTCCTCAATATGTTTTCCAGATCATGTTTGCCCTGCAAGGTGTTCTTTTTTTCCCAGTTATTTTTATTTTTTTTTAATATTTGTTGTTTGAAGAAGTCATCTTCTTTTTGGCCCATTCTAATTTTCAAGAGTTTGTGTGAAGTTTTATACCTCTTGTAACAAATTATTATTTTTCTTTCCAATTATTTCTTTCATAGCTCTTATTTCTTCTTCATTTTCCCCTTCTAGTATTTTCTTTTCATTAAAAGTACATAAATTAATGTTTTTAAACTTTTTTCATGTCTTGTAGGAATTTCAGTTGAATTTGAGTCCAAACTATGTTTATATATATATATATATATATATATATATATATATATATAAATAAATAAACATACATGGTTTTGGTTGTCTTTACCTTAACAGGATATCAGTTTTAATTTTTTTCATTATTGATAAATATATAACTTTTTTGAATTCTGTATAAATATTTGCCTCCACAAATGTTGCATCCTATTCTGGCTGATTTTTAACAATTAAAAAAATATATATCATGGATATCCATGTCTCAGCTTATCTGTTTGTCATTTTAAAAAAAATTATTTTTCCAAAACTGAATATTTAAATTCAGTTTCCACTTGAAACCACCAAGGAGTCCAGGTTACTTTGTGCATTTGCATTGATGAATTAAAGATAGTTTAAATATTCTTTTCTTCTAATTCAGAAAAATACTTTATAATTTAAAGAAAGATATCTTTGGAATGAAACACATTAAGATTATTATCCTCATCAGAATATTTAATAAAATGATTTTTTAAAAGCTAGCAACAAGCTAATTAGGCATCTCATTTTGCCAAAATTTGATTTACAACATATATTCCATCTGTTCACATTATTCACAGAAGAACATACTATAATTCAGATTTCTAAAAAAATACAATACTAATCAGTTGGAAATTCTCTTTTATCAATGCAGAAGTGTGTCAGTTAATCAATTAAAAAGACATTATTAGTAAGCCATATGGTCAAAAAGATAAGGCCAATCTTGATTGAAGTCATCTCTGATTCATCATGATCTGTTTTGTTTGTATAATTCTTTCTGATAAGTCACATTGCAGCTAAAAAATAAAACAATAAATTGGACCTAGTTCCTTAATGAAAGAGAATTACAAGCTAGGACTGGGTGTACATACATATCTCATCATATATGCTTCTTTCCTATTCCCGACTACTGCCTTATTTTATTTGGCAAGCTATATGACACAGTGGATGGTGGCTGTGCTTCAGGTCAGGAAAACTGGAATTCAAAACAACCTGAAAACAAGTATTATCTGCATCACCTTGGACAAGTTACCTAACTCTTTTTGCTTCAGTTTCCTCAGCTGTAAAATGGGGATGATAACAACAATTGCCTAAGGTTACTGTGAAAATCAAATGAGGCAATATTTGTAAAGAACTCAGCATGGTGTCTGACACATAATAAGTGCTATATAAGTATCAGTCATTATTAATATTAATCGAATGTTTTGAAAGTATTTTCAGGAGTTGTTTTACCAAATCTGTTGGAATAAATTGTCCTTATCTACCATTTGGCCAGAGGAAGTCTTTACACACTTACTAAGTACATCCCCATATCTCATTGATGGAGTTAAAGTCTAACTGTTACCTTTAATCTGCTTCATTTAGTCTCTGCTGAGACAATTCTAGTGGGGTGCAGACAATTTGCTTGCTACAGCTTCCTGGAGCCACAGATTGGGTGACAGGTAAAAAACTAAAGATACTATGAGCATTACCAAAGAAGTCTCGAACACAGCTTCTGCCATCAAAGTACTTGCATGGTAACTTGGTTATGTGTGACTTGAAATGAATTCTTAAATACTATGAAATTTTAAAATAAGGAAAAGATTAGGCTAGGGTATTTTATTACTTCCAAAAATGATGAATTTATTTTATTGTTCTATTTACTATTTGAATCATACTCTAAAATGCCAAAATAAGGCTTCAGGAAATCAATGACTTACACCTAAAAGAAGTAAAGAAAATTATCAATCAATTCAATTAGCTGCAAGGACCAATCTGCATGAGATATGATTTTCATATCATTAGTTCTCTTTAACATCAACAAAGAATCACAAAATAAAAGAATTTCAGAGTTGGGAAAGACCTCAGACACCATCTAGTTTAAGAAGAATAACTACTATAACATATCTGGCAAGTGGTCACTCACCTTCTTCTTGAAGAAAAAAAATCCTTACCTATTGGGTTAGTCTATTTCATTTTTGGACAATTCTAATTTTTAGGAAATCAAGTAGGTGGTACAGTAAATAAAACACTAGGCTTGGAGTCAGGAACATTCAGCTTCTTAAATTCAAGTCTGTCAACACTTACTAACTTTCTTAGTCACCCAAAAGTCACCCAAAGCTAGGCAAATCACCCAAAGCAATTTCCCTCAGTTTCCTCATCTGTAAAGTGAGTTAAAAAAGGAAATGGCAAACCATTCCACTATCTTTGCCAACAACACTTCAAATGAAGACACAAGGAGTCAGACACAACTGAAAAATGACTGACTGGATTTTAGGAAGTTTGGGTTTTTCTATTTAATCTGGGACTGTCTTTTCAACTTCATCCTTTCCTCCTGATTTTTTTTATATGATGTCTCCTCAGGTACTAGAAGACAGTTAGTATAATCCCATTTAGTATTTTCTGCTCTAGACTAAATATCCCTAATTCTTTCAACTAGATCTCATATGATATGTGCTCAAGGCATCTCAGTGTCCTTATCTGTCTTCCTCTGGTCATTTCAGTTATTCAAAGTCCCTCTTAAATGATAATGTCCAGGACTGAACACAATATTCCATATATAGTCAAAGACTGAAATTACTTTTATTTTGGCTGCTACATCATATTTCTGAATCATTTGGAATTACCAATACAGTAACCACTTTTTTTTTGTCTATTTTTTTTTTTCAGACAAACAGTCTTCTCACCATAGCTATCTAGTTCTTGGAAAATTGACCTTTTGCACCAAAAATTATAAAATTTCACATTTATTGCTATTGAATTTCATCTTATTAAATTCAATCCAGTGTTCTAGACTGTTGAGACCTTTGTTGAATCCTGACTCATTTAGTGTGTTATCTTCCCTCTCAGCTATGTGATATTTATGATTTGATGAGTATGCTATTTTTATTTTTATCTACACCATTGATAAAAAATATTAAACAGCATAAGGTTAAGGATAGATCCCTAGGACACACCAATGAGTACCTGAAAGCACCATTTATATTGAACCATTACCAACAGTCATTTGAGTTCTGCCATCAAATCAGTTATATAAACCATCTAATTATATTAGTATCTAGTACATATCTTTTCATTTTCTCTACAAGAACAGCATGAAATAATTTATCAAAAATTTAAAATCCAGGAAAGTATAATTATAACCTTCTTTTCAAGTGCTATTTAATAAAAGAACCTATAATCCCATTGATCCTGTGAACTTCCATATAAGGAAACTTCCTCTTTCAACACATACTAGCACCTTTTCTGCACAGAAAGGTCAAGGGACTACTTGACCAAGGCCACATAATCAGTACGTATCGGAGATGAGAATTCAGGTCTGTATGATTTTAAGGTTAATTATCTATATACTGAGAAATATTAACTATCTTAGTTTAGTAATGAAATCTATCTGGCAAAACCCACTTTTGATGACACAAAGCTGAAGCTTTATTATCTTTTTCCCATTCAGATATTTTCTATTTCTTTTATAATACATTATGGAATGTTCCCTGAAATCAGAGCCTATAGTTATTATTCTCTTCATTTTTTGAAAAGTAGGACAACATTTAGCTTTCTCCAATTTTTTGGCAGTTTTCCCATTTTCCATGTTTTTTTTTTTTTTTTTCTTTTTTACTATAACTGAAAATGTCAAATTAATCATAGTTCCCAATTTTTTCAGTACTGAAGAATGTAGTTCAGTGGAACTAGATTACTTGAAACATAGGCAGCTAGATAGTCTCATTATTTCCTTATTTATTTAGGTAATAACACTCACATTTTTGTTCTCTCAACTTGCTGAGAATTAAGGAATTCAGTGCAAGCTTTGTTGCTGTTGTAATTGTTCACTTTAATACACATGATTTTTTTTTAATATTGAAGGAACTAATTTTTAATGAATTAACCCATTTGACTGAATTGATCAAATTAACTAATTATTTTGGCCTTGTATAAAGTTGAGCGATTAGCTGAATTAAATCTGTTTTTTCCCTGTTAGTTTGTTACATTTAGAAATCTGTTTTTATGCATAGAGTAAAATACTTTTCTCAATATTTCCTCAGTTTCTTTGTCCCAGATGAGATTTAATGGTTGCAAAATAATTTGCTTGTTTCTTTTGGAATTAGATTTTGATTGTAATCCAATAAATCAATTACATGGAATCCAATTTGTTTGCTAAACAGGACATCTTTTATAGAGCTGTTTTTAGTTCTTAAAATTAGTTCAATGAATCAACAATTAAAATAACAGATTAGACCAAATAGCTCTGAAGGTGAGAAAGGCAATTAATCTTAATAAAGAAGTAAAATCAAATGAAATTTACTGAAAATTTATTTGAAAGTGATTTGAACATTTATCATTTTTCTTTAGCATTTTGTAACAGTTGACAAAAAGAAAAAGCATAACATTTGTTGGATTTCACTTTTTTATACATTTCCCCTCATCATTCAGTTTTAGAATAAGTTTAATTTCTAATTGTTATGTGAAGATGCTAACATTTATGTAAATAACTGGAACTTTAAAGATGCTCTCAGAACACCTTGGAACAACTGTAAAATGGTCTGTGCCTAGTTTAACAAGTGGCCTGATTTATATTTATAGAAAACAATTAGATCTTACGGATATCATCATTCTCCATTTGCAGCATTCATCAAAGTTTAAGAGCTTTGAAAAATTATTATTTATGATAGATAAACTTTAGATATACAATGACATTCAAACAATACTAAGATTTATTCTTTCCCTTGTATAATTAACTTCTTAGATATAAAAAGCAAAAGTTCTATCTCTTACCAACTTCTTGTGCTTGGTATGTTTTCCTCTAAACATGCATAAGTATTTCATTTCTCTTTTACTTTTCAGGCAATCACCAAGCATTTATCAAGTATGTGCCAAGTACTGTACTAAGCACTAGAATACAAATAGAAATAAAAAGAAAGGCAAGCCTGACCCCTAAGAATGTTTTATTCTAATGGAAAGGGACAATATGTAAAGAATAGCTAATGTTCTCAGGGATGGTAGAGTAGTGGGGCATCTAAGTATTTCAGGGCCTATCATCAGAAAGACCTCAGTTACAATTGGACCTCAGACACTTAATAGATAGATGGTTCTACACACCTCTCAGATTGGCTAAAATGACAAGAAAAGATAATGTTAAATGTTGGAGGGAATATGGAAAAAAACTGGGACACTCATGCATTGTTGGTGGAATTGTGAACTGATCCAGCCATTCTGGAGAGCAATTCGGAACTATGCCCAAAGGGTTATAAAATTGTACATATCCTTTGATCCAGCAGTGTCTCTATTGGGTTTGTATGCCAAAGAGATCTTAAAGGAGGGAAAAGGACCCTCATGTGCAAAAATGTTTGTGGCAGCCCTTTTTGTAGTGGTAAGGAACTAGAAACAAAGTGGATACCCATCAATTGGGGAATGGCTGAATAAATTATGGTATATAAATGTTATGGATTATTATTGTTCTGTAAGAAATGACCAGCAGGATGATTTCAGAAGGGCCTGGAGAAATTTACATGGACTAATACTAAGTAAGGTGAGCAGAACCAGAATAACATTGTAAACAGCAATAACAAAATTATGTGATGATCAATTGTGATGGACATGACACTTTTCAACAATGAGGTGATTTGGTCTAATTCCAGTGATCTTGTGCTGAAGAGAGCCATCTGCAGCCAGAAAGAGGGCTTGGAAAATGAGTGTGGATCACAACATAGTATTTTCACCATTTTTGTTTGTTTGCTTTTTTCTTTCTTATTTTGTTTCCTTTTTGACCTTTCTTGTGCAACACGATAAATATGGAATATGTGTAGGAAAATTGCACATATTTAACTAGTATTAGATTACTTGCTGTCTAGGGGAGGAGGTAGAGGGAAGAGAAAGAGAAAAATTTGGAACACAAAGTTTTTGTAAGGGTGAATGTTGGAAACTATGTACACATTTTGAAAATAAAAAGCTATCATTATAAAAATAGATAAGTGGCTCTGGACAAGTCATTTAACTCTGTTTGCCTTCATTCTCTTATCTGTAAAATGAGGTGAAAAAGGATATGGCAAACAACTCCAGTATCTTTCTAAGAACGTTCCAGAAAGGGCCACAAAGAGTAAAGCACAATTAGTTTCCTTTTAGAACCTAGCATCTTAGAGAGGAAGGTTCTAAAAGGAGTCTCTAGTTATATGGAAGGAGAAAGTAAAGGAAGTCAGGGAACTGGGGAACTAAATAATACTGATTCAAAAAAAAAATTCTAATTCTATTCCAAACTTTAAACTCACCAGCTGAATACACAATTTTTTTTTTTAAAAAAGAAAAATGACAGTTGCTTATATGGATTGTGAAGTCAGGTATACTAATATATATTGGTGGAGATGAAAAGCAGTACAGTCATTTTGCAAAGTGATTTGTAACTAAGCTTGCCTTTGGAAGCTTATACTGTTAGTATTGGGGACTGTTGGACCCCAAAAGTATATTGGGCTTATTGGCCAGTGTCACAAAATGCCCCAAAAGAATTTGTAGACATAGAGCTCCAAAATCAAGGGGCAAAGGTTTTATTACAATACTAAGAGGGGCTAATTTCCAAGAGAAAATAGCATGGAAAGGGGTTTTAGCTAAATAACAGGGGAAAAGACAAGTTTCATTAATGGAAGTCATAATTAACCAGGAGAAAGACATAATTAAATTGCTGCAAGTAGAGGATTGGGGGACTAACACTGAAAGGAATTTAAGATTCTAATAAGTGTGATATTTAGCAAGTGGAATAAACCCCAAAAGGAATTAGCATAATGTGTCCATAATGAGAAGTACATATTTAAAGTTACAGGTTAATAAGCTATACAACTAGGGAAGATAGAAGGAGAGGGCTATTCTCCACTGGAAATATAGGCTTTTTACTTTGTGCTTTCAATTTTTCCTCTTTCTCCTCCTCCCTTTATCCTTCTTTTCTTATTCTTCCCCTCCAATTTCTTTCTTCTTCCTCTTCCTCGTTTTCCTGTTTTCCTCCTTGCTTTCTTCTCCTTTTCATCTTCTTCCTCCTCCTGCTCCTTCTTAGCTACAAGTAGCAGTAGAGAATAAAATCAGTCTTTCTTACTTATTCTCCTCAGAAAGTAGCAGTTTAGAAAAAAATGTATCTTCTAGACATCTTCATCTTCTTATTTGGAGAAAGTGGCTCCTGAAAATAAAGCATTTGCCCTCTACTTCTTCCTCTTAGCAGCAAGTGGCAATTCAAAGAGCACAGTATATTCTCTTCCCTCCTTAGCAGCAAATGGCAATAGAAAAATAAGTATATCTTCTGTACTCCTACTCCTCAGCAAAAAATAAAAAAAAATAAAAAATAAACATAGATAATGAACAGATGCCCTCTTATATGCAAATTAACAACTGCTGTCTCAGAACACGCAGAGAACAATTGCTTTTCTCAGAAGACTAAAGCATTCCTATGCCATAAACAACGGGATTGTCAAGAATCACCCTCTTACATAAGGAGCTTAGAGAGCCATGTAAAGACAGAAGGCAGTAGCAAGAGCTTTGAATTCTGAGTTAGAAGACCTAAATTTGAATCATGGCTATGCACTATAAGTATAATACTCCCTCAAATAAATCACTTCATGATTCTAAGCTCAATTTCCTCATGTGTAAAAATTAAAGGATTGAATTAAAAAAATTAGGTGTTTACTATGTGCCGAGTGTTGGAAACACAAATTCAAAAGCAAAGTGAGTCTCTGTTCTCAAGGAGCTTTTATTTTATTGAAGGGAAACAATACATATATAGAAGAGTGGTGACAAAGGAAGATATTTTGATTTGGAAAAACACTGGGACAGTGAGTGGACCTTTGGCTGAGGAGCGGGGAAGGAGGAATGGATTATCATTCCTTTTTAAAGATGATACATTTGTCTCAGCAAGTGAACTGGTAAGAAGGTAGCCAGTGAATTGGGTTTAAAAGAAATAAGGTTGGAGACTGGTTAAAATAGTAGTCCAGGTTAAACATTCACCAGTCAGGAAAGTGAGAACCATGTGTTGGGAGAGCTAAAGCTAAAAAGGTTGAGGTTTCAGGTCATGCGTAGAAAGATGGCAAGTGGGATCAGGTAATCAGAAATCTTTATGTGTAGTCCATATATCTTCTTCATTTTTTTCCTTTGGCATCTTCATTTTGTCTCTTTATTCCAAAATATATTTCCAATACTTTCTTCATGATTTTTCTCTGATATCACTTTTGTGATAGCCACCTTGATCTAGATATATGCTGATTCAATTTAGATGATCTTTTTAGGATCTTCATAAAATGTCTGAATTTCTCTAATAGGTGGTGTCAAAAAAAACCCCAAACTATCTCATTGGAAATATGTTTTCTCCAGTATGAACAATGCAAATGGAGAATGCAAAGGCACATTTCTTGAAATGATAGAAGTCATAAAGTGCTATATAATATAAATTTCCAGCAGCATAATTGTTATTGTTGTTGTTGTTACCATTAAGCTTATGGCTAAACAAACTGCCAACTCCTTCATGCACCTGTTTGAGAGAAATCTGTGAGCCATTGTTTCATTTCTTGACAATATTTTTTCCTATTGATTCTATTAAAAAAGGATATGTCAACATGGATGTTAGAGGCTACCTTCAGCAATGCACCAGTTTTATTTGTTCGTAGATAGTCTAAAATTTTTGCAGTTATATAAACTTAAAAATCCCCTTTTCTTTCATTATTATAATGTAAGTAAAAGATAGTTGCAAAAAAAGCTTTTTAGTATTTTAATTTTTCCAGTGGTCTCCTGGACCAAAGAACTCATCCTCTAGAGATTATTATATTTTGTCTTAAATAATAAGTTCATAGTAATTTTAAGATGCAAGGGACCTTAGAGAAGATCTAATATGATGATCACATAGAGAGGAAGAATTCAAGCCCAAGAGCATCAATCTTAAAACTTAAATGGAAACATGAAGTTATATATGGTAGAAGTTGTCAAATGAAATCTGAAACCTATCCCATGTGAAGCTGATGCATGTATATATATATATACTGTATATATATATATACTGCATGTATATATATATATACTGTATATATATATATATATACTGCTCTCATTGTTGTATATGTGTGTGTGTATACATATGATAGCGACAATAATGAGAGCAGTATATATATATATATATACACATGCATCAGCTTCATATATATATATATACTGCTCTCATTGTTGTATATGTGTGTGTGTGTGTGTGTGTGTGTGTATACATATATGATAGCGACAACAATGAGAGCAGTGAAAATATCAATAAAAATGAAGGAAATTTGGGCCTGCCTTCTTTCTGACTAATGGGATTGTTATGGAAGGTTGCTGGTTAAGGGTTGCCGAGCTCTTTTCAGGGCTTTTCAGACAAAATGTATTCTTTCTTTGATGTCTGTCACCCAACTTTCATCTGTGGCTCTAAGAAGCTCATTGTAGCATACTCATTCACCATAACCAAAAAATTATTTCAGTAGATGAGCTAAACCAAGTTGAGATTAACCAATATGTCCCAACCCCATTAGTGGGGTAGGGGAATATCTACTTCAAGCAAATGAAGATTTTTTGATAGAATGGATAGATGAGGATAATTTGGTCCAACAGCCATGATGGTGTCGGAAGCAATGTTGTTGACTGCTTAGAGCTTGGTCAGGTATCAAAAATGCAAAGTCATTCACAACATCATGGGTTGTTGACTTTTGTACTGCCACTGTACTCTGGAAGACTCTCTGGAAGAGAAAGTGAAAATGATGACTTTGTTCTACTCTACCTCACTTAAATCCAACTAGTCAAGACATTACCCATGGTGATATTGGTCCTCTTCAAAAATCAGCAATGAATAACAACAATATGGGAACATATTAATTGGATGTTGGATATAATAAAAGGGTTTTATTTTCACAGCAAGTCCAAAGCCAAATAGTAGGTGTTCATAAAAATACCAATCCACATTCTCTCTATGATGATTTATCTGACAGCCTAGGATTATCATTCTTCTATGTCTCTGTTGTAGAAAACCTGTTGTTTTCTCCTGATTTGAGAACTCCCTTTTCAAATTTTTAAGAGAAACATTATTTCAGCCACAGTATGGGGAAAAGGGTAGAGAACAAGTTATTTTTTTGAAAACTTTTATTAGAACTTTATCAAAGCTGAGCTATTTTAAAGTGTCACTCAATCCTATCCTTTACCCAAAGGTCTAGCCATGATAATTAACTGAGATTTAATTCAAAAACTTAAAAGTCACATGGATACACACAAAACAAACCTTTTTTATTTTATACCGCAACATTATTCAGACATTTTTGCCCTCACAGGAATGCCCAATTTTGAATTGCTATTTTAAGTATATTATATCAAGGGACAGGGCTAAAATTTACCTTCTTTATTGATGATAAGTGTGGTCCTTAGGCTGAAACCATTAAGTGAAGCAATTTATCATATCTGTGATTAAAATTAAGTGAGCAAACAACAAACAATTCTATCTTTTAATATAATTTTGATAGATTAATAACTACCTGCATTTCCTGAAATACATCAGTACATCTGCTATAACTATTTTTTTTCTTAAATTCTTTTCTGAGCCTCATAAATACACATTCTTTGCCATTTTTAACAAGTATTTATTAAGTTCCTAAAATACATCTAGCACTGTGCTGAGTACTTTACAAATACTGCACTTGATCTTCATAATTTTGGGAAGTAGATACTATTATTATCTCATTTATTCAAATGGCAGATAGAAGTTAAATGACTTGCCCAATATCACATAGTTGCTATGTTTCTGAGGTCAGATTTGAATTCAGATGCTCTTGACTCTAAATCTAGGGTTCTATCTATAGGATCTAGGTAACAATACCAAAAATTTAGCAGAAATCCTATAGCATCTGTTCAGAACTCATCAACTTTCCCCATAATCACATCTTTTAAAAATTTCTCATTTCTCTTGTGGACAACAACAATTCTTCTAGTCACCTAGGCTTTCAGCCTCAGAAATATATTCTAATCCTCTTCTTTAACTCACACAGTCATCTTTCAAGCAAACTGGAACAATGGAAAAAACACTGACTTTAGAAAAAAGAACCTGTATTCAAATCTTTTTGTTATAGGTTTATAATCATATTAGCTTATTGATTCTATCTTATGCTCAATTGATTCCTTCACCCACCCCACACTCTTCTATAGCTATCATTATAGGTTAGGTCCTAGAGAGTAGAGCAGTATGGAAAACTTTGGGCTTTTGTGAGCTAATGTACTCAGAATGAAGGAAATACAAAATAACAGTAACAATAAGGATTTAGAGCAAGTGAGAATGTTTGAACTAATAGCCTATTTTACAGATAAGAAGTCTAAGTCATAGAGATGGGAAGTTACCAATCAAATATCACACACCAAGAAACAGAGTTGAGAACTAAACTAGGTCTTTTGACTTGAAATCCCCGGATCATTTAAACTTGGCAAGATTAATATTTTCCTACTACTTTTTAAAATCTAAACAATCAACAAAACAAGCTCTATTTTATAATATGAACTGACTTCTGAGGTGTAAATACCCATACTGAAAATTTAATATCAGCACCAGTCGAGTTGATCCATTTTGTCTTCAGCACATCTCTGCCATAAGATCTCATTTAAAATTAGGAACAAAAAAAATATCTTATTTCCATTAGCCACACCACAGGTTATCCAGTATAAAGTTATCAATGATTTGATTCATGGTTTTCCAGCTATCAATTTCCAAGTTCTCAGAACAATTATATGTAAATTAGATGCTGAAAATCAAGACATTTCTTCCATGTTTGCATTCAGAAAATATTTTTTCAGTGCCAGCTGCTTTGTCTCAGATCTCAGAACTATTCTCTGAGGAACTGCTTTCTCTGAGGTTCTCTTAGAACTATCTGTTTTTCTCAAGTCTTTTTATTTGAGAAGTTGCTTTTTTCTGTGTTCGTCACACAAATCTCTTTTTTTAATGCCCCTTTCAATAAATTATAATGTCCAAATACAAAAAAACTCTAACATGACTCTGAGGAAAAAAAGGAAATATTGGCAGAATATATTGCATAATGCCTTGATTTACAGGATAATTGCAATAGTTTTTTTTAATATTATTTGAGGAAAAAAATGAGAAAAAGTCTTATTTCCTGGTTCTATATTTTCTTATCTTGTTTGCTGTTCATGATAGTGTAGTCAATCAGTAAAAAAAAAAAAATTAATTACTAGGTCCAGGGCACTAGATGGACTAAGTTGTGGAAATGCAAATGTGAAAAAGAAAGACAGTCCTTGAACATAAGGAGTTTATAGTCTAAGGGGGAATACAAAAAGGAAGCTAAAAAGTGGACTCAATAAAATTAAAAATTTTAAAAATATTAAGCAAAATAATGTTCTATTAAGTTAATATATCATAGATTTTTCACCAGCTATTTCTTACAATGGATAGCCACTTTGTTTCTATTTTTGCAACCATAAAAAGTACTATTATGAATATTCCCATAAATATCAAAATTTTGTTTCTATCTTTGACTTTTTTGAGGTCTCTGAGAAGTAGATATAGACAATTTAATCACTTTTCTTTCATAATTCCAAATTCAACATAAGGAATAAATATGCCAGAAAAAAAATGTCTAGAACTTAAATTAATGAATATAAATGATGGTAGTACAGGAATTGAGATTTAGATTTGAAAATATGTTTGACTTTTCATTATTCAGAATGTAAAGAAAGAGGGGGCCTTTCTCTTCCAGAAACTTACTTGAATGATGTTGAATCATTAGCCCACAAGATTTTCCCCTACTGCCACCTATGTATCTATATAGGTGAAATTTTCCAAACTCAAATAGTAATATGGTTTCAATGAAATGATCCAAATGTAGTTTTACAAATTGGTGAATACAGCCAGTTTACTAATACTTCAAGCTGTAGCTGGGTCCCCTAGAAGACAGATAAGATTCCCTTGATGACAGATGGCAAACTGAATACATTGCTACTCATAACAAAGATAAGTCAAATTAAAACTGGATAGAAGAGTGTAAAGATGGGATTTGATAAATTTCTTTGATCCCATTTAAAGCAAGTGATAAAAAAGCTATTCCAAGATTTTAGTGCAAATATGAATAGTCATTGGATGAAGTGAACTGACATTGATAGGAAGAGTTATTTGGATTGACCTAATTATGTCTGAAATTATATCCTAATATTATCTACAAAGCATTAAGTCAGAGTCCAAGTGAAATTTAGAATTGTGTGAGGATCTGGCAGTGAAAAAGAGACAGTCACCTCTTAAAATTAATCTTTGTGGGAGTAAAGTATAGACAAAGAATTCCTTGGACTTTGACTTAGGTGATTTTCTCTCTAGTTTTTATTTTGGCCAGTTTTTATTTTATTTTAGAAGTTTATTTTGAACTTCAGAGATCTAAGGGACTATTTTCCTATTTTAATGCCAGAGAAACTGAGGCAGGAAAGAGATTAGAGAGTTTTCAATATTTTATTAATTAGAGAGTATAATTGACTGGACAGGACTCTCCTCAGGAGGACAGTCCTCAAATTATCCAGTCAGACAGAGATAAAGATATACTGGGACCACGAAATCCATGTTGGTCCCAAAGCTGGAAGAGACTATCATCTCAAAGAATCCAGAAATTGATAGGAGAAACCCAGCTTCTTAAATACCCCCTAGAAACAAAGAACCAAGAAGCGCGGGAAGACTTCTGTCAGGATGGGGAGAGACCATAAATCCTAAAAGCCCAGAGACAAGATGTCTGAATACCCAGAGATAAAGATGTCAGTGAGGTATCTTGGAATATTTTAGAGGGATATTGTAAATTCTTGAGGACAGGGAAGGGTCAGGAGTTCCACTCTCTTGTTTATCCTGTGTGCTAACAATTTATAACCTTAGAGTAAATGGTTCCCAATCTTAATGGACCAGAGTGGGATTTTTACGACTAAGGGAATAGTTAGGGAGACTGAGATAAGGGAAACTCGTGCAGGGAAACCGAATCAGAACAGTTAAAGAGAACTGTGGCATAACACTATCTGTGTCCTGACAACACAACAGAAATAATCGATTGCTGTATTTGGAAACAAAGACATATTGGATGCAGATTTATGACATAATACCCAATAGAGACTTATTGAATATTACATAAACAGGAGAAATTGACTTCCAATTAACAGAAATTTTGAGTTGCCTCTTACTCCATATGTATTACCCCTAACTTTGCTCAGTTTTTTCTGTACTTCATATGTACTGGTGGGAGAGTATGTCATAGATTTTTGGAAGGATGTTTTATATCAACTGTTATTATGCTTGCACCTGAATAACATTTGACAATATATGTTTTGATTTCCTAAACCAAACCTCTTATTTTCTCAATATTTTATTTTAAACTAGTATTCATGGAAGTGGTAGGAACTAAACCAAACTTCTATAAACTAAACTCCATAAAGCATTAAGCATGCAAATATTTAGGCTGTTATGTGTTTTTCCATGCTATGAAACTCCTTTAAAAAACCTTGTCTTTTTTAATGAAATAATTTTTCAAAATCTCTATTTAAATGTTATTTTAAATAATATAAACAATATACTAAGCATGAATTAAAGTTCTTCTTAGAAACAACCCCAGTGGAAGAAAAAGAATTAACCATATTTTAATTAAAAAAAAAACTTTCTTAGTTGCTTTTGCTGGAAATAATTTTTAAAATGAATAAATGTTTCCTTTTTCAAGTACAATAGGAAGTTAGCCTTCTGATAGGAATTAAATTAGGAATCAAAGGCTTAATTAAGCTTTTTTCTCATTCATATTGGTATTAACATACAATATAACTTTTATTTTATTGTTTTCTTTTTTCTTTCTGGCAAGATAGAAGTCAAGGCTTGCAAAAATATGCCATTGATCTTTTAGCTCTTTCAAAAGCAAGAAAGGCAATAAGAAAGGCAGTTTAGTAATAGTATTTAACTAGCTGACTTTGGACTTTGGTGGAGAAAAAATATTTACAATTTAAGGAAAGTCATTGAAAACAAGGTATATTTTGGTATATACAGTGGTTTGCATAGTTTTTGGCACACAAAAGGCACTTAACAAATGCTTCTTAGATTAGTTGTATTGAGTGTGCCAACTAAAGGATATGACTTCAAGCAAAGAATTTTTATAAGAATTTGTAAGAGAGGATGCATAAATTACCACTTTCTCCTTTGGTATATGTAGTTACTTACACATGATAAGGTTTTAATGTGAAAACAAGATCCATCTATAATTTGTGATTCCTTTAAGAGCTCAAAACTTCTTTGAGTGAAGACAGGAACATAGCCACTGCTAAGCAAAGAAGTTAACTAAGTCCTTGAGGACTTTAAATGACTAGATGAAATTCAATAGTCCAGACTGAAAAGTTTTTGGATGGAAGGAGGATAAATAGGGCTTCTCTTGTTTTCTTACTCATCAACAATGTCATTGGAACTACTGGACAAGTAAGAAACAGTTGATTCAGCAAGAAAAAAGAAACATACATCTAAGGATTTACAAAGATAAAAAGAAAAAGTCACTTAAAGGAGAAAATTCCATCAAGGAATATGACAGCAGGAATTACCAAAAATTATAAGCAGCTTTGGACTCAAAAAAAAAGCACCATTGGAACTTAACTAAAGTATA
This sequence comes from Sarcophilus harrisii, assembly GCF_902635505.1. Lineage (NCBI taxonomy): Eukaryota > Metazoa > Chordata > Mammalia > Dasyuromorphia > Dasyuridae > Sarcophilus > Sarcophilus harrisii. The sequence goes on from NC_045426.1 coordinate 241,734,317, forward strand.
CCAATTCAGTACCTAAAGGAATTCTACAAAGAAAGTTTTCAGTTAGTCAATATGCACTTATTAAGTATCTTCTATTTGCTAAGTGATGGAGATACACACACACACACAAAAAAAGACAAAATATAATTTCTGCTTTTTAGAAACTCACAGTCTAGGGTCTTTTAAACAATGAGGTGATTTAGGCTAATTACAAAAGATTTGTGATGGAGAGATCCATCTGCATCCAGAAAGAAGACTGAATATAAATCACAACATAGTATTTTCACTTTTTTATTGTTATTTGTTTGCATTTTGTTTTCTTTCTCATTTTTTTTTCCTTTTTGATCTTATTTTTCTTGTGCAGCATAATTGTAGAAATAGATATAGAAAAAATTGCACATGTTTATCATATATTGGAAGAGGGTGAAAGGGAGAGAGGGAGAAAAAAAAGGAAAACAAAAGGTTTTGCAAGGAAGAATGTTGAAAACTTGCATATATTTTGAAAATAAAAAGCTTTAAATAAAAAAGAAAAGAAAAAGCTATTATTTAAAAAAATATTTAGAAGCAGCTAGGTGGTGCACCAACCCTGAAGTCAGGAGATACCTAAGTTTAAATCTGTTCTCAGATACTTAACACTTCCTAACTGTGTAAGTGCCCAGCACGCAATGGGCAAGTCACTTAACCACAATTGCCTCAGCAAAATAAATAAATAAATATATGTGTGTGTGTGTGTGTGTGTGTGTGTGTGTGTGATACACACACACTCACACACACACCCATACATACATATATATATATATATATATATTAAAAAGAAAAAACTATTTAAAAAAGAAAAAAGAAACAGTCTTTTGGGGTAAGCAACATTCAAAACACTATGTACAAAGTAAAAAGACATAGAAATGTTATGGGATAAATATCGCTTCTTTGAGGTCATTGTAGTAGGTAACTTCTGCTGAAATAAATCTATCACAGGGCAGAAAATAGAGAGTAAGAAGAAGCTAAATTTTAGCTTAATCATAGGTTCAGCTCTCAGACCAAAAACCAAATAAATCTGCATGAAGATTAGAATTCTAAGAAAGCCTTTCATACAATTAAAGTTTGTCAGAGTGACAGAGAAATAATTCTTTCTCTTTGGCCAGAAAAACTAAAGAAAAGGTAAATTCATGTCACATGCTTCTTTCAATGTCAAAAAAGTTGAACAAACTTAAACAATCACAATTTCATATGCAAACAAAATTGCACTAATAGATTTTATAGATAAACAAAGTCAGGTTATAAATTAAACTATATTTAGAAGGTTCACAAATAGGCTGATTGGGGGAGGGGAGATTTACACTCATCAAAATAATCAAAAATGCTGGATTCAGAGAAATCTTTCCTCACCGAATTATCAATGAAAGCTAACAAATAAATGGTTTTGGGGAGTTCGAGTTATCCATTGATCTTTATCAGAGGAATGTCAAACAGTTTTCCCTTAACCTTATAATTCTATTAATCAGGTTTTTGTCAGGTGGTATTAATAATTTTTTAAAAAGATCTTTAGTTAAACAATATTTGCAGAAGAAATAGCCCTGAGTCCTTATGCCTTTTCTTATTTGTATATCATACAAGTTTAAATTTGAGCTCACTCTTCCTATAGAATGTTTAGGCATTTTGTTTGTTTGTTTTTGCTGAGGCAATTGGGGTTAAATGGTTTGCCCAGGGTCACACAGCTAGGAAGTGTTAAGTGTCTGAGGTCAGATTTGAACTCAGGTACTCCTGACTTCAGGGCCGGTGCTGTATCCACTGTGCCATCTAGCTGCATGTATTTAAGGGAGAATGTATCCTAAATATATAAAGGAATATTTGTACCAACTCTTTTTACTATATTATCTTAGTAAATGCTTTTTTCTAAAAGCTATTTGTGTTTACACATATGATTGTTAATGTGAAGCTTAGTAACTTGTAGATAGCTTTAGCTCAGGACTAAAGCCATAGTAGACTAAGCTGATCCCATAGGACTTTCTTTTCTTTGCTCTTTTCAAGAATTTAAAACAAGTTGCTAATAAAAATCACAAAAGCCTCAAGTCCCTAGATCCAAATAATTTTTGATTGCTGACAAGATTAGCCCTTTATTTAAAATCTTATGTATTCAAAGTAACCAATGCCATTTTCCTATTTACACTTACTGAAGAAGTCAAATATAATTAACAATAATCTTATCTACATCTAGAGTAAAACTTCTTAATTTTTTTTTTGTTTTGAACTTCTTTTAGCAGTCTCATAACCCCATATATCTATTATCAGAAAAATGTTTTTAAAAGCAAAAATATCTAATTACATATGAAACAAATTGGATTAAAATACTATTTTAAAAAAAAAATTGTAACAGACCCCAGGATAAGAACCTCTAATTCAGAGAAAGCTAGCTTTAAAGCAATATTGAAAACAGCATGTGAACAGCAAGAAGAATATAAAGACCCTGCCATTCACAATCACCAAAAGAAGACTTTGAGGATAGTAAAACAATTTTGAGCTTTCCTTATTCTTTAAGATGTTTATTAAAACCAGCTGCTTCCTGTAAAATTCTCCATTCTAAAATGTCTGCAGAGACTCAAAAACCCAAGTGATCACCTCTTAGCCAAGATCCTTCTCTGCTACAGTTCAGCTTTTCCTTCATCACCCAACTCAATCAATCTCTTGGCTGATACTACTTTCTGTCATATCTCAGTTCAATAAAATCAGTGGTGAGTGATACTACCACTCCCATTCTATCATTCTTATCTCATTTCAGATTGAAGCCAAATCATGTGTCTAGCTTAATGCCTTCTACTCAGTCACAATTCCCAATTATAGAATCATAATCCAAGAAGTTTTACTGTACTTATAGAACTACTCCTGACATGCTTTTTTATGTTTCAGGGACATTTGGATTAAAAAAAAAAAAATTTCTGCAGCAATAATAATACAATTTTCTTTAATGATAATTTAGTTGTTTTTCCACTTGACTTCTTGATATGTCTTTTTGTGGTTGACTAAAATAAATGTTTTAATCATTTTTCACCATTAATCAGAATTCAGTGTTCTATCACAAAAGAAAATTACAATATAAGTAAAATTCATTTCAGAACATAACTCAAAGCTAACTTTGAGCCTGTTTGCTAGCACTGGGTTTTAACAAGTAGGAAAAAAAGTCTAATATAAGTTACCTTAGCAGAACTATACACAATTCACCAATGTTGTATATCAAATGACAGTCTATATCCATAATACCTGATAAAATGCAATTCCAGAGCAGAATAGTATTAACATACCTTTATTAAAATGAAACAATTATATGGCATTAATCTGCATTAAAATAGACTTTATAATATGCAAGAATTTTCTGAAAACGTATCTTATTTTTGAGGCATTCTATCTTTTTCTCCCACTACACAAAAGTGATTTTAAAAGTGAATTTATTCAGTGAAATAGAAATGCATGGCAAAAATTCAAACAAGAATATCAATAATCTCTGAAAAACTGGGCTGAAGTTCAGCCCTGAAAATTGAAGAATAAGATTTTTTAAAAAGAAATGTGACTTAACATATAGAAGGAATAATTGTTGTGAGATTCAGTCCAGTCATGCTCTTTGAGCATGACTAATAAAGTCAACAGCATACCAACCCTTACCTAGATGTAAAAAAATTGATGTCAATATGCACTGGAGTCACTGACACAGTTCCAAACCAAAGGAGATTCCTAAGCCTTCTTTGTTATTTCTCTTATGAATCTCTCTATTTATTTTGGTTTCCTTACTGCTCCCCTGCAATCTTACAACACAGGCTCACAGAGACAATTTCAGAACCCAGCCTCCTACATTGTGACTTCTTATATTTTCCCTTGCCTGGAATTTTCTCTTTTCTGTTGTACATAACATTTCACCTCCTTCAATGAATGATAACCTATTTCTGAACACACTGTGCCATTTCAGAAGGATTGAGAAATACGGGAAATTATTCCCTTTTCTGTTAGAGCATTATGATGGACCACCACAAGTCACCTTGACTTTTGTTATTCCATGGGACTTCAATGACTCTGGAAGAGAGAATGATACTGATAACTTTGTATAACTCTGTCTCACTTAAATCCAATTCATGCTGAGTAAAGACATCATGGAAATTGCTGGGATATCCATCAATTGGAAATGGCTGGACAAGTTGTGGTATATGATTATTATGGAATATTATTTTGCTATAAGAAATTATAAGCTCCATGATCTTAGAAAAACATGGATTGATTTTCATAAAATAATGAATAGCAATATGGGTAGAACAGAGAGAACATTGTGCATAGTAACAATAATATTGTTTTAAAAGGAACTTTGAGTTACTAAGTCATTTTGACTATTATAAATACTCAATTAACTACAAAGGACCTATGAAGAAAGACTATTTTCATCCAGGGAAGGAAATATAAAACAGAATTGTGTATAGAATTTTTTACATGTATGTGTGTACTTATTTACATCTAATGGTAGTCATCTTTGAAAGGGGGAACCTAAAGGGGAGAAAAAAGGGAAAAAAGAAAGTTATAAGATGACATTATGTATTTAAAAGGAACAACAGGTAGTATATAATAGATTTGCAGTTTCATGTAAAATCATCTTTTTTTTTCCATTCTAGTATGTTAAAGAAATGTTTGTTTTGTTTGTTAAGCTCAGAATAAAATAAACACAAAATATAACTAAATATTTGTGGTCCATTATTATAACTACTAAAATAACTATAAGGCTTCTATTTATGGTGTTTTAGACATAGTACTCTGGATATCATAGAATATAAAAGAAACAGAGAAATCAGACTCTAATGAACTTCTCAGAAATTCCCTTTTCTTTTTCTTTATCATCAATGGTCTATGCTCTGATCTACTTTCTTATCACTTACTTTGTCCTTCCTCAAATCTTTGCAATCTATGCCTTTGACTCTACTATTCCATTTGCAGGTTACCAATGATGGACAAATCCTATGGTCTTGTTATAATTTTCAGCATTAATTCTTCTTTCCAGTTGATACAGTTGGACACAGACTAATTGTTTTTTAAACTCTCTTCCTTTAGAGTCTGTGCAAGCAGTCTCGACTATTTTCTTTTACTTACCTCACTAGGTTTTTTCCCCATCTCCTTTGATAATATTTCTTTTTTTTTTTCATAGCCCTAACCCCCTTATTGTGGACTTACTTAGAGTTCTGTTATCAGCCACATTCTTGTTATTATTCCCTTCTTTGGCAATCTCTTTGATACTCAACGAATCACCTGGCAAATAAATGTAGGTGACTGCCAAATCTCTATTTTTTGATCCACATTTTTTGGTTTCTCACATTCTAAATATCAACATTTCTAGTTGAGTCCTATATGAGTTCACCTTCTAAAAGGTGATATTACAAATTCAATATGTAGAAAACTGATTTTTTTTTTTACTTCCAATCTCTCCCTAATAAAATCAACCTGGTTTTTCATCCTGAAATTATTATCAATGGTTCCACGGTATATCCAGTTTTATAAAGTCTCAAAGTTATTAGTTATTGTTGTCACAATCTACTCAGCCCCTCTACATCTCATCTGAGTTATTATATTCTAAATAATCTTCCCACATTGAGTCTTTCTGCTCATTTTACCATATATACTATAGATATATAAGTTTTTGTAACATTCAGTTCTGTTCATATCATCTCTGCTCAAAAATTTCTAATAGCTCACCTAATTACCTAATTAATAATTGTATAAAACATAAAGGTTTTGTCCTATCTGATACATCACACACAGCCTTGCACATAAATACTCCTTAATCATAGAACATGGGAATCATATAATCTCAACTATATATGAGCAACAGCTTGATCTATAATGTTTTCAGAAAAGTAGTCATTCAGCCTTGCCATAAAATATCACTACTAAGAGCAGTGATGGCAGTATATTAAGAATGTTTTCCTTATATTAAGTCCAAATCTTATTTGCTGCCTCTTCTACCCACAGCTTGTCATTCTGCTAAATGGGGCAAAACAAAACAAAATTAACCCCTCTTCCACTTCTCAATTACTCATAAGGAGTTTACTTATACCTTTTGAAGTTTTTCCCATGAATGTTATTAATTCTAACTGAAAGTAGAAAATGATAAAAAAATGTTGAAAAATCTGAGTACTAGTCCCAACCCTGATTCTACTCATTGTGTAATTATGAGTTAAACATTTCTTATTTTCCTCATCTTTAAAATATAAATAAAGTACTTGTAGAACCTACCACAAAAGAGTTGTGAGTACAAATATATATATAATTTTGCACCTTTTAAAGCACTATATATGTTCTTGTCGTGATTTGGAGTACCAGGACATAGCACAGAACTTTAATTATTCACAAAGTAAAGAACTGCAGAGAGTCTTCAGAGGCCTAAATCAAATCCATATAAGAAACCATGAAAAAATAGAGCAATGGAACTTTAAAAATCAATGATGTAGTGAGAAATATTAAATAAAATACAGAAGAAAATATTAAATATATACTATAAGCAAGTCATCTGGGAAAAAAGTATATAGAGAGATAATTTTGGAATTATCAGTGTCCCATAAAAGCACAACAAAAATAATTGAAATATATCCTAATATTATTTTAATTTACTAAGAAATTATAATCAGAGGAACAAACACATATTCAAGGAGAAATTCTAGATATAATTCATCCATAAAATATTATTACCATGATCCAATATAACCAGGAAAAATAATTATAAATGATTAGGATGAGATAGATCCCACTACAAGGAACTAAAATAAATATTACACAGGATTATATAGTAACTGCTAGAGAAGAGTAAAGATAAATAAAGATGTATGTACTAACTAGTATCCTGCAAAGTTTGGTATAATCCTATAGGGGAAAATAAATTTTTAAAAGAATCAATGACTCACAAGTATTAACAAAGAAAAAATAGTCAGTAGAGTCTACACAAATATAAATGGTAGATAAAAGAAATTTAATAAAGATAAAAAGTTTGGAATGTTCAAAAATAGTTCATTGATGACTAGTCACTTATATCCTAAAACTATGATAAAAGACAGTTTACTCCTTGACAAAGAGGGCTGCCACAAATGTTTCTACTGGGCTTGTATCTTAAAGAGATCTTAAAGGAGGGAAAGGGACTCACGTGTGCAAAAATGTTTGTGGCAGCCCTTTTTGTGGTGGCAAGAAACTGGAAACTGAGTGGATGTTCATCAGTTGGAGAATGGGCTGAATAAGTTATGGTATGTGAATGTTATGGAAGAACATTATTGCTCTATAAGAAATTACCAGCAGGATGATTTCAGAGAGGCCTGGAGAGACTTACATGAACTGATGCTGAGTGAAATGAGCAGAGCTAGAAGATCATTACAAACGGCAACAACAATACTATACTATGATCAATTCTGATGGATGTGGCTCTCTTCCACAATGAGATGATTCAAACCAGTTCCAAGTGTTCAGTGATGAAGAGAGCCATCCATACCCAAAGAGACTGTGGGAACTGAGTGTGGAACACAACATAGCATTCTCACTCTCTCTGTTGTTATTTACTTGAATGTTGTTTTCTTTTTCAGTTTTTCTTTTCCTTCCTTCTTGATCTGATTTTTCTTGTGCAGCAAGATAACTGTATAAATATGTACACATATTTTGGATCTAGCATGTATTTCAACACATTTAACATGTATTGGACTACCTGCCAGCTAGAGGAGGGGGTGAGAGGAAGAAGGGGAAAATTTGCAAGAAAAGGTTATGCAAGAGTCAATGTTGGAAAAATTACCCATGCATATACTTTGTAAATAAAAAGCCTTAAAAGAAAGAAAGAAAGAAAACTTTTGTTTGATCCTTTGCTAGATCAAAGGGTATGTACAGTTTGATAACTTTTTGAGCTTAGTTCCAAATTGCTCTCTAGAATAGTTGGATCAATTCACAACTCCACCAACAATGTATTAGTATCCCACTTTTCCCACATCCACTCTACCATTTATAATTATTTTTCCTATATTGTAGTACAAGCTCAACCAGTATAGACTGAGTCATAGGAAACAGCAGATTTTGGAGGGAAATTAATTCATTGGGAACAGTCCTGGCTTCTGGAGCTTTAAACTAATTTATGGTAATAAGGGCAGACAACTAGTAAAAAGATGACATAGGTTCCTTTGATGGCCCTAAAGGCAGGATTCTGTCACATTACTCTCACTTAGACAGTCCTGGGTAAAGGGGAACTCTAGCACTCCAGAGCTTGCTGTCATGAGGGAACTGGGATTTGGTTCATAGTTTCAGGATGGAAAAGAATGTTTCTGATTATCACATATTCTGAAAGAACAGAACAGAAGAGTATATCACACACATCATATCATCTTGGAAGAGCTGAAAATTCATAGATCCCCAAGAATTAGCTGTAAAAACAGTTGCATTAAAAACGCTGATGTTTAGGTTAGTGCTCCCTCCATCCAGGGAGCAGAGCCTTAATTTTATATTAAGTTAAAAATCAAGAAATAGGTTAGGGGAAAATGTGAATTGATCTTGGCTCCTAAAAATCATTTTAAAAATTAAGTAAGGGAGATAAAGGAAGTTTTGGGAAAAGAAAAGACAATGATGAAAGAAATAATATGAAAAAAAACAGTCAATAGATGAATATATGAAATCTTTCCTTGGAAAAAGAAAGCAATTGGCTTGGAAAGTGAATAAAGGAGAGAGAATTTTAGAATAACTGGACCATCTGAAAGTCTTGATTTGAAAACAAAGAGCCTAGATATCATCTTTCAAGAAATTATCAAGGACAAATGCACTAATATTCTAGAACCAGAAAATAAAATAGAAGTTGAAAGAATCCAAGAAATACCATCTGAAAAAGATCTGAAAATGAAAACTCCCAGAAATACCATCACCAAATGGAAAGGAAAAAATATTGCAAGGAGATAGGAAGAAATCTTTTAAATATAGTGCAACCACAATCAGGATAACACAAGATTTAGCAGCTTTTACATTAAAGGATTGGAGGGTTTATAATATGATACTCTGGAGGGCAAAGGAGTTAGGATTACAACCAAGAATCAGAGCAAAACTGAATATAATTCTTCAGGGAGGAAAAGTTATTTAGTGCTATAATGTACTTTCAAACATACTTGATGAAAAGATTAAAGTAGAATAGAAATTTTGATTTTCAAATATAGACTCACAGAAAGTATAACAAGATAGACAGGTTAGAGAAATTACAAGGAATTCAAAAAGGTTATACTCTATATTCCTGGATGGAAAGGTACTTTCTAAAAATCTTCTCATTATTAGAGGAGTTAGAAACAGTCTAAACAGACAGAAGACACAGGTGTTAGTTGTATATGATGGGATAATATCTTTTTTTTTTTAATTAAGGAATTAAAAAGAGGAATGGGAAAAAGGATAGGGAGAAATAGAATGTAGTAAATGATTTCGGACAAAAGAGCTTTTAAAAATGCAGAAAACAATGGAGGATTTAAGTAGGATTACTTCAACCTTACTTGCATCAGAATTGGTTCAAAGAGGGGAATAACATAAACTCAGATGGGCATTGAAATCTATCTCACCTCTACAAAAAAAAAAAAAATAGGAGGGGAAGCAAATAAGAGAAAATCTGGGCTGATAGAAAGGAGAGCAGAATGGGTAAGGTTGAAAGTTGGTAGTCAGAAGGAAAACACCTGAAGATGGACAAAGTGAAATAAAAGAGTAGGATAAACAGGGGGAAATTAGGATGAAAGAAAATAGTAATAAAAATAGTGAAAAAATAATTTTCAAACAAGTATCTGATAAAGGTTTCATTTCTTAAAAATCCAGAACATTGAGTCAAATTTATAAAAAAATAAGAGCCATTCCTCAATTGATAAAGGGTCAAATGATATAAATAGGCAGTTTTCATACAAAGCAATAAAATCTATATAGTCACATGAAAAATATTCTAATACCTATTGATTAGAGAAATGTAATTTAAACACCTCTGAGATACCACCTAACATCCATCAGGTTGGGTAATATGATAGAAAAAGAATATGACAAATTTTGCAAGGGATGTGGGAAAATTGAGACTAATGCATTCTTGGTAAATTTGTGAACTTATTCAACCATTCTGTAGAGCAATTTGGAACCATGTTCAAAATGTTATCAAATCATGTAGACTCTTTCATCCAACAACAAACTCTAAGATTAGTAGCCCAGTGAGTTTTTTTTTAAAAGGGAAAAGGATATTTGTGTGTGTGTAAATCTTTATAATAGCTATCTTAATAGTGGCAAAGAATTGAAAATTGAGGGGTTGTCCCTGCAATTGGGGAATTTCTGACTGACCAAATTGTGGTATATGTTTATGATAGAATACAATTGTGATACAGGAAATGATGAATAAAATGCTCTCATAAAAACCTGGACTTAACACGAATTGAAGCAAAGTATAGCGAGCAGAACCGGGAGAACACTGTTTACCATAATAATAGTATTGTACAATGATGGCCTGGGAATGGCTTAGCTATTCTCATCAATAAAATAATCCAAGAAAATCTTAAGAACTTATGGTGAAAGATGCTATATGTCTGAAGAGAAAGAATTGATGGAATCTGAATGCAAATCAAATAACACTTTAAAAAAATTTATTTTTCTTGGGATTTTTTTTTTCAGTTTGGGTTTTCTTTGACAACATAACTAATATGAAAAGGTGCTTTGCAAGACTGCACATGCATAATTTATGTCAACTATTTGTCTTCTCAGTGGGGGGAAAGAGAAGTAAAAAGAATTTGGAAACTCAATTTTTTAAATGAATGTTACAATTATTTTTTTATATACTTGGGGAAAATAAAATATTACATGCAAAAAATTGGTCACAATTATAAATAAAAGATGACATTTCACCTCCAGTGAAAATGAGAGTTTGGAATAATGTTTTTTCTTATGGCACCAAGAAATTAAAAAAAAAAGTTGGAAAACATCTTAGGCAAGCTAAAATTTTAAAATATATAACTTTTAGAAAGTAGTTCTTTAAAAATATTCACATTAGAATCACATGTTTGTTTTGGGATTTTTTTTCATCTTTCTTCGACTCCACAGCATTAAGCATAGTACTTGGCATGTAACTAAGACATTAATAAATATTGGGTTTTGGGGGGTGGTTTGTTGTTGTTGTTGTTGTTTGTGTTGTGTTGTTGCTGTTGTCTTCACTGCCTTAAAAGTTAAGGAGATTACAAGAGGTACATATTCATCATTTCTGAGGAACTGATTTGGTTGGGTTCCTCAGTTCAAATTCTCATCCCATCCCACTTTTTATTATAAATCTTTTATTTTTTTCCTATTCCAAAGCTTCCAGGAAGGGATCAGGTTTTTGAAGACCTGGAGTCCAGGGTTTAAGATAAAGGTGATTGGAAGAAGCACAGAGTTGAGTGGGCAATTTAGGACATATGAAATTTACAGATAATAATGAAATAGAATACAAAATTCCATCAAATAGAAATCACCAGAGGCACAACCAAACCTTCAGTAAAGATTTAGTAGAATCATATATAAGTTAATCTATTTAATGAGTTGAGAACTAATGAAAGTGCATCATTTGCATACACATAAACACAAACATATTCACACATACATATACACACAAACACTTGATATCTAGGTTCTGCTTGCTCAAGGCTTTTTAGCTGATAGATGTGTCTAAGAGAAATGTTAAGAGTGCAAAAAGTGCTTAATTTATCCCTATTTAGAAAGTGTTTCTATTAAAGCAGCCCTCCCCCTTCACTTTTCTTATTAGTGTGAAAAGAAAAAGAATTTCTAGGGTTTTAGTTTCTTTGGGAAATAACTGTCTAGAAAATAAATCCCAAGGATCTCCCTCTAGCTATATGTATAATTTTGCATTCCCCTTTCCCCTACCTTGTGTCATGTAGATAGGTAATTTTTCAAAGTTACATGTGGTCTCAACAAGCATTGGTCCCACTTATTCAACAAGAGGTCTTCTTATCCAAAGGAAGTAATTCCAGTCATTCTAAGCCCATACTACTTTGAAGCTAGGAATAAATATATACTTATCCAATGGTATATATTCTCAATACTTAAAGAAAATTATCTAAATTACAGGATGATTTAGATAATAAGATAATGACTACTGAGTATTTCAAAAGATTCTTTTAGACATAGGCATGTGTAACAGAATGAAAAGAAATTAAGAATTTGAAAATAATAATACAAAAATTGGAGAGGAAAAGTTTTTGGTGTTACAAAATAAGAATCATAAAGAGTATAACTAAAAATGTAATCCTAAAGAATATGTGGCTAATAGAAAAATCATATGCTATATAAATATGTATGTATATGTATACATGCCTACCTATTTACCTACATATATATATATATATATATATATATATATATATATATAAACTATTTTCAAAATTACAACAATATTACAAAATATAAAAATTGTGGAATGGTAGTAAAATTTTTCTTAAAGAAAATTTTATTTCTAAAAACATATAAATAAAATAAAGGGAAAATAAATTAACTAAGAAAACGACTTTAAAAAAAACCCCATAAAATCAAGAAATTAATGACTGAAAAACTGAAGAGATTTAAAAATTAGAAACAAAAAAAAAAGACTACTGGGACAATGAATAGAATTGAGGATTGTAGATTTTTTAAAGACCAATGAAAAAGACAAGTCATTAGATAATTTTATTTCTTTTTTAAAGATAAATAGGAAATAATTTTTAATAAAGAAAGCACTATCATAAAAAAAGCTTTCTTTTTTTTTTATTTAATAGCCTTTTATTTACAGGTTATATGCATGGGTAACTTTACAGCATTAACAATTGCCAAATCTCTTGTTCCAATTTTTCACCTCTTACCCCCCACCCCCTCCCCCAGATCCCCACCCCCTCCCCTAGATGGCAGGATGACCAGTAGATGTTAAATATATTAAAATATAAATTAGATATACAATAAGTATACATGACCAAAACGTTATTTTGCTGTAAAAAAAGAATCAGACTCTGTAATATTGTACAATTAGCTTGTGAAGGATATCAAAAATGCAGGTGGGCATAAATATAGGGATTGGAAATTCAATGTAATGGTTTTTAGTCATCTCCCAGAGTTCTTTTTCTGGGCATAGCTAGTTCAGTTCATTACTGCTCCATTAGAAATGATTTGGTTGATCTCGTTGCTGAGGATGGCCTGATCCATCAGAACTGGTCATCATCTAGTATTGTTGTTGAAGTATATAATGATCTCCTGGTCCTGCTCATTTCACTCAGCATCAGTTCGTGTAAGTCTCTCCAGGCCTTTCTGAAATCATCCTGTTGGTCATTTCTTACAGAACAGTAATATTCCATAATTTTCATATACCACAATTTATTCAGCCATTCTCCAACTGATGGACATCCATTCAGTTTCCAGTTTCTAGCCACTACAAAAAGGGCTGCCACAAACATTCGTGCACATACAGGTCCCTTTCCCTTCTTTATAATCTCTTTGGGATATAATCCCAGTAGTAACACTGCTGGATCAAAGGGTATGCACAGTTTGATAACTTTTTGAGCATAGTTCCAAACTACTCTCCAAAATGGTTGGATTCGTTCACAACTCCACCAACAATGCATCAATGTCCCAGTTTTCCCGCATCCCCTCCAACAATCATCATTATTTTTTCCTGTCATCTTAGCCAATCTGACAGGTGTGTAGTGGTATCTTAGAGTTGTCTTAATTTGCATTTCTCTGATTAATAATGACTTGGAGCATCTTTTCATATGACTAGAAATAGTTTCAATTTCTTCATCTGAGAATTGTCTGTTCCTATCCTTTGACCATTTTTCAATTGGAGAATGGCTTGATTTTTTATAAATTAGAGTTAGTTCTCTATATATTTTGGAAATGAGGCCTTTATCAGAACCTTTGACTGCAAAAATATTTTCCCAGTTTATTGCTTCCCTTTTAATCTTGTCTGCATTAGTTTTGTTTGTACAAAAACTTTTCAGTTTGGTATAATCGAAATTTTCTATTATGTGATCAGTAATGATCTCTAGTTCTTCTTTGGTCATAAAGTCCTTCCCCTTCCACAGGTCTGAGAGGTAAACTATCCTGTGTTCCTCTAAATTTTTAATAATTTCATTTTTTATGCCTAGGTCATGAACCCATTTTGACCTTATCTTGGTATACGGTGTTAAGTGTGGATCAATGCCTAGTTTCTGCCATATTAGTTTCTAATTTTCCCAACACTTTTAGATAATTTTATTTCAAAGAGAGGATTTGGGGGAGAGAAAAAGAAAGGAACAGGAAAAGAGACATGAGAAGAAAAGAAGGAAAAGGGAAAGGTGGAAGGGTAGTGAGAAAGACAGAGACAGGGAGTAAGACTAAATTACCAAAAATGGAAATGAAAAGGAATGTATAATAAATGAAAAGGCTTTATTTTCAATCAGAAAATATTATTCTATAATATTTGCCAAAATATCAATAATATAGAATTTTTTAAAAATCCACAAGAAGGAACTTGGCACTGTAGATAAGAGATTTAGGCTCATAATCAAGAATACTCTGAATAAATTAGCCACTGTTTATATATACTAGCTATGAGACACTTGGCAAGTCATTTTACCTTTCAGTTCCCTAAATGCAAATCCCTCTCTTCTATAAGCCTATGAAATCCTTGAAAACAGAGACTGCTTTTGTTTTGTTTTGTTTTTGTTTTGTTTTATTTTTGTTTTCATCTTTCTTTATATTACCATGATTCTTATTCAATTGATCAGCAGTAGTAAAGGGAATTTTTTCATAGGTAAATAAAATAGAAAAATTAAACTATAGATCACTCTCTCTTAAAAATATTAACCAGACTTGTGATTTCATTGGTGTTAATAACTTGAATGAATGAAAAAATGAGCCCTTTATTAAGTGTTTAGCATGCGAAAAGCATTATGCTAAATGCTGGAGTTAAAAATGGAAAAGTAAGACACCATTCTCAAGGTCTCATTTCAATTTAGTGAGCACAGCTGAAAATTGTCTGCTGCTGTCATTTAGAAAGTTCCCATGGTCTTTAAAGTATAGCAGCAAAAGACATGGCAATGAGTCTTCATTAACGTCATTTCTTCTCCTAAAATCATATTGGCTTCTGATAATAAATCATTTGACAGTGCCAAAGACTTTGGTGAGAACTTTCTTTTATATAGATATTTTCTATAGAGCTTTCTATAGACATAGCTGAAGCAACCACAAAACCAAGCTGCGTCTCCACAGGGACTGTTTTCTAGAATAATAGCTATGGGTTAATACAACCTAGCTACAATTGAGCTATCTCCAGTCAACCTGACCTATATCTGACCACTGAACCCAGATGACTCTAGAGGGTAAAGTGAGGCAGGTGATTTTTGCACAGCCTTCCCTCATTTAAGTCCAATTCACTTGCATGTCACGGCATCATCTTCCTGATACCATGATGATTCTCCTCTTCAAAAATGAAGATTGACCATCATTAATTGAACTGGAAGCTTTGCTTGGGTTTATTGTCTTAGGCTGACTTCATAAGCATTTGAAGAATGATAGTGATCATGATGGTAGTTCTAGTTTGACTTGCCTGGCACATACTGTCTCTTTTCTCCCTCAGGGTACCTTGCTATGTTAACTAACTTAATGTGCTTGGTCTGTAAGTTATAGTTGGTTGGCACTTGAGTGCATGGCTAGCTCCTTTTTAATAAGAATTGTTCCTATGGATGATGACTGTGAGGGCCAACCAAAAACAGAACCACTCATCTGGATAGTGCTTCTTCCATTCCCATGCTCATCTGCCTGTTGGTAGCAATTAATCAGCAATTGTTACCGGACCCCTTCTCTACAATTATTTTTCTCCTAAATGGTGGGGATAGGTCTTGAACTATAAATACATCTGGTAGTTTGAGGGACACTACTATCCCAACAGCTTTGATGTTTAGGGTCTGGGTTGATAAGTTTTTAGTTGAAACTTAAAGAAAGTTAAAGAGGTCAATTGTCAGAGTGGGGTAGAGAGAGATTCATGTCTAGGAAATGGCCTTAAAGAATGTCTGGAGCTGAAAAATGAAGGGTCTTATTTATGATACAAAAGACAACTCTGAGGTATGACTTCACACTTCTCAGCTTGGCTAAGATGACAGAAAAAAATAGTGATGAATGTTGGAAGGGATGTGGAAAAACTGGAACACTAATACATTGTTGGTGGAGTTGTGAACTGATCCAAACATTCTGGAGAGCGATGTGGAACTGTGCCCAAAGGGCTATCAAATTGTGCATATCCTTTGATCGAGCTGTATCTCTACTGGGTCTGAATTCAAAAGAGATCATAAAAAAAGGGAAAATGATTGTGCACAAAAATGTTTGTAGCAGCCATTTTAACAGTGGCAAGGAATGGGGAATTGATTGGATGCCCATTCATTAAGGAATGCCTAAAAAAGTTATGGTATATGAATGTAATGTAATATTATTGTTCTATAAGAAATGACCAGCAAGATGATTTCAGAAAAGCCTGGAAAGACTTACATGAACTGATGCTAAATGAAGTGAGCAGAACCAAGAAAATGTTGTACACAATAATAACAATAATATGTGATTATCAACTGTGATGTACTTGGCTCTTTTCAACAATGATTTGATTAAAGGCAATTCCTTTTTTTTAAGGCAATTTCAATAGACATATAATGGAAAGAGAGAGAGAATTATGAACACTGAATGTGAATCAAAGCATAGTATTTTTAATCTTTTTGTTGTTGTTTGCTTGTGTTTTTGTTTTTCTTTTCTTGTTTTTATTCTCTTTTGATCTGATTTTTTTGCATGTTATCATGACAAATATGGAAATATATTTAGGAGAATTGCACATGCTTAACCTGTATTGAATTGCTTGCTTTTTGAGGAGGGAGGAGGGAAAGGAGAAGGAGAAAATTTGGAACACAAGGTTTTGTGAAGATGAATGTTGAGAGTTTTCTTTGCATGTATTTTGAAAAATAAAATACTACTTAAAAGAAAAAAATTTAAATGATATTTATAGATATTTATAATACTCAAAATGATTTATTCACTCAAAGTCATTCTTAAAACAGTATTACTATTGTTACATACAATGCTTGCTTGATTCTCCTCATTTCTCCTTTCATTATTTCATTCAAGTTTTTCCATGATTTTAAAAATATTATTGAGCTCATCATTTCTTATACATAATAATATTGCACTACATATTGATTGTATATATACAACTTGTTCAGCCATATCCCAATTGATGGGCATCCCTGTAATTTCCAATTCTTTGCCACCATGAAAATAGAGGCTACAAAAATTTTAGAACATATGAGTTCAAATGGTTTTCCCTTTCTTTCACCAGCACCTTTTACAGATGCAGACACCAAGGAAATTAGGGTTAAATGAGTTGTCCAAGTTCACCTAACTAGTGTCAGATGCTAGATTTTGAACTCAGTTCTTCCTGACTCAAGGCCTAATATTCTATTTATTGCATCACAAAACTACCCAATCGTTATTAAGTATAAGTTATTACTGAATTCTATTTAAATAATACTGTTAATGAATACTACAATTTATTTTCCTTAGCACTCTTTTTTTCTATATAGAAATCCAATAGTATACCTCGCCTTCATCGCAGCAATATTTTTATGCCAACATAGTATTCAGAGACAGCAAAACGGGAAAATGGGATATGAATGTAAAATAAGGATATTTATTTGCTTGTGTGGCTTATAAACTGGAAGCAAAATCAAAACTGGCTTAAATATTATATCACTGTTTTTGTCAGAATCCATTTAAAAGATTAAATTTAGTTCTGTGTCCCACATTTTAAAAAATGACAAAGTGATATAAATGCAAAGGAGATAGATCAGGATGGTATAAAGACTTGGAAGTACAATATAAGAAAATCAACTGAAATAATTGGCATCAGGAAAAGAGAATATTAATATGAGATGTGATACCCTAACTTCAAAATTTTTGAAACCATCATGTGTAAAAGATATTAATTTTTTCATGGACGAAGTGAAAAAAACTATGAACAATAAATAGAATTTGAAGGGAACTAGATTTAATCTTTATGTAAGGAAAATTTTCCTAACAATTAAATATGTCCCAAAACAAAATCACTCCTTTTGATCATTAAGGTTAGTTTTACTTCATCATAGGTATTAAAGGAAAGACTGGAACATTACTTTTGTAGAAAAAAATCACTGTTTAGTTTTAAACAATATGGTCCTGGACATATCTTCCATTGATGGTATTCTATTATTTTAAAAGATGGTTCTATTCAAACGCAAATTAGACTAGATGAATTCTGAGTTTTCAGTTCTAAAAGTCTAAAATATTCATGATTCATCAATAATATTATTGAATGATTTTATAACTTACAAGAGGATGGATAGTGAGCAAATATAATAAAGATGATAATATTACCTAAACTAATCTATTTATTTAGCACTATACCAATAAGACTCCTAAAAAGCTATTTTAATGACCTAGAAAAAATAACAACAAAATTCATATGGAAAAACAAAAGGTCAAGATTTCAAGGGAACTAATGAAAAAAAAATCAAATAAAGGTGGCCTAGTTGTACCAGATTTAAAATTATATTATAAAGCAGCAGTTACCAAAACCATTTGATATTGGCTAAGAAATATACTAGTTGATCAGTGGAATAGGTTAAATTCAAAGGACAAAACAGTCAATAACTTTAATAATCTAATGTTTGACAAATCCAAAGACCCCAGCTTTTGGGATAAGAACTCATTGTTTGACAAAAACTGCTGGGAAAATTGGAAATTAGCATGGCAGAAACTAGGCAATGACCCACACTTAACACCGTACACCAAGAAAAGGTCAAAATGGTTCATGACCTAGCCATAAAGAATGAGATTATAAGTAAATTAGAAGAACATAGGATAGTTTACCTCTCAGACCTGTGGAAGAGGAAGGAATTTATGACCAAAAAAGAACTAGAGATCATTATTGATCACAAAATAGAAAATTTTGATTATATCAAATTGAAAAGCTTTTGTACAAACAAAACTAATACAGACAAGATTAGAAGGGAAGCAATAAACTGGGAAAATATTTTTACAGTCAAAGGTTCTGATAAAGGTCTCATTTCCAAAATATTATAGAGAATTAACTCTAATTTATAAAAAATCAAGCCATTCTCCAATTGAAAAATGGTCAAAGGATAGGAACAGACAATTCTCAGATGAAGAAATTGAAACTATTTCTAGCCATAAGAAAAGGCACTCCAAGTCATTATTAAATATTAAAATGCAAATTAAGACAACTCTGAGATACCACTACACACCTGTCAGATTGGCTAGAATGACAGGGAAAGATAATGTGGAATGTTGGAGGGGATGCAGGAAAACTGGGACACTGATGCATTGTTGGTGGAATTGTGGATACATTCAGCATTCTGGAGAGCAATTTGGAACTATGCTCAAAAAGTTATCAAACTGTGTATACCTTTTAATCCCGAGCTTGCTCCTGGGCTTATGTCCCAAAGAGATTTTTAAAGAATGGGAAAGGTACCTGTATGTGCAAGAATGTTTGTGCAGCCCTCTTTGTAGTGGCCTGAAACTGGAAACTGAGTCCATCAGTTGGAGAATAGCTGAATAAATTGTGGTATATGAATGTTATGGAATATTACTATTCTATAAGAAATGACCAGCAGGATGATTTCAGAAAGGCTTGGAGAGACTTACATGAATTGATGCTGAATACAATAAGCATTACTAGGAGATCATTGTATACTTCAACAACAATAATATATAATGATCAATTCTGATGGACATGGCCATCTTCAGCAATGAGATGAACCAAATCAGTTCCAAAAGAGCAGTAATGAACTGAACTAGCTACACCCAGCAAAAAAACTCTGGGAGATGACTATGAACCATTACACTGAATTCCCAATCCCTCTATTTTTGAGCACCTGTATTTTTGATTTCCTTCACAGGTTAATAGTACACTATTAAAAAGTCCGATTCTTTTTGTACAGCAAAATAACTGTATGCACATGTCTGCATATGTTGTATTTAACTTATGTATAACATGTATTGGTCAACCTGCCATCTGGGGGAAGGGGTAGAGGGAAGAAAGGGAAAAATTGGAATAAAGAATTTTGCAATTATCAATTTTGAAAAATTATCCATGCATATATTTTATAAAAAAATAACTTACAAAAGAAAATTTTTGAAGGTCAATACTTGTTTGGGTATATAAATTTTGGTCTAGTAATTTTCTTCACCATATAATCACACATTTAAGTCTTTTAAAATATTAATACAATTAAAAAGATTTGTTTAATAACAATTACAATCCATTATTATCAACAAACATTTTCGCCAATAATTTCAACAAGGACATAAACAATATGCTCATCAAATCTGCTAAATTGGGGAGGGATAGCAAATACATTATATGACAGAGTTAAAATACTAAAAATTTGGGCATGTTAGATCATTAAGATGAATCTAAGGTAGAATTTAATAGGGAAAAATGTAAAGTCTTACACTTGGGATCAAAAAAGTCAATTTCACAAGTATCATAAAAGGGAGGCTGGACCATAGGCAGATATTTTGAAGAAGAACTAAAAAAAAATCATTGACGAAAAAAAAATTTTTTTAAAAAATCATTGTGACATTGGCCTACATTGAATGTCACAGCTTTCAGGAATAGGAAGATGAAGACACTATTATACTCTTCTCTTTTAATTATCAATTTGAAATATTATTTTCAATCTGGACACTAGGGTACAAGAAGGATTAAAGAACATGAGTAGGAAAGCAATCAGGATTATTAGAGTTGGAGCAAAAATTGAGATTAGGATTAGCATTCGGATTATGAAGGGCCTTGAGTAAACAAAAGTAGAATAAACTGCTTCTAGATGTAATACATTTCCACTGATTAAAGGCCTTAAAGCAGATATTAAACCATCACTTGCTAGGTATATTATAGTATTAATTTCTTTTAGGTATGGCTTGGATTAGATGACTGCTAACATCCTCTCAAATTCTAAGATTCTGTAATTTTCAGTGGTTTCATCCCCTCCATTTATGTATGCATATAACTATAAATCTATTTATTTAACACTATACCAATCAGCCTCCTAAAAAACTATTTTAATGACCTAGAAAAAATAACAACAAAGTTCATATGGAAAAACCAAAGGTCAAGAATATATATGTGTGTGGATTTATGTAGATATGCATGTGTACACATACATATACATATACACATAAGAAGAATGATAATGGAGCTGTGAATTTGTCTAAATGTTGTTTTGGAAAGCAATTTAGAATTATGCTAAGTTAATCAGTAAAATATCTATATCCTTTGAGCCAGAGAATCCATTATTAGCTATCTACTCAAAGTTGGATTAAAAGAGAAATAAAGGTCCCTTATACAACAAAATATTCACAGCATTATTTTTGTGATAATAAGGATATGGAAACAGAATCATTAGCCACATACTGGAGTAAGATTAAATCATTGTGATACTGTCAATTTTCATTGATATATAATTTAGCTGAATTATTTTTTTTCTCTTTTTTAATCTTTAGTACAAGGTATGGTTCAATAGATAGGAAAGTGTAAAATGCAAATTAAATAAAGGAAAATTTGAAGTATTTTTAAAAAAATGTATTGAAATGTGAGTTTTAGATCAACATAACATTGATTATGTAATTTTGAGAAAATCTGTTTATTTCTCTCAGCTTCTGTTTTTTAACTATAAAATGAGAATAATAATATTAAATAATCTTCATGAAAACAAAAACTTTATAAAGCAAAATTTATTTTCCTTAATTAGGAAATGGCTGAATAAGTCATAATTTATGAATATAATAGTAGGTTCTATGTCTGCTAAATATAATTAATTTGAGAAATTCATTAAAATTTAAGAAGACTTGCATAAAATGATATGGAGCAAAGTATTAAGAACCAAGAAAACAATATACACAATTCTCACACAATTATTAAAAAGAAAATCATTAAATGATATCAGAATTGAGATCAATGTCTTGATGAATTTTGACTAAAGAAATGTATGATGAAACATCTCCCTTCATGTCCACACTTGAGGGGCTATATTCAGAGGCTAAGGTGGTAGCCAGACTTTTCTACCCATTTTCCAATACTTAATAGAATAAATAATTTTTAAATGGATAGTGAAATGATAGTTAAATGATCCTATCAATGTATTATTAAAAAGTAAAAGCTCAAATATATAATTTACATACCCAAGTGAGAATTATCAAAAGCTATAATAGAGACAAACAAAACTCAATATAATGAAAAAAGATGTTGAAATGTAACTTTCTCCAACAATCCTACCATACCTATAATAAATTTTTATGTTAATAAAAAGGAAGATTCTATGCCTATGGAGAAAATTATAAATAGTTAGTATGTACTTAGTCCATTCAGACATTGTACTTTCTCTTATAAGAAACTTTCTTTCTTATAATGTAGTTTATCAAGAAAGTTTCTTTTTGACCTTGTCTTAAAAGTTTGGAGAATGCCAGTTGTCTGAAATATAGGAAAATTAGCTTGTATACAGTCTTTATGAATTCATGATAGTCTTTTCAGCATCTTGGCCTTTGCATACAGTACACAGCTTTGGGAAGTAGCAATTCTCTTTGGGAGAGGTGGACTGCCCAGTGAACTAACATAAGAAATGCCTCAAAGAAACAACCAGTATTTCATAATACTGGAACCAAGCCTTCAAAATAAGATTTCTCACAGAATTTATAAGGAAAAAAAGCAATTATTGAATTTTATAGGAAAGCTAAAAGGTTAAAAGCAGGTTATGTCAAAGCAGTATATGTCAAAGAAAATTATTAACTTACCCTACAGGAAGAAAGGACTAAATTGCAATACACTTTTATGCAACTTCTTTTAAGAAAAAAGTTTCAGTACAATGTACAGAATAAATGGATCCAATCTTCCATTGAGAACTGGTATGTGTGTTTCTGAGTGTATGTGTATAGCTTTATTTCTATAAGCAGAAATTCATGCATCAGTGGTATCCCTAATCATTAGGTAGATATTAGTGGTCACAAAAGGTAGAGGTGTCAAACACAGCCATATATGTTAACAACATTCCAGAGTGTGGCCCAAATCAGTTTAAAATACATTTAAGAATCATTTAACAAAGTAACAAAGTAAACATAGATGTTGTTAATATTTGGTTTTCTAAGTCATTAATTGACTACAGGGATCCTTATTCACAGTTTAGTCTCTACCTATTCCTTGTTTCCACATATCCAATATTTAGTGATTCAATCATTAGTTTAACTGTAATAGAAGACTAACAATCTATTTTCTTCATTTTATATCAATAGAGTGAAAATATGACAAAAAATATTAGCAAATATGTAGTTAGAGTTTATATCAATCAGTATAATTTCCTGTTTAATCAAGAATAGAATAAATAAATTTTAATATAGTGAATGACCTCCTACCACTGAATTTCCAAGTGTGAATTTTTAGTGTGATTTTAAATTACTCTTTGTTTTCAATGCTTCTTCAAAATCCCTGAGGCAGTAGCCTTATTAGAAAACAAGCAAATTTCTACAAGTTCAGAGATCTGTAAATGTATCATAAAAACCACAACATACCAAAAATATGTGATTCCACTACCTCCAGTTTGAGAAAAGAAAAGCCAAACTTAAAACCCCACTTTTGAGGAGAAGACTTGGGAAGGAAGAGATGAATATATTTATGTCCTCAGGATGTTTTCCTTAATTAATTTTTTTGTTTTTAGAATTAGACTTTTTTCTTTACAAAATCACAGAATTTTAGAGGTTAGATGATCTTAATATTTATCTGGTCAACACACACACCATCTTAATATTTATCTGGCCAACACACACACCAAAGGAATATCACCATAACATACCCAAAAAGTGTCACTGGTTTCCAGTACAAGACATTCATTCAATAATGGCCTCACAACTTCAGAGTGTATTCCATTTTACTTTTCAGTTATTCTAATTATTAAGAGATTTGTTAGAACATCAAGCCTAAATTCACCTCTGAAATTTCCACCGTCTTCTTGGTTTTGTACTTTGAAGCCAAACAGAACAAGTCTAATGCCTCTTGATACTCAACATTTTTAAATTTACACAGCTGTCATATATTCTTAGCTCTCCTCTATAAATATCTAAAGTTCCTTAAATAATCCTAATATGTCCAGAACTCAAGGTTAGCTTGATTATCCTTCTCTCTATGCTCTCTACCTTTCCAATGTCATTTTATAAACTCTACATTCAGAACTGAACACAAACCTCCAGAGGTGATTTGATCAGAGATTTCTGGAAAACATGCTTGCCTTCAGGCAGCCCAAGATTACTCTAGCTTGTTTGTTCTAGTCCAATAGCAAACCCAGACTGTTTTTCAGTGAACTGCAATCTAACTATGTTTTCTTCATCTAGTATTTATGAAATTAGTCATTTGGGAACTAGTATTGTACCACAAAAAGAGAAATGAATTTAGACAGAAGAAATGGAATTGATATTCTGCTTTGTTTCACTCTGTGAATATTGTAAATCTTTCAATCTTTCTTGACCTCAGTTACCTAATCCTTACAATGAGATATTTGGACTAAATAATTTCTCAGATCCTTCTTCTCTGTAACCTATGAGCCTGTGACTTTACATTTATACTTCTGAATTCTCTCTTGTTAGATTTAATCCAATGTTTTAGCTCATTAAGATCTTTTGAATCCAAAAATTTGCTCTGATAAAAATATTAAACAGAATAAAAATCTCTGAAGAATTCCACTGGAGAACTCTTAGTTTTCATAGAAATAGTAACAACAGCAATTAATGATTCCAGGATTGCAAAGGAAAAAAGATGATTTCAAAGCAGGAGTAGTTTTCTATGAGAACAAGGTAGGACAGGAGGTCTTGAGGTTGCAGTGAGTATTAAAAACTGATTTTAGGAGAAATGCAGCAGATGGAGATATGGAAGATTAAGAGGCTATAATTAGAGAATTTCATAATTTTTCATCATGGAAGTAATGTAATTGTGGGAGATGATGAGACCAAGAATATGACCACCTTTATGTGGGTCTGAAGTAGAAAAAAACTGTAGGTCTTAGAAGATGAAATAGTGAAGATTGTGCATCTCTTGCTAAAATAGGGAAATCTCTGCATACCTTTATTAGGAATCACCATGTGACTAAAAGGGAAAGGAATAATAATTGTGTGAGTAAAGCTGAGGGAAGAAGCAATAGCTTGCATTTTCCTTATCTTATTTGAGAGATTTATAGATGTTGGAAATTGGTTATTTTTAGAGATTATCCTGAAAGCAATGAAGCTCTGGAGAATCATGTAAAAAGAATTAATGTCTGTGCTAATGTCCATTGATTAAGGGGACTGAATTAGAAAGTGAGTTTGGTGTGAGAAGAGATAATAATCATAACAATAACAATAATAATATTATAATAACAATAATAATAATAAGTTGCACTGTTAAGCACTTTACAAATATTTCATTTGATACTTACAACAACCTAATGAAGTAGATGCTATTAATAACCCCATTTTACATTTGAGAAAACTATGGATAGTTTAGTCATACAATTGATATAGTATCAGCCTGGACCTGGAGTCAGAAGGACATAAGTTGAACTCCAGGTGTCTGAACTTTCAAACACCTAACACTTATTAACTGTGCGATCTGGGCAAGTCACTTAGTTCTGATTGTCTCTCCAAAGGAAAAAAAAAAGTGAAATCATTAATTTATAGTTTGAAATATTTAACTTCTTTCCCCTTTATAATAAAAAAAATATATGATTGTACATGTTTAACCTATATCAGACTACTTGCTGCCATGAGGAGGGAGAGGTAAAGGAGGAAGGGAGAAAATTTAAAAGACAAAATTTTACAGAAATGAATGTTGAAGAGTATCTTTACATAAGCTTGGAAAAATAAAATACTATTGAGAAAACTGTGGTAGATAATGGTTGTGACTTTCCCAATATCACACAGTAAGTATCTGAGGAGAGATTTGAAATCAAGGCTTCCTGACTCCAGATACAGCACTCTGTCCTCTAGCTTTCCTAAATTAGTGAATGTCTATAGGACAGAGTGGTGGAGTAATGAACAAGGAAGGATGGGAAAAGGAGAGTAGAGTGGCAAAGGACGTAGAACTTTCATCAATAGTAGAACAAGTTGATCAGAAGATCTCAGAATGAATCCAAAAGAGCTTAGATTAGGACTAGTGAACTTCAATATAGAGAAAAGCAATCATCCAACAATTTGGAGTCCGGTACTAATTCTTTCCATAAATTCTACTTCAATAACTCCATCTCCTCCCAGAACCAAACTTATCATCATTGAACCTTAAAGATGTCTTAGAATCTTTGAAGAGAAACAGTTTAGTTATGGAGAGACTTTAATATTAACAAGAGAGAACTGAGGACTTCTTTCCTGAGTTATTAAATAAGCTAACCTTTGTCTAGGATGACCAATATGAAGTAACATTTCTGGAATGAACATAATTTAATTCTTGTGATGTAGAAAAGGTAATGTAGAGAGAATTTTTGTATACTTTCAGACGCATCCTGAGAGAGCTGATTAAATGTAGCTAATGTTTAGATCTTTCTCATTGCAATACATTATTGACATATTTAAACATTTTTAATATTATTTTCTACCCATTAATAAATGGTGTAGCTAATAACACCATAGAATATTTAATTTATGAGACTAGAAAGATGGGAAATAACAGGATATGTGATATGGATAAGAGGTGAATAAAAGGTGACTATATCCTACAATTGTTTTTGTAACTATGAATTTCTTTTGTTCTTTAATGCCTGTATTGCACAGAATGGTTATTAAGCTGTTTTATTTTGAAATAGTGATTTTCTGGATCTAAACTATTTCATGTATCTTGAACCATGTCACAAAACTAAGACTAACCCAGAAATTCAATAAAAATGAAGCTACATATACATATATATTGTGGGGGGCAAGAATAATAAAAGAAGGACAAACAGTAAATGGAATAATAGTAACAACAGCTGAGAATAGATTTAACTGCTATGTCCTTATTTCATTTCTACTGTCTTTGTCTTCCCATCTTCCTTTTTTCCTCTTCTACCAGTCTATAATCTCTATCATGGTATCACTAACAGAGTCCCTCCTTCTCAACAAATAAGAGCCTCTTCTTGTTTTGTACTTGGGAGGTCATTTCATCATTGTTCAGGCCAATTTCCTGATAGTTTAGTTTTGATAATGGGACAAAGTAAGAAACCCATAGGTAATTCAACATTTAAGAAAATATTTGTTCAGCCATAGCAGAAAAAAGGTATTTAACAAGAATATGCATTGGAAACAATTATATTGACTTAGCTGAACAAAGCTCTTTTGCCCGAGTTGCCCACCATAGTATACAGTCATTAGAGAAGACCAGAGAGCTTTATGGCTTTCTTGTACTCAAGAAGGAAGTAATGTCAACATCTCAATCCTTTAGAGTTTTGAGCCAATCAAGTCTCAAGGATAACTACAATAACTTTTAAGGAAAAATTCATCTAATTTACATGAGATTAGTATATTGGGCCTATCACACTTGGCATGGCATGATAGCTGAACTTCAATGAATAATTCACATTTCCTCATTTATTTCTTGAACCTTAAACATTCTGGGGTGGAATTTTAAAATTTTTCGAACCTCCTAAACAACCTCGTAAACATTGTTCACTAGAAAATCTGCATGATGATTCTTTTGGCTTTGTTGGGATATGTTAATAAGAACAATATGACTTAAATGCAAACAAACAAATGATATGGTGTTTGGCACTACTAGGATTTAGAAAAAGAAATCTTTTGTTATTATAATTATTCTGTACCTACGACTTTAACAATATATTGACCTCCCAGCAAGAACATTCTTTCCAAGGCAGATTGGCAATTGTTCTGCAATTTATGGTCTTAGACATTTAGAGAGTATGTGACTTAAAGAAGGTTACATGAGTGGTGTTTCTTAAAGAACAGACTTGAGCCTAGGTCTTAACATGCCACAAAGATTAGCACCATATCTCCTGAACCATACTGAAAAAAATATCTAGAAGTGAAAATTATGATGCATGTTGGAAGTCAGTCTCCCAAAATTCCACTTTCCCCAAATGATCCCTTTAATAATATAATTTTAAATGTTGATTTTATTTTTCAGTTAGCTTGTTGAGCTAAATGACTGGCTAAATACATCTATATTTAGTTTAAATTGAAGAATTCAAACTGAGCCAGTGAGGTCACTAATTATTATTCCATTGTTTTCTATATTTTCAGATATATTATCCCTTTAGGATTCATGCACAAACATCATTTAGACATAGCTTCCCTATAGCTGTCATTTGTTGCATTTGCAGTCAAATTCTACAGACTTCCAGAGATAGTTACATCTGGTTGAAGCTTGGTTCTTAAGGTATATATCCTATATGTGACTAGCAATTATAAAGGACCATGTTGCCCTTGATGAAAGGAGATTTACATTCTAAATACCAAGACCCTACTAGTTATAATTGAAATGGAAGAGTAAATTCCATTTCCATTGAATAATAAACCCCTCAGGCTTTCTGAACTAAAAATAAAATAAAATGAAACTACCCAATCATTTTCTTTTACCTGCTGCTTATTTAGAATAGCACAATGTCTTCAGTCCCTTGGTCTGTCACATCATTACAGTGCTTTAAGTTTCAGCCTGACAGGCAAGAGTATTCATGAGATCAGGGTTCCCTGGAGTAGTTATTATTTGAAAGGTAAAACTTTGAAGGACTGAATAAAGGTGCTTGTGAATGCAGTTCCACTCTCCATCTGCTGAGGACAAGATGGAATTCATTGGCAAACAATCCATGGATATATAAACTAGCCTGAAGTGCTCACACCATCCACACTACTGAAAAACCAGTAAAGTCTTATTAGGTAGGAAATACTTGGAAACACAATTCTTTTCACTGTGTGTTAATGTGTGTGTTTCTTTTATTATTGTGGAAATAACTGATAGTTGATAAAGTTGATAAAGATTGAGGAATCACTCACTGGATATATAGTATTAAGAATGGAAAAGTCTATATGTATTCTTTAGCATTGGCAATGGGGAGTCAACTAGGATTCCAAACTTATTTAGGAAATCCTGTGGTTTCATATTTGTTGGTTTTCTGTGTTGCCATAGATCTTGCCTCGACTTAAGTTGCTATCTCTTTCCTCTGCTCATTGTTCAACACAACTATAAGAGCAATGCTGAATGAGCTTTTTTTTATATAGCTTTTTATTTACAAGTTATATGCATGGGTAAATTTACAGCATTGACAATTGCCAAACCTTTTGTTCCAATTTTTCCCCTCCTTCCCCCCACCCCTTTCCCCTAGATGGCAGGTTGACCAATACATGCTAAATATTTTGTTAAAGTATAAATAAATACAATATAAGTATACATGTCCAAACAGTTATTTTTCTGAACAAAAAGAATCGGACTTTGAAATAGTGTACTATTAGCCTGTGAAGGAAATCAAAATGCAGGCATACAAAAATATAGGGATTGGGAATTCTATGTAATGGTTCATAGTCATCTCCCAGAGTTTTTTTCGCTGGGTGTAGCTGGTTCAATTCATTACTGCTCTGTTAGAACAGATTTGGTTCATCTCATTGCTGGAGATGGCCATGTCTATCAGAATTGATCATCATATAATATTGTTGTTGAAGTATATAATGATCTCCTGGTCCTGCTCATTTTATTCAGCATCAGTTCATGTAAGTGTCTCTAGGCTTTTCTGAAATCATCCTGCTGGTCATTTCTTACAGAACAGTAATATTCCATAACATTCATATATCACTGCCCAAAAAGTTATCAAACTGTGCATACCCTTTAATCCAGCAGTGTTTCTACTGGCTTATACCCCAAAGAGATACTAAAGAAGGGAAAGGGACCTGTATGTGCCAAAATGTTTGTGGCAGCCCTGTTTGTAGTGGCCAAAAATTGGAAATTGAATGGATGCCCATCAATTGGAGGATGGTTGGGTAAACTGTGGTATATGAATATTATGGAATATTATTGTTCTGTAAGAAATGACCAGCAGGATGATTTCAGAAAGGCCTGGAGACACTTACATGAACTGATGCTGAGTGAAAATATGACAAAAAGTATTAGCAAATATGCAGTAAGAGTTTATATCAATCAGTATAATTCCCTATTTAATCAAAATATTTTTATAGTCAAAGGTTCTGATAAAGGGCACATCTCCAAAATATATAGAGAATTGACTCTAATTTATAAGAAATCAAGCCATTCTCCAATTGATAAATGGTCAAAGGATATAAACAGACAATTTTCAGATGATGAAATTGAAACTATTACCACTCATATGAAAGTGTTCCAAATCACTATTGATCAGAGAAATGCAAATTAAGACAACTCTGAGATACCACTACACACCTGTCAGATTGGCTAGAATGACAGGGAAAGATAACATGGAATGTTGGAGGGGATGTGGGAAAACAGGGACACTGATACATTGTTGGTGGAATTGTGAACACATCCAGCCATTCTGGAGAGCAATTTGGAATTATGCCCAAAAAGTTATCAAACTGTGCATATCCTTTGATCCAGCAGTGTCTCTATTGGGCTTATACCCCAAAGAGATACTAAAAAAGGGAAAGGGACCTATATGTGCCAAAATGTTAGTGACAGCCCTGTTTGTAGTGGCTAGAAGCTGGAAAATGAATGGATGCCCATCAATTGGAGAATGGTTGAATAAATTGTGGTATATGAATGTTATGGAATATTATTGTTCTGTAAGAAATGACCAGCAGGATGAATACAGAGAGGATTGGTGAGACTTACATGAACTGATGCTGAGTGAAATGAGCAGAACCAGGAGATCATTATATACCTCAACAACGATAGTGTATGGAGATGTAATCTGATGGAAGTGGATTTCTTTGACAAAGAGATCTAACTCAGTTTCAATTGATCAAGGATGGACAGAAGCAGCTACACCCAAAGAAAGAACACTAGGAAATGAATGTAAACTGCTTGCATTTTTGTTTTTCCTCCCGGGTTATTTATACCTTCTGAATCCAATTCTCCCTGAGTAACAGGAGAACTGTTCGTTTCTGCACACATATATTGTATCTAAGATATACTGTAATCTCTTTAACATGTATAGTACTGCTTGTCATCTGAGGAAGGGGGTGGAGGCAGGGAGGGGAAAAATCAGAACAGAAGTAAGTGCAAGGGATAATGTTGTAAAAAATTACCCTGGCATGGGTTCTGGCAATAAAAAGTTATAAAAAAAAACCCAAAACATTCATATATCACAATTTATTCAGCCATTCTCCAATTGATGGGCATCCACTCAGTTTCCAGTTTCTGGACACTACAAAGAGGGCTGCCACAAACATTCTTGCACATACAGGCCCCTTCCCCTTCTTTAAGATTTCTTTGAGATATAAGCTCAGTAGAAGCACTGCTAGATGAAAGGGTATGCACAGTTTGATAACTTTTTGAGCATAGTGCTGAATGAGCTTTAATAGCGATTGAAAGAGACTAGAATGGGAAGATTTGCTAATTTTCTTATATTTTATATCCCTACTTCTAGAGACAAGATTTCTTGGAAATTTGGATTTGACAAGGTTGTTCTGAGATTGTTCAGTCACTAAACATTTTCTAATAGTTATAATAATAACAATTTATACAATTATATTGTTCTACTCAAAAGAGTATGTTATATGTCCAAATTGGGAATAATAATACTAGTAGCACCTTCTTTACAAGGTTGTTGTAAGACTCAAATTGGATAATATCTATTACAAACTTTAAAGCCTTCAAAAAAAAAGGTCATTATTATAATAATATCTTAATTATTATTATGCTTTTAAACTTTGCAAGTTCTTTCTTCCCAAAAACTCTGTGAGAAAGGTTGCATGTTATCTTCATTTTACAGATAAGGAACTGAGGTAAAAAAGATAAAGGAAGCTTTAAACTAACTGGTATCCCTAGATATTTTGTCTCCAAGAACAATACATTTTTCTTTTTTCTTTTTTTAAAATTTTTAATAAACTTTTATTTACAGATTATATGTATGGGTAACTTTACATCATTGACACAACTGCCAAACCTCAACAATACATTTTTCACTGGACTACTCTTTGTAAAGAGTACGTGGCTCAGAATTCATGTATGTACAGAGCCATTATGCTAAGTTTTTCCATAGCAGGAAGGTTCAAATTACTTTTTAGGTTGTCATAGTAATATTTGCTCTAGATAATATGAAAGGCAGAATTGGAAGATGACCAACTAAGATTTAGCTCAATGGATTTAATGCAGAAAGTCTCTACATAAAAAGTGAAAAGATCATTGCTGTGATCTGGATCTTGTTAGACAATGAGCTAATCAGATGTGCTGATTAACCCAAGCTAAAATTGTGCTTTAAAAATTAAGATGAATCAGTGATTGTCTCTCTCCCCTACTACAGATTGCAGGCCTTTTATCCTTTGCCATCATATATTATTTCATCCATGTCTTCCCATAAATCAAACCTATCAAATACATTAGGGACCTTTCTCTGATTCTTTTGATCCTATATGTAATCATTTCACTCAATGAAATTGTCTGCTATGTCTTTTGTTCAACAAACAAAACACATCTATAACTCTAGTATTTATTTTTATGAGAAAATTATCATTTATATTCTTAGATTTCCAAATACATTTTTTAAAAATGATCTGAAATTTAGTCCGGTTAATTCTGTTGTAAGAATATTTAAAATTTAGACTTACACAAGTATGAAATTAAATACCCTTAAAAAAAAAAGCCTTTGGAATATCTGATTCAGACAATCATAGCCCAAAATACTCCTGATAGACATCAGCCCAACAAGCAATGTGAGAAACTGATCTTATAGTGAGGATATAGTTATATTCTTATTTATACTTCTAATGAAAAGAACAGAGTGCTACTGCTTCAATCTTCATTTTGTGAGGGTGATTATGGGGGAGGAAAGCTGTCTGTCAAAACTAGAAGATTCCCACAGAAGGATTGAAAGAGTAAAACTATTGCTATGAGATTACTTAGGTTATCTAAATTGCACAGACTCTCTGGTTGATAGGTACTGAGATATCAGTGAGATTGAGCATAGAAATATAAACTTAAAACAACTTTCTTATTAGATTTTTTTTTAATTCATCAAAGATTGGGCTCAAAGAATGAGTAATTACTAATTATATAATGTAAGTTAGACAACATTAATTCCTTTTTAAAAAAAGAATATGGCAATTCTTTTTCATTGTCTTTGTATTTAAATACTGGTATGAAACTGCTGTTATTTGTGACTAATGATCAAGGTTTTTTTTATGTATAAGATTAAATATATGAATATAGTCATGGATTTACCGTTTGAACGCTTTCCTATCTGAAATATACAATCTCTCTCTCAGAGTTTTTGAGAGGAAAGAACTTTGTAAGTTTAAAAACATAATAATATAAAATATTATTATAATATGTAGATATGTTTATATGTTATATATGTACTATGCATACATAAGTGGAAAGTGGAAGGAAAGCTGGTGAATAGTTTTTGGTTTGCAAATGATTGAATACTAAAGCAGCCTTTGAAACTGAGATAGAACAAAGTATGGATTGATTCTCTGATGTGTTTGCTAATTTTGGCCTAACAATTAACACCAAGAAAACAGAGTTACTCTATCAGCCAGTACCAAAACAGCCATAGATGAAACCATTGGTTACAAGAAATAGCAAACTTTTTAATACTGGGGATAAATCCAATTATCTTGACAGTACTTTCTAGGGATGTAAATAATGATAATGAAATTGACACATTCATTACCAGAGCTACCTTAGTGTTTGGAAGACTTCAAAGTGTGAGAGAGAAAAGGTATTAGACTATCAAATTAAAGGTCTAGAAAGCCATTGCACCGACTTCATTACTGCATGTCTGAAATTTGGGCAGTATATCAGCACCATGTCAGGGAACAGAATCACTTCCATTTGAATTACCTTAGGAAGATTCTGAAGCCCATCTGGCCGGATAAGGTACTAGATACTAAGTATCTTTCTGGAACCAAACTGGCAAGAATTCAAATTCTACTTAGAAAATGCAATTTTGTTGGGCTGGTCACATTGTTTACATCCAAACATATGTTTGCCCAAAAGACTATTTCACAGAGAACTTACACAGGACAAGTGCTCACATGATAGTCAAAAGAAGCAATGTAAGGACATTCTCAAGGTTTCTCTGAAGACTTTGGAATTGATTTGTGACATTGGAAATGCTTGAACAGAACTGCTCAGCAGATGTGCCTTCACGTGTCCTATATGCACAAAACAGAATTTAATTAGCTCAAAAGAAATGCAATATGTGCATATTTAGAGAATCCACCCTAAATATTCATGTGGCCTATTATAAACATTCCAAATTCATATTGGTCTGATCAACTGTAGTTGGACGCATTGTAACTTGGACTTTAGCAAAATGATGTCATTTGGGTTTTCTTTATGAAAGAAAGACCACAAATAATGTGTACTATATATATGTGTGTGTGTAATAAAGATTGCTACTTTACTAAATAATACTAACAATATTAGTTGTCACAACAGCAGTAATATTGGTTAAAATAATACTAATTATTAATAAGTAAAGATAACTATTACACTAGGACAGAAAGCTGAAAGAAATCTTTGTGATACAGTGAAATGAATATTGACCTTAGAATTCAGAATCCAAGTTAAAATTCTGGCATTGTCACTTTCTACTTTTGTGATTTTAGGCAAATCACTTGTTTTCCACTGTCCTGAGCTTCCTCATTAAGAAAAAAGAAGGGATTAGGCTATATGATTTATAAAATTCTTTCAAGGTATGAGCTAAGCTTCTAATTCTCAGCTTTATAAAAATAAGTACCCCCTTCCCCCAATTTGGCGTGGAGATCAAAAGACCAATGACAAAAAAAGAGTCCTAAATATTTGGACTGGTAGCTGTTAAAGAAGAAAATAGCCAATATATGCAGTGAAATTTCCTCAGTAAAACTTGAAAAAATGTTCTAGAACAAAACAAGATAAACAACCTCCCTTTTGTTGTTTCTTAATTTTTCTTATTATAAACTGATAAATCTTCAACACACACAAACATTTTCAAGTTTGAAGGACAAAATAAAGATTTTATATGAAACTATTACTTATAGCTTACTTTTTCATTATTTTAATAATAATTCCTTCTTTTTCTTAGAGGACCTAAGATTGTAAGGATACTTCTATAATGAAACAGAAAGCTATCTTCTTCTACAATATGATCTGAATGGCTGTAAGTATGGTGCATGATTCTCAAGAAAGAAATGCAGAATTCATGTGTTAGGATTTGAATTCCCAGGAACCAATACTGTTAACATATATGGGATCAGAGATAGAGTTCTCTTCAGGTTCAAAAGATGCTAAATTTGATTTTAATAACAGTTGCCTGAAAACAAATGTATTTTTGGTGTTTAATTTCAGAATTTTTTCAAAAACAAATGAAAAAATGAATAAACAGAAAATACTAGTCATGATAATTCAAGAGAACTTTATACAAAGTACATAGACATTGGAGAATGGCTATAAAAAGCATGCATAATTAATACAATGAGGAATTAGTGTGCTATAAAACAACAAATATTGAATACATTTGCAAGCATGGGAAGATTTTTGTAAACATATAAACTGAAGTGAGAAGAACAAAGAAAACAATAAAAGTAACAACAAAAATGTAAACAGAAAAAACATCAATAAACTAATCAACACAATTCTGTGAAATCATAATTATTCAGGTTAATAACAAAGAAGACATAACAATGTACTTCCATTCCTGACAGACTTATGGATAAATGAGTATGGAACAATACATAAAGGATGAGAGAGAGGAAAGAGAGAGAGAGACAGGGAAAGAAACAGAAAGAGAGAGAGTCAGATTTGATTGATATGATTAATTTTGCTGAACTCTTTTTTTCTTCTCTTTTTCATTCTTTGGAATAAGATATGTTTTTTTTTTTTGTTGTTGTTGTTTTGTTTTTTGTTTTTTACTTTTTTAATTAAAGCTTTGTTTTTCCAACAATGACCCTTACAAAACTTTGTGTTCCAAATTTCCCCTCCTTCTCCCCACCACTTCCCCTAGATGGCAAGTAATTCAATGTATGTTAAACATGTTAAAATATATGTTAAATTCAATATATGTATACATATTTATACAGTTATTGTGCTGAACAAGGAAAATCAGATCAAAAAGGAAAAAAAATGAGAAAGAAAATAAAATGCAAGCAAACAACAACAAAAAGAGTGAAAATGCTATACTGTAATTCAACTCAATTCCCAGAGTCCTCTCTCTCTCTGTATAGATGGCTCTCTTCATCACAAGATAAGATATAATTTTAGGATATGAAATTATGTTTAAAAAGATAAGGAAAAATGAAAGAAAAAGTAGACAGTAATAAACTTTGCTCTCTTCTGTTGCCTATATCCTGTCATGATTTTTTTATTCGAACATAAAGAGACCAAAGGTTAGTGAAGAATGAATATAAATTTAATTTACAACAGAATCAAATGTCTTTGAACATTAGACAAACATTTTCTTAACTAGGGCTCTAAGTTGTTATGATTATTCTATTTACCTTTTTTTCCCTGAAATAATTTCTATTTCTCAGCAGATGAGGGCATCACATTGAGTGAAGCACTGTTTTATAATTCTTTTGCTAAAAAATCAAGCAATTTGTTGTGACATTGTATGGTTCAGTAGTGTCAGTAGTCCTATATTCAAATAGAAATGGAGGGTGTCATTAAACTTTTTATGAGGATCTTTGTGGACCACATTTTTCCTTAGAAAGCCACATATTAACATTATAATCTATTGTATTTATCTTGTTAAATATTTTCCAATTATATTTTAATCTGATTTAATCTGATTCAGGACTCACTTGGCTCACAATGCAGTTCATTGACCATATATATGATACCTCTAGTGTAGATGATTAACTCTCCAAGAGATAATGTTTCAGGAGGGGAAAGATTGACCAGAGACAAGATCATGATCCAAATCCAGACTTCTTTCCTCAATAAGAAAGATAAGAAATCTAATTGTGTCCCTATTCAGCAGACAAGATGGAGCAAAAAGGTCTAAATATTGTCCACCAAACATTAACCTTAATAGTGATATCCACACCTACCAATTTGTTCTATACAGATGTAATATATGCAAAAGAAATTTAAGCTGATTTGTTCAGGGAGATATCATTGCACCTGGTGGTATCAGAAAATACATTACATGAATGGTAGTACTTGAAGTGATCTTTGAAGGAAATTACGATTCGAAGAAGTTGAAGTGAGGAAGGAGTGGAGTGCATTTTAGACTTGGGGGACATTGCATGTGCAAAATTTGGAAGATGATGTGTTTTGTAAAATAAGATAAAATTACACCAGTTTGACTCAGAATACTCAAGGAGGAGAAAACTGGAAAGGTAGACTGCAGATAGGTTGGTAAGAGCTTAAAATGAAAACAAATAAAACATAAGTTTACATTTAATCATAGAGATAATAGAGAGCTAAGTATTTATTAAGCAAAGGAATGTTTGGCAATAGGTGCAATTAGAAGGAAAGAGAACAATTGGGAGTTATAAAAGTCTGGGCAAGAGATCCTGAACTAGGGTAGCATATGAGTAAATATAGATTTATGTGACATACGTATCTTTTAAAGTTCATTGGTATATATTTGTAATCCAATACTCTGCTGTTACACCAAGTGAAAAGAATGCAGAAAGTCTTATCCTTATTCTTGGTAAGTAAATTAAAATATCTAAATGCTATAGAGACCATGATACTGTTTTGAGTGAATTAATGGCCTCAAAAATCAATAGGCTATAACTTTTGGCTTGTAATAACATTTAATTTAAGACTCTCAGCAAATCAAAGATATCCTGCACAGTGTTTCATATAGGAACAGGTTGTCTGTTGAACTTTAATTAGCATCAAACTTGCCTTCTGTTGTCAATTAAATCCTGCAAACAAGTCTCTGGCCCCTGCTTAAATTACTAGAGTTCAAATGTTTATTTTTAAATCCAAAGTATCATGTCTCCAGCACATTTGAATCTCTGTGGTATCTGTTAAATGTGGTAATCTGCCAAAAAGTCCTAGGATACTTATATATTTTAAGTAAAAACAAAGGTAGGACATTTTTAAAAATAGTATATAGGAATATTTAGAGAGCTTTACTTGGGAGAATTCCTTCCAATGTAAATGAAAAACCATCTATACCTTAGAAGATAAGTCATAGGTATTATATGGGGCTCATCAGAGTTAAATATAGTCACATGAAAATGTGATATGTACCTTGCATGAATTTGCATGTTTATAGAAGCATTTGTTAATGATATTGTTTGAATATGTTTCTTTTTAAAAAAAATATTTTTGCTCATATTTATTTGGTGTGTTTTATTTTTTGCTATTATCATTCATTTATTGTGGTTCATTGTTAATAAGGCATCATTTCTTCCTTTTTTGTTTGCATATGTAATGCTTTTTCTATATTTATTATTTCAAAGTACTCTTGGTAAAGTCTTTGTTTTGCTTTGTTTTGGTATATATTTATGTTTTTTGAATATATAGCACTGCAGTGAAATGTAAATATAATGCCCTGCAGGTCATTTAGATAGGCTGTCACTGAAGTAAATTAAATGATACGTAATATTATTATTATGTTATGTCTATTGCTTATATTCTTTATTCATATCAAGAATATGAGTGGCATTCTGAGATGATTACAAGGGAATCATCTTCATTCTATAACTAATTGATACTTATTATAGAAATATGTTTAGAAGAATTGCACATGTTTAACTTATACTGGATTACTTGCTGCCTATGAGGAGGTAAGTGGGAAGAGAGGAAGAAAATTGTGGAATACAAGGTTTTGCAAGAGTGAATGTTAAAAATTATCTTTGCGTGTATTTTTTAAAAAAGAATCGATATTTATTTTAATTCAGTGATGTACAATTCCAAATATCAAATAGACCATAGCTCATTTTTATGGACCCCCAAATTTTAAGTAGTCTTAGACACGTCAAAATTTATTACCCCAAGGATAAATGCTATGGAGCATTGAGGGAAAAAACATATAGAAAGTCCCTGTTTACTGGGATTACTGTTTACAATATTAATGCCTGGGACATAGGGTCCCAAACTTGAAAAGCGAGTCTCCATCTTTTCATCTCAGAAGAAAGAGGGAACTGAAATCTCTCACAAAGATAGTCATACCCTTGACCTTGTCAACATCCACAAATATTCTAATTCTATTTTTAAAAAAATTCTGAGGTTTCCTTATCTGACCCTCCACTCTTTGGGTTTTTAGGTGTTTGTTTTTATTTTTCTTAGATCATCACTCTGGACTTGTTATACTTACCTCCCTTCTCATATTGATCTCTTAGTTCAACTCTATATTGTTCTCCTCTCTCAAGAGCTTTTCTTCTTTTCCTGTTACTGATCTTTTCCTATAAAGCCTCAGGGTTGAATTAGTTCCTCTAGCATCCATTATTTTTGCTCCTACTTACCTTTTGCTGAACAAAAGTAAAGTCACCAAAGCAAACTGACTGAATCTACTAAAAATTATATTATGTAATCTCAACTAGGCTCTAATTATGACCCAAAATATTTCAAAACATCTCTAGTCAATTCACTATTCCACTCACGATAGTGATTTTTCCAAGTTTTTCCATGTTATATCCAGTCTTACATGACTTCCCCCTACCAATCTTTCAGCTGAGGAACCTACTTTATTCAAATTTTTGTAAACAACAAAGCCATTCATTGAGAGCTCACTCTTATCCCAATCTTCCTTATCTTTTATGATTGTTATTATTATTATTATTTTTGCTGTTGTTTAGTTGCTTAGTCAGTTCCAACTCTTCATGACCCCATGGACCATAGTGTACTAGATTCATATCTTACATATCTTTTTCTTTACTCCTATTTCACATGAAGAGGTTGTCATTTTCTTTTCGAACCCATCTACATGAATGAATATGTGACCTCACTTCATCTCACTTTCTCCAGATTATCTCCTCATCTCTTGATGATTCCCATATTTTTACTAATCTTCAATCTCTCCCAGTAGACTTGTTCCCTACTGTCCGCAAGCATGCCGATTTCCCCGCATCTTCAAAACTCTTCATTTGATTAATATAGCTATACTACTATCATCCTCATTTCCTCTCCCTTTTGTGGTTAAAAACCTTGAAAAGGTTTTCTGCAAGCCATGATTCCACTTAAATTCTTATCACTGGAAATATCTTATAATTTCCTAATTGCCAGATCTAAAGGCCTTAACCTTTATTCTTTTTGACCTCTCTATAGCCTTTGAAATTGTAAATCACTCTCTTCTCCTTGTTGCTCTTTTTGCTAGGTTTTTATGACACTATTTCCTCTAAGTTTTCCTACCTTTTAAATTGCTTCTTCTCAGTGTCCTTTGCTGGATCTTTATCCAAATTACTGCAGGTTTCCCCAAGGTTCTGTCTCATTTCACTTGGTAATCTTCTCAGCTCACATGATTTCAGTTATTCTATGTTGATAATTCTCAAATCTATTTATCCACACCAACCAACCCTTCTTCTAAGCCCCAATCTCACAACTCTGCCATTTTAGACATCTCATAAACATCATAAGTGCAACACAACCAAAATTGAAGTCAGTAGGTTTCTTGTTCTCCTAATTTTTAAATTAATATTGAAGGTATCACCAGTACCTCCATTTACTCACACAAGCTCACAAGGTAGATACCATGTTTTCTTTTACACCTCATTTTTCTTCTAAAATTGTCATCATTTTGGTACAGGCACTCAGCACTTCAAGTCTAGATTATTACCAAAAAAAAATCCTCTACATATTTGTTAAATTGATCTTCCCAGATTGTGGGTCTAATCAATTTATTTTCCTGTTCCATGACCTTCTGTGAGTTTCTAATACCTTAACAATTATTAAGATATAAATATTTCATCTAAATGTGTGTATATGTGTTAGAGATAATTAACAGAGGGAAGGTACTAGCATTAGGAGGGGTAGAAACAGATTTCTTGTAGAGTAAGAGATTTTAGTTGGGATTTTAAAGAAGCTAGAGAATTCAAGAGATGGAAATGAAGAGAGAATTTGAGGCATAGGGGGCAGCCAGAAAAAAATTCCTGGAGTCAGATAGAACATCTTGTATAAGGAACATCAAGAAGGCCAATGTAATTGGATCACAGCATACTGGGACAAAGGAAAGGAAAGTATAAAAAGATTGGAAAGGTGAGAATTGTTCATAGGGGTGATTATTTTAAGTAGTTTCCCTCTTTTCCCCTCCCTTTACACATATTCACACTGTGTGCAAAGTGCAAAAGACTTGTACTTTCAGAAGACTCATCTCAAGAAACTGTAAGTTCAGTAACTAGGTTTGTTTGGAGTTTTTTTTTTTTGGTTGTTTTTATTATCATCATCATTACTATTAACCATATGGGTTGAATTTAGCTTACATGTCAGCTTTGCTGGAGAATTTTAACATTGTCTAGCCTAACAAAAAGATAGTTCCTTTCCCTACATTTTAACTTTTATTTCCTGACTAAAGGAAAGGGTAGAAAGAGAAAAGATCAAAAGAATAATGAGTTACAAGGGGAAAAAAATATGCTTCTTTACTTTGGATAAAACAAAGGTGAGTTTCTAAAATGGATTCACTCATGTCAAGACAAATATTCCTCTACTTGTCTCGACAATTCTACCTTCACAACCATTTCTATAGCTAGACTTGTGTTCAGTTAACATTTGCTTAGAACAAATTGCCTCACATCAAATCCCTAGGCATGGACATCACCTCTTTTCATTTTAAAAGCTGGATTTCTTTTTATAAAACACAGTTCTTTATGGAGACTGAATGTGGATCAAAACATCGGATTCTGTTTCTCTCCCCCCCCCACCCTTTTCTTTTTGGTTGCTTTTTCTTTATCATGTTTTTTTTTTTTCTTTTGGTCTGATTTTTCTTGAATAACATGACAAATATGGAAATATGTTTAGAAAGATTTTTCGTATTTCGCTTACATCAGATTGTTTGCCATTCTGGGTGAGAGCAAAAGGGTAAAGGAAGAGAAAAAAACAACTGGAACACAAAATCTTACAGAAATGAATGTTGAAAACTATTGTTGCATATATTTGGAAAAAATAAAATATTGAGAAAAAAATAAAATATAATTCTTTCAGAAAGAAATTTTATTAAACTCAAAATAAGTTGAACTTGAGAAACATTTTTTGTTTCTTTTGAATCAATATCATATGTTGTTCAATATAATAGAAAGAGTCAGTAAATCAAAGTTCAAATAGAGAATCTTTTTTACTTGCCATGTGACTTTGTCTATGCAAGTTAACTTACTTCTTGAGCTTCCATTTCCTCAAAAAACAAAATAAGGTTGTTAAGACACTTTCTACCTCATAAAGAAAATATGTCTTACAAAGCCCAAAATGCTCTCTATATGAGTGGGGTATTTTTAATAATTATATATATATATTATGTGTGTATGTGTATACACATTTGTGTATACAGATATAAACATAGATACCAAGAATAGTATCTATATATATTTAAAATATATTTTATATGTGTTCTTAAGAAAAGATAACTCTCTAGTTCAACTAATACAAGTAATTATTAAAAACGTCTCTGAGAGGTGAGATAATTTGAATAAGCATAGTCATATAATAAACAAAAATAATCTCTTTATGAACTTATATATATGCATATATGTTTGATGTGTATGTATATGTATATGCAGAAATATATATATATTTCTGTGTGTGTATATATGTATATGTGTGTATTTCTTTTTTCTCCATTGCCTGGCTCCTCTACTCAATCATATCTTGTCATTTCAATCTCAGATATTTAACTGCCCTTTATAACACAATAATATTAATTTCAATTGAAAGAGATTATTTGGGTTGATTATCATCCCCTTTCAAAAGTGCAAATAGATTAAGGAATTAATCAATCAATAAATAAATATTTATTAAGTGCTCATAGGTTCCTGAGTAGGCAATTTG
The DNA here is from genome assembly GCF_902635505.1 of Sarcophilus harrisii. NCBI lineage: Eukaryota > Metazoa > Chordata > Mammalia > Dasyuromorphia > Dasyuridae > Sarcophilus > Sarcophilus harrisii. The sequence continues at coordinate 241,777,407 of NC_045426.1, forward strand.
GAACAGTGCAGAGAGCAGCAGTAGACCTGGTTTCAAGTCCTGTCTCTAACATATGCTAGCAAGTCAGTTACTAAGTTCTCTGCTTAATTCTCTGTGATTTAAAAGTTTCAAAGAAGTTGTTAGCCTGCACTGGTGAGGAGATTTCCCACCAGGAATTCTCTATATTCACAAAATCACAGTTGTTTTTGTTTTTGCTTTTTGATGAGGCAATTGGGGTTAAGTGACTTGCCCAGACTCACACAGTTAGGAAATGTTAAAATCACAGGGTATTTTTTTCCCCTATTGTTTCAATATGTGTTATTCATGTTGTCTTTCATTACTTTGGGGTCATCATTCATACCTTACTGGAAATTAGACTAGATTATTTTTCTCTTAATGTTTAGCTGAGTTTATCGATAGGTGGTTTGTAGATTGAAATCATAATTCTGGAGAGTAGTCAAGTAATTAAAATGGGTTTCTCCTTCTAGTGCAGGGGCTAACTAAGCAACACTTGGTTGAAGCCGCAGCATCTGAACCACCTTATCCTTGACTTACCTTTGTGGTATACTCTAATCCATTATTCTGAGATTGCCTGATTCCCTAATTGCAACACCACATTCCCAAATTCATTGATTTCTACACACACACTTAGACAATCTGAGTTTCCAGGGATAATTTTATTTTTGGCCAAAGTCCCACCCACTTCTTTCTCCCCCCTCTCTTTCAAAGAGGAAATTAAAGGAAATACAAAATATACAATATGAATTACATTGGATATGGGAGTTTATTATCACACAGAAAAAGGATGTTAAATTATAAAGAATAATAGAATATTTAGAACAGAATCCAGCAAGTTATCATTATTAATATAATAGTATTTAGAGTCAAACCTCCCCCTCCCCCTGACTAATTAGCCATTTTACATGTTGATTCAGTGAAATACAAAACAATTAAGTACCAAGAAGGTTCATTTTTCAAGGGCCTGTCTTTGCAGTGCTAGAACTTTATTTGTCAAAAGCCCCACCCTACAACTCCTCTTTGTAATTTATTTTCTGATTTTTGCTCTACATTCCAAATAAGAAACAGAGGGCTTTGGCCCTGGCATTATGATAGGGTGGAGAAGGACCTTTATTCTTTCCTCCATCTCCCAAATGGAATGATCTTATCTTTTTTCATAATTTCTTCTGGGACCCAGCTGCTTGAAGGTACCACCTCTTCTACCATGTATGATACTTTCTCTTGCCAACTTTGACCTAATCCGACATCAATGGAGTTGGTGTGGGAGAAAAACAGAACTGAGAACTCCACCCACATCACAGGCACTAGACATGGGACATCTGTGCATGTTCATGTTTCAGCTCAGTCTCCAGGGATTATTTGGAGAATAACTATACATTCTCCATAAGGAAGGGGAATTTATGACTAGAAATTTATGTCCTAAGTGCCTGGGGGAAAGGACATCACTAAATAATGCTAAACTAGGACTGTATGAAGGCATAATCTGCCTGGTAGGCAATAAGAAATGAGAAAAGTAAAACTTTGTAGGAAAATGTTAAAACTAAAAAAGATTCTTTTTAATGCTTAGTCCCGCTATTATCCCAACCCCATCTCCCAGAAAAGGGGAAAAAAAAAACTTTCTTCTTTTGACTCCACACATAACTCCTATTCCAGGTACCAAGGCTAAGGACACTACTTCATTTTTGCTAAAATATATGTCAAGTAGATTTTTGTGGACTAATACAGCAACGTAGCTTCTGTTATTTATGAGAAAAAATGTGAATTAATTTCCAAACAGCTTAAAATCTGACCTTTCCATTCAAATATTGTTTTAATCTGGATTGGTTGATTTTGAGAAAGATGCAAAATACACACACACACATATTGAAATCTTCTAGGCATGTATAGGAAAAGTTTGCATAGTTCTGACATTTTCCATAATCAGGGAAGCAATTGATTGACTCAGGTTTAATCTTTAATCAATTTGTCTTAGTAACAAAGAATAAAGGATGGAGATTTTAATCACATGCTGTTAAGAAATTTCTAATAATTCCTAATAGTTAAACTGATACTTCTTTAAAGTTCACATTAACTATTAGAAGTTGCAACACATTTCATAAAAAAGGAAGACTCTGTAACTTCTCTTTTATTTTAAGATCTGTGCCATCTTATATCTGCAAATTCATAATCTTTATATAGAAACTGGCATCTTTTTTAAATAAGAGATTAGAAAAACTTTGTCTAAAAAATACACCAGAATTTTCAAATTGCATGTTGGCAGATGAGAAGAAATGTATTTCAACCAACATTGAAGTACAGTTTAATTTGAGTTAGAACATATTAATTCTTTGCAACTACTTTCTGATAAAATGTCTAATGAATTATGTTCTCTGTATAAAGGCTTTATACATGGGAATGGAAATGGATCTAATCTAAAGCTATTCTTGCTAAAAATTCAACTTTCAGGTCTCCCATTCTTCTCGACATCAAATGGTCAGTTTTTCTAATAAATTATTTCATTAATTATCAATTAGTAATAAAGATGTGCTAATACATGTATTGCAAAAGGCCTATGCCTCATATTGAGAGAGAAACAGATAATTTGTTTGAGGAACTAACACTTCAAAGATAAGAAAATAGTGTCAGCAAATGTCATCTGGCTAACAAGGCTGCTGTTTATTATTTATTATGATCCTTTTCTAATTCCAATTACTCATCAAGTAAATGAAATAATAAAAGTGTTCTTTTCAGGTAAATAAATGTTACAGCACATAAATACTAAACACACTTTTCCAATTATTATTAATGCTAACAATTAAAATTACATTTTAAACAAATGGTACATTAACCTGGAAAATTAGAACAAGATTAAAAATTGTTATTAACAATTAACAAACCTTATAAATCACATGCCCTTGCTCTATTTAGTACAAGAATCATAACTGAAAATGTCATTTGTTGACTGAACAAGACTCTGTTCATTTCAATTCTACTTTGGAAATATCTCTAGTATAATATTATTCAAGGGCAAAATCTTTGTATCTTGGGGTAAATTAAAACTTTTTTTTTAATTTAAAAGGAAAATAAAAGTTATTGAGGTCTCCTTAGTTAAATAAAGATCAAGGTAAAAAATATTGTAGAAAATATTTGTACAAGTGCCTATTTGTTTCCTAAGAACCATGAATTCTATTAAAAACTTATCAGAACTGGAAAAACATCAAGGAGGGCATTGTTAGATAACATTCCCAAGTCCTCATCATGATTCAAAGGTGATCCTAGTTTTGCATATATATCAAACTGTAATAGGTCATACCATTATGGAAAGACTGGGTAAAAAGATATAGATTATCTGTTTTTCCAAGTTCATCTAGGTAAGAATAAAGAGAAGCTCCTTATAACTAGGCTAGCCACTAATTAAATTCTTTGTTTATTTCTACCCATGCAGCAAAGAAAAATATAAAAATAATTGTATTTGGTCTTGCAAAACCTCCTTCTTCCTCTATAGTGTTCATAGGACAATGGTTGAGAAGGAGATAGAAGATCCTAGAATCAATTTTAGACACTCTACTTTTTATACTTAACACTAAATTTGGAGATCCATGTTCAATGATTCAGTGGTTATTCTACTGAAGAAAATGTATCATATTAATCTTAACACTTACTATAAATGCAATTAAAAGACAAAAAAAATTGTAGCTAATTTACAATTTTTCCCTAGAGAGGGAAATAAAGGACTTGCTGGAGTAGTCTTTATATATTCCTTTTCATTTAAAGGAAAAACAAAACATTGTTTTCATCAGATACTTGATTATTTCATGCTTCAGTGTTCAAAATTATACACACACATACAAAAAAATTACTATGGAAATAATTGTAGTTTATGTGCTAACTTTTATTGCAAAGGATAATACAGGAAATAAATGTACCAGATAAAAATCTTCAAATTAAATCAACCTGTATTCAATGATTTTAAAGATAGTCACAAAGAAGAAGGGAAAAAAAAGTTGAAAAATTAGACCCAAAACTTACAGACTATATGGAAGTCATGTTCCTATATGTCTCAAATAACTTTCTTAACAAGAAGAGCAGGTAGTTCTAGATATATTAGGTCTTGAATAATAACACAGAAAATGGCATTTAATTATATTTTAATGGAGAGAAAATGGCTTTAGAAATATGAAAATTGATTTTGAATCAGCTATCTATGTACCATCCTGACTTGTTAAACCAGAAATAAAAATCAATAGCAAATTAGAAGTTCAATGGGGGAATTATTCAGGGAAACCCCTGGTTTGCTGAATTAGGTCATTTTCCCATGGAGCTGGATTTGCACTGTTGCAGCATACTGAGAAAACATCTTTTTTCTGAGAGGATGAAAAAGTAATTCCTAAATGATAACCATGAGCTTCCAAAGGTGTGAAATTGTGCTTAAAACAACTTGTTCCTGAAGCCATGAGGACAAATGGAACAAAGTTATGCCCTCCTCCATGTCCCATCTGCCCTAATATTGTTTTTAGAAGAGCTATGGAAATGGTTGTGAATTCTCTTATTTTGGTCTTTTCTTCCTTTTGATACAATTCTAAAGTTTTTTTCTCCCTTGAATCTGAGAGAAGGGAAAGGGAGGGACAGGGCACCTATTCCCAGGCCTTTTTTTTTTTTTTTTTTTGCCCTAGTTCACTTCAAGCAGCAATAATTGCTACAGGTACATGACAGTGAGAACATTACCAATTAGGAATCACTCAACTTCCATTGACTCTTTTTTTTTTTCATTTAAAAAGGTTATAACCCTCAAAATTTCCTTTATTAAATTCTTGTATTTTTTTTTTTTTTTTTAGTTTTAGGGGTTTTATTTTGTAAATTGTTAAGATTTAGCTTCTTCAGTTTTATATATAAATAATGTGTGTGTGTGTGTTTGTGTGTGTATTATTTGTCCTTTGTTCTTGAAGAGGACCAATGACATCAGAAAGGTGATCTCTTGATTTGTGAATGAACTGACAATGTCAATGGTTTTAAAGTCATCAGACTCACTCTCTTCTATGAAGGCATCTGAGTCCAGTGGCAAGATATAGACCAGTGGAGATGATCCAGGATGGAAAGGGGGATCTTGTTCTTTTTAGGCTAAGGTCTTTTACAGATCTCAGGTCTGTGAGGCAACACTTATTCAATGATTAAGGATAGGTAAGAAAAAAGGTTTAAAAATGGTGTTTTTTACCTAGTTCAAAAAAAAAAAAAGATCAATTGGGGAGGGGAAGGGCCTCAGATTTTCTGTACAAAACAGAAACAATTGTTACTTATACTCACCATGAGCCATCAAAATTCAAACAATGACTAAGTGAAGATTGGCCTGGAAAATATTGTTGGCTAATCAGTAAAAGCCAGAATAATTTGTGTTTAAGGCAAGAAAAGAAGGAAGTGGATTGGATGAACTGAGTGAAGACTCCACACAAGAATTTGGTATTGAGCTATACCCTAATTATAATGTGAGATTTTGCAATAACAAGTTTTCCTATAATCTAAAGCCACAGGTGTTTGATTATCTTTTATAAACATATATTTTTCTCCTGTTCCCCTCCCCATTTTTTCATTAGCATTAAGTTCCTAATATGGTAAAGAATATTCTTTGTCTTTGGGTAGATTAGAATGTAAATTTGGACTCCCAACCAATGGGAAGAAGGGCCAGGAAGGGGGGGAAGAGGGCTGTTCTATATTAGAGTCTATATAATCCAGTGTTTTGCAGTTTGTAATTTACACTTCTCTATACTGGCAAAATCTTATCTGTTGAGAGTTGACCTTTCACATAAGATTGTAATAAATCCTTTTGACTTTTTACCTGGAGGGTTTCTGATTTTAATTTGGGTAAGGGTTACTGTCCCACATAGGTTTGGGGGCTTGTCTGGGATATTTCCTATTTGTGAGGGGTCTCTCCCCTACAATTCTTAGGCAGGTGCACTCTGGAGAGTTCTTCAGTGATCCTTGGACTTGGCTCAGGAACTCCAGCTCTGATGAGATAAATTCCTAAAGAGAGACACCAGGAGACAGCAAAATGAAAGTAAGCTGAGATCTGGGACTGGGGTAGTGTAGATAGAGATTAATTTGGCTCAGGAGATAAGCCATCAGAGTCATAAGAGTGCTTCTATTTCCCTTTGGTAAGCTTAGTTATGAAAGGGACATCAAAGGGGATAAGATACTGTGAACCATGGGAAAGGAACAATCTAAGATAGCTGGCTCTAAAAAACCTATCTAGTGTCCCAGAAGATAGTACTTTAGGAAGAATTGGGATGAAATACCAAAATTTACAGGGAGGGACAAAAAGAAAATGATTAAATATCATTGGGGGGGGGGGAGGCAGGTGTCCCAATCAGAAGAAATGTCCTTTGGCCAGAATACAAATTCCTTGAAGACTAAGTGTAAACTCAAAGGACTTTGACACTGAGGAGAATGACTATGCAACCTTGTGGTTGCCAATTGTAGGAGTGTGTATGGCCCCCAGATGTCTGTGGCCCAGAACTCCCCTCCTTGCCTTCACCCCAAGGAGGGGCTGAGAAACAAGAGCTTGATTGGCTTAGAAAAGCAGTGTGTGTGTGTGTGTGTGTGTGTGTGTGTGTGCGCGCGCGTGCGCACGTGCGTGCGTGCGTGAGAGAGAGAGAGAGAGAGAAAGAGAGAGAGAGAGAGAACCTGTTTTTTTCTTCTATGTTTCTCTTAGCAGAATTAAAAAGGAAAGGATCTGGTCATTTGGGATTTAAAAGCACTTGTTTTGTACAAAATTGGACTTATGCAAAAAATTGTATCTAGCGAGAGAAAGGTCTAATTCTGATACAGAGAAAATTTTTAATTGCCACATTAAAAAGAATAAAAAAACCTGACATATTTCTGTAGAGCTGACTAATTTAGGTCTGAGAAATAGTTAAAGTTAGAGAACTGCTAAAACATTTTAGCAAATTCTAGGGTTTTTTTGAGATTAATCATTAAGTTGCTTGGCACTATCTCTGTTAGCTAACTTGAGTTAATCTACTGTATTTTTAAGTAGGCCTAATTTACTGACAAAAAAGTCTTCTGAGGGCCTGAACCTGAGATTTACAGGAAAAAAAATACTCTCTCCCTGGGATTTCTCATGCTCCTTTCCCTTAGAGAGGCTAGTGGAATCTGTCCTGGCTAGGCTGTCGACCCTGGCTGGCCTGGATTCTTCAGGGGTTTGTTCTGGTGCTCTGACATTTTCAGCATGTCTCCCTAGAATTTCTGGCATAGAAGTGAGCTAGTCACTGGGCTACAGACTCCCTGATGAATTGGAGACTGAGGATGAGATGGTTGAGGAAATACATCAAGAAGGGTATGAGAGGTCTTCAAAAGTTAATAAATAAGAGTAGGGATTAAATTGTATGTGTGAAGACCTCTCGTGAGAATGTAGATAAGTTGGAACTTTGCAACAAGTAGAAGGAGGGAGGGAGAGAAAGGAAAGAAGGAAGGAAGGGAGGAAGGAAGGAATGAAGTATAAGAAGGAAGGAAGGAGGGAAAGAGGAAGAGAGGGAGGAGCAGCATTACCCGATTGAAACTGACCAGTCAGGTCGCCACTGGACAGTTAATACTCTTCACAGATGGTTGTTTGTTCTTCATTCTTCAACAGGACTAATGACATAAGGAATGTGATGACTTGATTTGCAAGTGAATTGAATTTAAGGGAGGTGAGTAAAGTCAGTAGTCTCGTTGACTTCTCTAGAGTCATCTGAGTCCAGTGGCAAGCTATAAATCAGGATGTCTGTATATGACCTCAAATGCAATGGGAGATGAGTATTTGCATGTGTGCTTGTGTGTGTGTGTTGGGGGGGGGGAGGGTGTCTTAGCTGATATACTATAATGTTTTTTGCTCTGAAATCTTCACTGTTAATACATTTCTTTGTTACCTTTAAGACAATGTTTTATTTTTATTTTTTAATTCTTTTTTCTACCTTTTTAAATAAATGATCTGTCTTTCCCTCTTCATGACATTAAACTTATACCCTGTGAAACATCATTTAACATATTGATGAAATATTAAAAATATTAAGGTTTTCCAAATGCTTCCATCTGTACCACAGACCATTTTCTTTATCTAAAACTTTCTAAATTGCATCTAAAAGTCATGTTTCTTCACATACATATATAGTGACTACATATTAAAGCTGTTATCTTTCTACTATTAGATATTTAAAATATTAATTTCTAACAGCAATATATTACATCCTTAGATAGTTAATATTTCCATTATATAAAAGTTCCTATTCTGTCCCTTTCATAACTAAACTGTTCCATTTATCACAAATACACATTGTCCTCCAAAATAGGAGTTTTAACTTTTTATATAACATTCTGGAATGTTTATATATTCTTTGTTGTCCTACTATTCCTACTGAAAGCTGAGGAAGCAGGAAAAATGAGTTTGTTTGTTTTTTTGCTTCAAAGAAATTCATCAAATAATAGTAATGTTTTCAAGCAGTCAGCAGATAGTCACTTATGTGCTGACTTGCATTTTGAATTCATGTATATTTCAATTATTTTTCCTTTTTCCCATATTGAATCTACATTTTCCACATCAGATTAAGGCAAAACTAAAAAGCATTCTTTAAAAAAAGTTTTTGCCAACTGAAAAAACTAGTTTTGTCTCTCCTTTTGGGGAATGAATGAAAATAAAATCCAAAAACCTAATAAATCTTGGCTAGTTATAATCAGATTTGCCATTTTAAGTGTCTACTCATAACATTTCAGGTACAAACTATTTTTTTCATGTAAATGATCAGCAGTTGCCTTTGAGATTTTTCTCAACTAAGCAAAATTTTTTGCTTATGGCTAAGTTGATCAACTTGCTTCTATCACAACCAAACTCCTTAAAGTGAATTTTAGTTGATCCAAATGGGGATGGGTCCTTTAAAGTAACACTACAATTTTTAGATTTTTAGATTGAAAATCAAATGCTATATATCATAATATAAAAGAAAAAAAGGTTACTTATTGAAACACAGGTAGGAAGTTTTAAAGGCATCATTTTAATTGGAAAAGTGATCAGTCTTATTCTACTTAACCCCAGAAACAGACTTTAGCAAAGGAATAAGGAAAATGTATCTGTTCATTCATTCATCTATCCAAACATATGTGTACAGCACTCTACTAAATGAGAAAAGATACAAAATATAAGTAAAATATAGCTACTACTCTCATAATGCTTATGTTTAGGATACAAACTTGAATAAAAATAATACAAAATTTAAAAAATATATTCCTTCACATTACTGAGTTCCTCCCAGAGTCTCCATTTTATAGAGTGGCCCAGTTTTGGCTGACCTCACGCCCTCATGCCCTTCCCTGTCCTGTTCTTGATCTAGATTTCAAAACTATGCCTCTTTTGCTGTCTCATTCCATAACTTTCTTTGGAACATGGGGTCCAGATTCTGGAACATTCTAATACCTCCAACTTTGCAATCCACCCATTTCATCCCTTCTTCCCTTGTTGACTTTTTTCTGGAGTTTCATTTGTAGATTCTTTTCATTCTCTCATCTCTGTTCATGACTGCAAAACCATTTTTCCCCATCCTGAAAGGATCATTTCTGCTCCTACAAACTCCACTTTTCAATTCCTTTTCTGGTTTTGTTTCCTCCCATTATAATGTGAATTCTTTAAGGTCAGAAATATTCTTCATTTTTGCTTTACTTGTATCACCAAGCTTAACACTGTGCCTCTTTTAAAATGTTTCTTTGCTTCCACTTATATAATACTTTTTAGTGTAATTTCCTTTTCAAAATATGTGTTTTATTAACATTGGTCATGATATTTTACTTTTATTTCAGCTACATTGTAATGCTAGAGAAACTGAGGCAAGATAAAGATTAGAGAATTTTTAATATTTTATTTGGATTTCTGAGAGGGAGAGATTTTCTGGAACCAAAGGATCCATTTTTGTCCTATAGCTAATGTCTTAAAGCATTCAGCATCAGAATCGGCATTGAATGAGAGATTCCAATGAATTATATATGGCTCTAAATGATCAGGAGGAGAAAGGGGTGGAGTCCAAACACTAGTAATTGCAGGAATTTCCAGGGACTGATCATCAGTGTGGTTTTGACAGAGTGGGGGATAAGGACCATAAATTCTTGATAACTTAGGAGGACTTAAGAGCCAGGATGTCTGAACTCCTCTTTATCTGAGATTATACATTTACAGTTTATGACTCTTTTGGAATGCCAGAGTAGCCAGATCTCCATAGCCCTAATTATCTCAGTCCTAATGGAGGGTTGCAACCAGGGGGATTGAGGCAGAACAATTCAAGGAATTGAGGCAGAACAATTAGGGAAAACGAGGCAGGACAGTAAAAGGAAACTGTGGCACAACAACATTTTTAAGTATGTTCCTTCTTATTCCTCATCCTGGAAAACAATAATTTATAAAAAAAAAAAAAAAAAAAAAGAATGAAAAAGGGAAAGGACATTCAGCAAAATCAAGCAACACCAAAAAAAAAAAAAAAAAAATGCTGACTTCATTTGCAACGAACCAATTTTTGTGGTTGCTACTGCAGTGCTTCTTTTCTCAAAGAGGTCCAAAATGACATGCCTCTGTTAGAGTTAAATGACTGTATCCAACAATGATTGATCTGACCAATATTAGCATGGAATGCTCTGCCACAGGTTGGGCACAAAATGTCTCTATGAACATTTGAGGTGGCTGACTGAGTATCTCACATTTCTTCTGAGCTAACTCAATGCTGCTTGCTCATTGGAACTCAGCATCTTCTTTGATGAGAGCATGCCATGCTGGGCATTCCTGTGCCGGTATCTACCATGGTATTCAACCAATTCTAAGATTCTTAAAAGAGACCTTAATGATGCAATCTCCTTTAATCCTTTACAAGCCTTCTGAGTTTTGCATTTGCACATAATCATCTGCAAACAAAAATTATGCACCAACACTCCCTCTACTTTAATTGAAGAATTTACTTCAAGTTGATTTATTATCAGTGAGGTAGTTGACTTTGGTGCGGTGGTTGTCCTTATTGAAGGCATTTAACAACATGACTGAAAACATCAAGCTAAAAAACACGGGAGCAAGCACACATCCTTGTTTCACTCCATTACTGGGAAAACTTGAGAGCATTGTCCCCAAACCAGGCAATTGTGCTGTCATGAAATTGACATAGTATACTGATAAACTTCTCTGAACAAGCAAATTTTCATATAATTTTCCATAAGCCCTTGTGACTGACAGTATCAAAAGTCTTGGTCCAATCTACAAATGTGATATGCAGGCCTCTGTTCTGCTCCTGGCATTTCTCCTGAAGTTGTCAGACAGCAAACACCATATCAACTGTTCCTCAGCTCCTCCTGAAGCCACACAAGCTATCAGGTGGATATAATTCTTCCAGGTGTAGGATAAACACTGAAGAATATAAAGGAGAAAACCCAAGATTTTTTTATATTTAAAGCAAGATAGCAGCAAGTGGCACTCTGGAGAGAAAGCCTGAATTTTATAGTCTAAATTGTGCTTTGAAGCAAGCAAAGAGGAAAACATATTATCTTGACCTTTTTATCTTAATTGGGTCTTTTGTCCTTTAAGTGGATATTTATTACAGTCCTACACCCTTGGTTGAAACTTTTAGTTGAATTTTTAGCTGAATTCTTTACATTGACAAGACCATCATAACTACACAGTTATATTATACTGAATCACAAAGCCAAGATATGATGCTAATCTCCCCCAGATTATGTATTGCACTAACTCACTAACTCTCTAAATCCTTTTTAGGCTTGGCCTGCCAGCACTGCCATAATACCCCTCCCCCTCCCACTTTCCAAAGCTTGGGATATTATACTCTCCATCCTGGAAACAGAACCCTATTTTAACAAAGAGTCAAAAGCCAAGTAATAGTGAAAGATCTTATATCCAAAGTCTCCAAGAAAAATATGAATTGGTTTCAGGCCATGGAAGAGCTCAAAAGGGATTTTGAAAATCAAGTAAGATAGCTAGAGAGGAAAGAAACGGGAATGATGTGAAAGGAATACAAAAAGCTAATGATAAAATTGCCTTAAAAAGCAAAATTGCCCAAATGGGAAGGGAGGTACAAAAGCTTACCTAGGAAAATAATTCCTTGAAAATTAGAAATGAGCAAATGAAAGCTAATGATTTTATGAGAAATCAAGAAACAATAAAATAAAACCCCAAAAAATGAAAAAAAGAGAAGAAAACAATATGAAATATCTCATTGGAAAAACAACTAAACAACTGACCTGGAAAATAGTTCCAGAAGAGATCATTTTAAAATTATTTGTCAATTTGAAAACAATCATCAAAAAGAGAGTCTCGCCATCATCTTTCAAGAAATTATCAAGAAAAATTATCCTGATAGTCTAAAACCAGAGGATACATTGAAATTGAAAGAATTCACCAATTACCTCCTGAAACAAGTCCCAAGATAAAAACTCACAGGAATATTATAGTCAAATTCCAGAACTCCCTCAAGGAGAAAATATTGCCACCATCCAGAAAGAAACAAGTCAAGTATAGTGGAGTCAGGATAACACAACATTTATCAGCTTCTACATTAAAGGATTGGACAACATAGAAAATAATATTCTAGAGAGAGAACAATAGAGCTAAGATTACAACCAAGAATCACTTAACCAGTAAAAGTGAATATAATCCTTCAGGGGAAAAATAGATAGACCTGAATTTAATAGAAAATTTGATCTTCAGTACAGGCTCAGGAGAAGCTTAAGGAGGTAATCAGGAAAGGGATATCATAAGGGACTTAATATGGTTTATCTGTTTACATTTCTACATGGGAGGATGACATTTGTAACTCATAAGAACTTTTCATTATTATGGCTGTTTGAAGGAATATATATATATATATATATATATATATATATATATATATAGACAGAGCATATGGGTGTAAGTTGAATATGAAAAGATAATATCTAAAAAATAAAATTAAGGGTTGAGAGAGGAATATGTTGGAAGAATGGGAAAGGGTGAGGTGAAATGGCATAAATTATCTGCTATAAAATGGGCAAGAAAAAGCTTTTACAGTGGAGGATAAGATGGGAGGGGGACGATGAATGAGTGAACATTACTCTCATCAGAATTGGATGAGGAATAACACACACACGTGACACAATATGGGTAAGATAGAAATCTATCATAATCTTCAGAACAGTAGGAGAGGAAAGGAATAGAAGAAGAGGGGAAGATGGTAAAAGAGAGAGCATATTGGGAGAAGGGATGTTTGGTAGCAAAATAGTTTTGAGGAGAGTCAGGTTGAAAGGAAAGAGAGAATAAAATAAACATGGGGGAAATATACTTAACAATGTAATTGGGAGAAGCATTTTGAAGCAAGTTTCTCTGATGAAAACCTTATTTCTTAAATATATAGGGAACTGAATCAAATTTATAAAAATAAATAAATAAAAGACATTCCCCAATTGATAAATGATCAAAAGATATGAGTCATACCCAAATGCTTATAAAATTGTGCATAACCGTTAACCTAACAATACCATTATTAGACATGAATCTCCAAAAAGATTTAGGAAAAAGAACTATATGTACAAAAATATTTGTAGCAACTCTCTTCTCAGAGCAAAGACTTGGAAACTGAGGGGATACCCATCAACTGGGAAATGACTGAATAAACTGTGGTATGTGAATATAATTATTCTATGGGAAATGATGAGCAGGATTTTCTCAGTAAAACCTGGAAAGTCCTCCATGTTGTAGGATGTTCAGCTGTGAATGACTTATTTTCAGCAAAACAATAATGCACAATTACTCTGAAGGATGTAGGATGAAAAATTCTATGCATACCCAGAAAAAGAATTGATTTTGTCTGAATACATATTGAATCATACTCTTTTAAAATTTATTTTTCTTGAGGAATTTCTTGGGGGAAGATTTATGTTTTCATTCATACCATGATTTTTAAGGAAATAATTTGTTTAATTTCATATATGCCATATTAATTGGAGGGGTTGGAGATGGAGAGAAAGAAAGAGAATATGGAACTCAAAAATATCAAAAAGAACTATAGGGGGCAGCTATGTGACACAGTGGATAGAACAGCAGCCCTGAAGTCAGGAGGACCTGAGTTCAAATATGACCTCAGACACTTAAGATTTCATAGCTGTGTGACCCTGGGCAAGACAACTCCAATTGCCTCGGCAGAAAAAAAAAAAAAAAAAAAAAAAGCAGTAAAAAATGTCTTACATGCAACTGGGGAAAACAAAAATATTAAAGAAGAAAAGCACCAAATCAGATCTGAATGCAAGTGCAAAACTCTTCTCACTTATACCACTTTACTGTCTATATGTAATGGTCTTTCTTGTTTAGGTTACATAGAGATATTTAATTTATTAAGGCATCTAGAAAAAATGGTGATCTAAACCCAATTTCTAATATTTCAGTGCAATTTCCAATTTTGTTAGTCTAATCCCAAAAGTATCCTTTCCCAGGAAAATTTCTTTTTAAATACATTATAGTCTAGATAATTGAATCAAACTATTTATATTCTTCCTTGATTAGTAATTTTTATTGATTAGGTTTTTTAACCATTTAACCAAAGTCAAATAATTTTGATTTTACAATGTAATATAAAGTACTCCAGTGTTTTTCAGCGTTTCATTTCATATTATAGATATTTTGATATTCCATATAAATTTGGTCATAATTTTGTTTAATCCATAAAAGTGTCCCTTTGATAGTTAAATTAGTGTAGCACTAAGTAAATAAATTTAATTAGGATTTTATTTTATTGTCATGAGTCAGCAATGAGCACTGGATATTCCTCCAATTCCTTATCATTCCTTATTATTTAAGGAGCATCTTGTTATTATATCTTTAAAGATCTGGAGCTTTCTTTGAAAAATTGACTCCTAAACACTTTATTTTTTTTTTAATTTACTTTGAATAACACTTCCCTTACTATTACTTCCTTTTTTATTTTGTTATCAATATGTAGAAATGTTTTGTCATTATACATCACAAAAACTATCATTTGTTTCAGGTTTTTTTATAATTCTCTAAGCAAACCACCATGACACCAACAAATGTGGGTAAATGTGCTTGCACTATGTCTTTAATTGCCTTTTTTCTTTTTCTCATTGCTGCTGCTAGAATTTCTAGAACTATATCAATTAACAATGTAGTATGAGTGAATCCACACTTTAATTCTTTATTGGTAAATTTTCTAGTATCTCTCCATTGAATATAATTCTAACTTTTTGTTTTTGTTTCTGATACCTTTTATCGTTTTTTAAAGATCCTATGTTTATGCTTTGTAAGATTTTTAGTATAAAAAAGTGTTGTATTTTGTCAATGTATAATTCCAGACACCAATTTGTCAGAGATGTTTTAGCAACAGACTGCAAAATCCCTGATCCCAGAACATAATTCAGTGAGTCACTGAAAATTCAATGGATGAACAGATGGAGAAATTAAATATTTCCCTTATCTGGCTTCTCAGAATTATGAGGCTGTTAGAAAAATATTTGATTTTTTTCATCTCATCCAAAGGAAAGGAAAGAACTAAAATCTTGTAAGAGTCAAGAACTGAGTCAGGAGTTTGAATGTAAGATAAAATAGACACATGGTAGAGAAAGATAGTTCTTTCTTTATATTTCTAATTATTAATTTTTGTGCCTGGCATGTGGCAGACAATTAATAACTGACTGAGTTGACTGACTGAGCTGTTATTTTCAGGAAGCTACAAGGCGGTGTGTGGGACGGGTGCTAGACCCCCTTTCCCAAATTAACTGATCAGAGATATCTTCTGGTACAAAGAGAAAGCATTTATTTAGTCCCTGCAGGGAGAAGCCCAGGCAAGCACACCCCAGAGCCATCCCAGCTCCCACCATGTGCTCATGGAAGCTGACAAGGTGCCAGCTTGTCGGGATTTAAATAGCAAAAGACTCAAGCTTTTCACTGGATTGACTAAAAGGAAGTAACTATCTTTGACCAATGGTCACCAATGTTGTCTGCTTCCTGTGGGTCACATCACATTCTGCAACTTCCTGTCACTTCCTGTAATTTAGGGTCTGACCTTTTGGAGATTGTGTGACTTCCCAAGGTCCTTCTTGGATCCAGGGTCCAAGACCTGATCTTCTGGTTCTGGGACTAGGGATCATGTGACTTAAGCCTAATATCATAAATTGAGAAAACTTTATCCGATCAGTCCCATTCAGTGGAAATGAAAGGGTAAATACCATAAGTACACACCAAATTTGGGGAACTACCAGGATAAATCAGAGGTCAGTGATAGGAGGAAATATGCGGAAAGTAGCAGCAGGTTAGTTTGATGGCAATGGAAAGAATAATAAATAAAACAAGGAAGTTGGTAGGCGCATATTGTGGAGAATTTCAAATGGCAGGCTAATATTTTAAATGTTAAAATTAACATTCAAATTAATTAAACAATGTAATTTAATATTAATGTTTAATGTTAGTATAAATATTAATTTTAATAATAATTTAACAAATTAATTTAAATAAATTAAATAATATTTAAATGTTAAATTAACATTTAAAATATAAAGGAGATTATGAAGATTTTGGAATATTGGGGGGACATGTTCAGATCTCTGTATTAGAAATATAAATTTGGTAGTATATTAATAATTCAAGGAAACACAGTTCCATCACTTTGAGTGTTCTCTACACTTAAGTATATCATAACTGTTTTTTTTTTACCCTAATTGACAATTTATAAGTTGTGATTTTTAAAAAACATGATCTGATAGACAATCTTTTCATATCTCTCTCTTTGGCTCTATAATGACTACCTGACAAATAGACTTAAGTTTACAACCTTTTCCTATTGGTAAGCTATTGTCATATTGGCATAGACCTTGAGTACCCAGGATCATCTCTATATGACTTGGGGATATCAATAAAGAATATTATTGAAGAGTAAATTGTATATATACATATTATATAAATAAATGATAGTATTCCCATTCAGGTACAATGTTTTACTTTTTTAAAAAAATGTAATCATGAACAATTAGAACCTAATGATAAAGCAAATATTTCTATATTGACTTAAGACTTATAAAACATTTTGCATGTATAATCACATTTGATTCTACTAGTAGCTCTGTAAGAATAGTACCACAGGTATTACAGTATACCCCTTTTATAGGTAAAACACTGAGGCTGAAAGACTTTCATTGACTTCCCCATGATTATATATCTTTTAAGTATCACAGATCAAGTTAATAATAATTGATATTTATATAGAATTTTACAATTTCTGAAATATCATATAGCCTTTCATTTATACAACACATATTGCTATTCTCCTTTTACAGATGGGAAATAATGAGACTTAAAGAGATTGTGACTTTCCCAAAGTCACAAAGTGAGCGTCTGAGGAAACATTTGAACTTAAGTCTTAATGGTACAAACTTTAGCATGCAATCCATTATTCAAGGTATTCCAAAAGTTTTAGTGTAGTTTTCATCTTTAGTAGCTTGGAACACTCTGCAAATGATTTTTATTTTCATTTTTTGAAGAAATCTGATTCATTAATAAACTAAAAGACACAATGATTTCAGCCACAAAATATGAACTCCTAACTTAGTCAATTTTCCTGTACTGTAGTCATCAATCTAGTGAATTAGCTAAAGTTTGAGAACATGCTCTATACATAATGGATTAGTATTTCTGGCTGATCTCACTAATGAAAGCACCACTGCAGTAATAAGAAGATTGATTAAGAAATCAACCTAACCTTGTCTGAAACACTATTTAAAATAAATTAAGAAGCTGATCCTTAAAGAAACCTGGGCATTACCCTGTTCAGTAACATTAGTTCAGAGGAAAATGTGAAGATTTTCAGCAGTTAAAGAATCTACTAAAACACTTCCTGGAAGAAAAAGCTGCATTTCATTAGCCAAAGGATGATAAATATGATTTGGGAGATACCAGCCACTGTTGATTGCTAGAGTTACCACAAACAGAAGAAGAAACATAAAACAATCCATAAAAGGCAATCCCTATTTTCAAGTAGCTCACAGACTAATAAGAGGGAGCATAAGAATAACTATGTTCAAGTTACTATATATAATGAATTGGAAATAACCAACAGGGAGAAAGTGTTAGAATTAAAGGCTTTCTGTAAAAAGTGGGATTTTAGCTCAAATTTCAAAGAAATCAGGAGGCAGAGATGAGGAGGTACTTCCATGGTTGGTGGAAAGTCAGTGAAAATGCATATAATTATTATAGGAATAGCAAGGAGACTAGTTTCACTGAATTGCAGAATACATGAGGGATTATAAGGTATAAGAAGTCTCAAAAAGTGGAATGGGATCATGTTATGAAAGTCTTTAAATGTCAAACATATATATATATATATATATATATATATATATTTGAGACATTACAGTATCTTTTCCTCTAACACAAGAATTATTGAAAATGTTTCATTTGTTACTAAAATCAGTGTTTCGCAGAATATCAGAATTTTAAAGGAACTTATACTTTTATCTGGTTTACCTGAACAAAAAGTGTCTATACAACATTTCTGAAAACTGGCTACTCAGACCTTGCTTCAAATTCTCTAGTAATTGGGAAACTACACCTTCTTTGTTCTGAGTTTCTCATTGGGACTATGTTAAAATTTTGAAAGTTTTTTTTTTTCTTTGTATTAACTCTAAATCTGAATCTCTGTAGCTCTCACTCCTAGTTTTGCCTTCAGAAGCCATGAAGGAAGAGGGAAAATCTCTATTTTACCTGACAACTCTTTTTTAGATAATTTTTATATCTTTTTAAAACTTTAATATTAAATCAATAAAGACATTGATTTCGAGGACATTAATTGTGAATTTCTTCTTATCCCTTACCACTTATTCTTTCTACTTTTTACTCCAGTCTATGGTAGACTTCTCCACAAGATTTGGTCTTTTTTACTTATTTATTTATTTTTATCAAAGCCTCTACTTTTTTTTTTTATTTAATAGCCTTTTATTTACAGATTGTATGCATGGGTAACTTTACAGCATTAACAATTGCCAAACCTCTTGTTCCAATTTTTCACCTCTTACCCCCCACCCCCTCCCCCAGATGGCAGGATGACCAGTAGATGTTAAATATATTAAAATATAAATTAGATACACATAAGTATACATGACCAAACCGTTATTTTGCTGTACAAAAAGAATCAGACTCTGAAATACTGTACAATTAGCCTGTGAAGGAAATCAAAAATGCAGGTGTGCATAAATATAGGGATTGGGAATTCAATGTAATGGTTTCTAGTCATCTCCCAGAGTTCTTTCTCTGGGCGTAGCTGGTTCAGTTCATTACTGCTCCATTGGAAATGATTTGGTTCATCTCATTGCTGAGGCCAGGTCCATCAGAACTGGTCATCATATAGTATTGTTGTTGAAGTATATAATGATCTCCTGGTCCTGCTCATTTCACTCAGCATCAGTTCGTGTAAGTCTTTCCAGGCCTTTCTGAAATCATCCTGTTGGTCATTTCTTACAGAACAATAATATTCCATAATATTCATATACCACAATTTATTCAGCCATTCTCCAACTGATGGAAAGCCTCTACTTTTTAACAAGTTTTCATCGTCTCCTGTCTCCTCCAGTGGGATTCACTCTGTCTCTAATCTTGAACCTTTTCCCAATGTCTGGCTAATTTTCTGCTGCCTAGCAACATGTTCAGGTCTCTTCCAGCCTTGGAAAAAAATCATCTGATCTTAACATTCTCTGAAACTATTTTCCTATATCTCTCATCCCTTTAGGGACAACACCCAGAAAAAGCAATCTTCACTCATTTCTACTTAATTTCCTCTCACTCCTCAATTTCTTTCCTTGCAATCTGGTTTCAGACCTCATCACTTAAATGAAACCATTCTCTCCAAGTTGCCATTAAAAACTTAAATCCATTTTGCCACTTCTCCATCTTCATCCTTAAATCCTTGGCATTATTTATACTCTTTATCATCCTTGCCTCCTAGATTGTCTTACTTTCCTCAGTTTTAGTGGTAAAACATTGTTGTTTCTCCTTTCAGTCCAAATGATCCTTTGCTAGACCATCATCTATATATTATCCTCTATATTTGGGTATAATGTAAGGCATTATTGAGTTCTACTTTACTTTTTTCTTTATGATCTCATCATCTTCCAGGGGTTCAATTTTTATCTCTATGAAGATGATTTAAGAACTACATACTCATTTATTGTCTTTCCCAAGTTTTACATCACCAACTGCCTATTGAATACTTCAAACTGTGTATACTATAGACATCAAAAACTTACATCCCAAACAGAATTCATGTCTTTTCCCAAAAACTCACCTTTCTGCTGAATTTCCTACTTCTTTTCATGATACCATTGACCCTATAGTCATCTTGGTTATCACACACATAGTCATATATAACTCCTTTTGTAACCTCTCTCCATCAATACAGTTTTCCAGATGCATTCACTTCTCTTATATCTGCCCTAACCTTTGTATTGAACTGAAGCCTCACTATTTCAGTTCTTCATTTCTTCTCATTTGGATAATTGCAACAATCTAATTGGTTACTGTGACTCAAATATCCCCCCTGTCTTTCTTCAACATAATCGCCAATTCTGATAATCTTACAGTATAGAAGTCAATAAACCCCAAGGTTCTCTATTGCCTCTGGGATAAATATATATAATCTGTTTAGCATTTTAAATCTTTTACAATCCAAATTAACCCTCCTTTCCAGTTTTGTAGTAAATTATCTTCTTCATTCTGTTTCACTCAAACTTTTCTTTCTATTACACCTTTCATTTCATCTCCCTTCTATGAGCCTTTGCTCAGACTAATCATCATGATGAGAATGTTGTCCCTCCATACTTCAACTTCTTAGAATCATTAGTTTCTTCCAAAGCTCAGCTTAAATGCCATGTCCTATATGAATAATCCCTTATATTTCTATTGCTAGTTCCTTCCCCTCATATTATATCTGTGTTTATGTGTGCATATGTGTATATGTGGCAGTGTGTATATGGTTTAAATCTAGTTGATTCCATTTTCACTTCCCTCCCATAAAATTGTGACCTTGAAAACAGATTGTTTTTCCCCTTATTTGTATCCTTAGAATTTAACATAATACTTGGAGTGTAGTAGGCATTAAATAAATACTTGATGATTGATTGACTCACTCAGTTTGTAAACATAATATGTAAACTTCTTAAGGGCAGAGTTTTATTTGTGTCCTTTTATCCATAATACTAGAATAATCCCTGTAATATAATAGTCATGTAATAAGTTTTTCTTGATTGACTAGTTCCCCTGGTTATATTAACCCTTTTTGTATATTATTTTGTATTTTTTTCTTAAACCTATATATCTCACATTTAAATATTTCTATTTCTATCTGATTATGAAGATTCTTCAATATTTTCTGAATATCAATATTTTTTATTAAAGCTTTATCAACTTGTTGCAATTCTTGGAAGCAAAGTTGCACTGAACATTAGTTCCATGGGCATCAGCTAGTTCTTCATTCTAAGTAATAATTCTCCCTTCAAAGACAAAACTTATTTTTGATTATTTAGTCCACAGTTAGAAAATAGTTCTATTTTTCTGATGGCATCATACTGGTAGTGCTCCTGTATTAACTTTCAATAACTTATCTGGGATAGGGTCATTTTTTCTTCTCTTTAGAGATTAAGATAACATTACTCCTTGGCCTTATCTCCATTTCCTAAAGTTAACTCTTTATAATTCAGCCTCTCAAACACCAAAACTACATTGATTTTTCCAACATAATGCGTCACTCATAGAACCAGCCAAGTCATAACAGAGGCTATATTTCCTTTTTCTTTGTTTGAACTACACTAAAATTTATCTTCCATCAAAGGATTCAAATCACTACTCTGCAAACTTGGGATCAATAGACAGATTTCAGGGAGTTCATGATTGAATGGGGGGGAAATTTGCATATTTATTTTTACTAACCTCTAATTTAATTGATTATGAATATTATAATCAAATCACAATAGAAATAATAACTAGCATTTATATAATTCTTTAAATTTTATCTCATTTGACTCTCACCAGAACCCTGTGATTAGTTTTATTTTATCCATTTTATACATAAGGAAATTGAGTCTTACTGAAGTTGTGATGTTCCTAGGATCACATAGCTAATAAGTGCCTGAGGCAGAAGTCAAAGTTAGGATCTGTCTAACATAACATCCACTATCCACCTAAACAAAACTTTGGCTGAAAAAAAGAAACTTCATACTTTGCACAGGTGGAGCTCCTGTGATAATTACTAATACATCTATTGCTATTTAACATCATAACTCATTGTATTTTATAAAGATATTCCTTGGTAATTATTACTCTTCTGACAATTCTGAACGAAGTTTTGTCAACAAATATGTCATATACTCTATCAGAAGCAGGTCTTTCAATCATGGCATTTCTAAAATTTTGTCAAGAAATGAAAGTAGACATGAAATGTTTTTCTAGCACACAGACTATATCTGGCTTTCACTTTTTTTTTATAAGAAGGATATACAGGTTTCAGTGTTTTCTAAAAGAAAAAGAAAAGTCTCCTATCAGAAGACATTGAAAGGATTTTTTTTCCTATTAGTTAGACTGCTTGGAAGTTATCTTTAAAAATACAAACAAAATAAATCTTTTAATTCAAGGTCCTGAAGTCATTATCATGTAAACTACTAAAAATTAAAGGTTCTTTGGTTAAGTTGTGAGTATAAAAGAAAAGTGTATTGAACTAAATCTTTTCAAACTTTCAAATACAAAAGGAAATGTTTGACTAAGATGAAGTTTAGATAGTCTTTTTTTTTTGGTCACTTCCTTTGAAAAGAGAATTCTAGAATACCTCGGGATGCTTTAGAACTTTTTCTTTTCTTTTTTTAAATTTTATTTAATATTTTATTTTTCCCAATTACATGTAAGAAAAAATTTGATATATTTTTTTTTTAAATTATGAGACCTAATTCTCTTCCTTTTTCCCTTTCACCCTCATCAAGAAGGCAAGCAATTTGACATGTCATACGTGTTGTGCAAAAAACATTTCCATCTAAGTCATTTTGTAAAAGAAAATACACACCCTCTCCTCCCCCAAAAAACAAGAAATAAGTAAAGAAAAAGTGTCTTTGATGTGTATTCAGGTACAACCAGTTCTGTCTCAAGATGGAAAGCAGATTTCATCATAAGTCCTACAGAATTGTCTTGGATTATTGTATTGCTGAGTCATAGATAAGTTATTCATAGTAGGAATTCATACAATATTTTGCCACTGTGTAGTGTTCTCCTGGTTCTGCTCATTTCCCTTTGCATACACTCCTGTAAGTCTTTCTATGTTTTTCTTATCATTTCTTAAAGTACAATATCATACTATCACAATCATATTCAACAATTTGTTCAACCATTTCTCAATTAATGAATATCACCTCAATTTCCAATTCTTTATCCTATTAAAAAAAGCTGTTGTAAATATTTTATACACAGACAACCTTTTCCTTTTTTTAAAAAACCTCTTTGGGATATAGACCTATCTATAGGTGATATTACTTAGTCAAAAAGTATGCATAATTTTATAGCCCTTTAGGCATAGATCCAAATTGCTTTCCAATATGGTTGAATAAGTACACAATTTCACCAATAATACATTAGTGTTTTAATTTCTCTATATCCCCTCCCATATTTAGACCTTTTCCTCCAACCTTCAAAGCTGTCTTGGAAAAATTGTTTCACTCTATCTTTTTTGTGGATTCTATTGCTCTAGAATTAGAGTCATTATTTTAAGGTTTTTAGAAGAGTTTGGGGGGAACTCATGCAAATCCTTGTCTTTATTGCACCATCTTGGCTTCATTTTAAATAACAACAATTATTAGGAAGTTTTTTCCCTTATGTCAAGTCTACAGATTACTCCTTACAACTTTCACCCATTTCCTTGCTTCTGCTGAAAACAATCAGAGTTCTCATCTGTGGTATAATCTTTCAAATACTTGAAGATCACAGTCACATCTCCATTAAGTCTTCTTCATCAAGCTAAGTATTCATAATTCTTTTAAATAATCCTGTTGTAGCAACTCTAACCCCCTGTTCCTCCCCACATTCATTATATTTCAGTGTTCCTTATTACTACTAGAATCAAATCTAAACTTTTCTGTTTATTCTTTAAAGCTCTTCACTATTTGAATTCTTCTTGCCTTTTAAGTCTTTTTATACATTGTTTATACATTATTATACCTTGTAAAAGTATAGCCTACTGGCTTTTTCTAGCACATAATGGTTCATTTCTCATCTCTATGCATTGGTTGCTCTTGATTTTTGAGATGTTCTCCCTTCTCACCTCCATCTCTTAGAATTCCTGACAGCTCAAAAGTCACTTTTAGCAAGAGGCCTTTCTCACTTCCCCAAGATGTTATTCCCTGCTTATCCTCTATCTATTTGTGTCTTATATGTCTCTTTTTACATAATCTTGTCTCTTCCATTAGAAATTGAGACCTCTGAGAGGAGGGGATGTTTTGCCTTTTCTTCGTCTGGCCTGTACCAAGCACAATAACTGGCATATAATAAATAATTAACAAATGCTTGATCCTTGATAATTATGCACAATTGTCTAACATTCGTTAAACTAATTTTTAAAACAAAACAAAGGGTGAATTGTCTAAAGCAAAGAAATGTTCTCTGTCTATGAAAACTCTGATCTTCTCAGGTAAGAAGTAGAATTAAGAAAGTCCATATTAATCAGTTTCTTAATCAACTTCCCTCATGTCATACAATTGACCATCATTGTCATAGTTAATAATGCCATTAACCCTGCTGCTCTACCATGCTGTTAAATTTCATGATATTTTTGCCAAGGCTACTAATTTCCTCCATATAATTACAAGAGTTCTCATTTAAGAGTAAAACTTACTTTTTAATTTCCTTAGAATAAATTTCTTTATCTTTCATGACTACTTAATCCTTGACAAGAATGAAATCTCATTGTTTATGAATTTCCCTATATTTAAATGTAGCTATCTTGCTTTTACAATACCTTTGTATGGATTATTTCATTAAGCAACTAAGATCTTCTAGAGTCCTTACAACTAAAATCCAAACTATTATTTTCAGACAGAAAATATATGTCAAAATTCTCCAATTTCTACTATTTTCCTTTTAGTTAGTGACATCTACTAATCTTGTAGTCTTTAGTCTCAAGTAATGTTATTCTAATAACTATAAGACAGCTGCTTGGTATGTAACTGAAGAAGAAACATTTTTCTGATTAGGATGCAATGTTAGACTATCTCAGAACCTAAGAGCACTTTACTGGTTATTCTTGAAAAAAGTCCCCCCAAAATGCAAATCTTAAAATTAAAAATAATTTATTTTCTTGCCCATGCAAATACTATGTTAGTGTTTTCTTTTTTAGTATTTCTGACCTTATTGGGAAAGAAGAGATAAAATTGGACTGCCACCACTCCACTAGAGGCACTCTCTTTCTATTGTCTTCCTCCTTCCTCCCTCCCCTGTGACTGTCCTGGAATCTATTTACTGATGTCTGGATGGAGCAAAGAGCTATCATCAAGGATAGCAAGACGTTCTCTTCTCTCCTCACCTAAGATGCCCTAAGATGTAGGGCTTGTTGGGATGGGAATAACAAGTTTATTTCTTTTAATGATTCAGTAGACCAGCAGGTTATATATAGAAGTATCTATCTTTCTGTTGTTTCCTGATATCTTCTAGGTCTCATCACCTGTTCAGCTTCTATTCCCTAAAATCCATAGCCCCCTCATCTACCCCTATTCATCTTGAATCCCTTTATATATTAAGAACCTCTAAATCTTACTATCTAACACACTTGTGTATTTTAGGACTTTGAAGCCCTTCTATTTTAATGGAGGCTTAACTTTGTTTTATGTGTTAGATAAATTGAATTGTGAGATCATTGTTAGCAATGATTGTATCAATTTTTCTCTTTTTATTCCAACTGATTAGCACAGAGTAAGCACTTAAAATAGTTTTTCATTCATTTATTTATTCAGTTAGTTTGTGAGCCTTGTTAATTTCCAGATCATACCCCTGGTTATTTTAATTTAAACACTATAACTTCATGGAGGATAATGTATAATTCAGAGGACTTCACAAGAAAGTGCACACACACACACGTAGCTTTCTGGCCAAGATTAATTTACTAGTTCTATTGCTGCAATCATAAGCTTCAACTTGTTGACTGTCTTGTCATGGATCATTTCTCACCTCACTCTTTTGCTGTCAATGAAAGAACAACTGATTGAATACAAGTCTTGGTTTTCTCACTTAATACTTGTGTGACATTAATTAGTCATTTCAAGTACTTAAGCTTTAGTTTATTTATTTATAGCTTGGTGATAACAAAATTTGTACTACCTACTGCACTTTGCTGAAGAAAGTGCTATACTAACAGAAAGTACATGATTATAATGTTAAGTAATTTTCTTCTATAACATAATATTCTTTCTAAAATAACCAAATTTCTTCTTATATTCTAATTCCATTTTTCCAGGAGTAAATCTATATACTATTTACTTCAATAATTTTGTTTACCTTTCCTGAAGCAAAATGTTATAATATATAAAAGGCTTTTAAAAGGCTAGAAGAGGTCATCTAAATCAGTGAGGAATTGATCTCTAAGCAGCAGAGAACAAGAAATAGTTTTTCTTAACTAGAAAATAAAACCCTCCATAAAGGAGTTAAAAACCATATTCTATTTCTGCTTCTATTGAAGAAGGTTTTAGTGAAGGAAGGCTTTAACAAATAAAAAGAAACATATTGTGTAGTGCTTTAGATAGGTTTGAAATAATGAAGAAGGCCAGAGATTGAAATTGAAAGAGAGAACTTAAAAAAAAAACTTTGTAGAAATTCATGAAAATTTCAAAAAGATCAAATCCCAGATGTGTATAGTTGTCCAGATTCTGCTTCCAGGTTCTGTGAGATAAGATTGAGGAAGAAGCAGGATCAAGGATATTATAAAAATTATTAAGGAACTTTAAAGAAGATCAATGAGGCTTAATGAAGGAAAAAGAGTGTAGTTCGAAACAAGACAAAGTAAGTAAGAAAAGGTAAACACTTAGGGAGTAAAGCAAATTTATGGAATAAATTGGTAGGTGGGGAATTGAGGTAAATAAAAAGAGGTTGGCTCAAGTTATAAGGGAAGGAGGGTAGATAGTAGAATTAATATTGAGATTAAAAAAGCAAGTTGAAATTAATTACTGGATTATTAAAAAGTCATAATTGATTTAAAAGTGTTAACTGGATATTTTAAGTGAAGTTTAAGTATTCTTAAGTAACTTTTTTTTTATAAAAAAACTAAAAATCTCAACCAATATGGAGAATAATTATGTTGTCATTTTCACAGTATGTATATTGCATTTCTGCCACAAGTGAGTGACTGGTCTCTGTGTGCCATGTATAAGTTTATCTCCTTTTCAAAATGGGAGGTGAAGGGATTTAAGTAAATCCTCCTCTACACTGCAGATTGAAATATTCCAAAAAGAATCAGAAGCAAGGCTTGTGGAGGAAAGAAGGTGATGAGAGGTCAAGATAAAAAAGATGGATGCTTGACAGGATCCTTGTTGGAGAGTAAAATATATATATCATATAGAGAAGAAAGGCAAGAAATAGAACATTAGGGCCATAAAAACAGTTTTGAATATTTTATGACTTGAAACAACTATATGTTCTTAGAAAAAAGCAGCTGCTTGTCTTCCACGGAATGATAGAATAGAGCCACAGAAGTTTTATCAGGTCGTTCGGTAAGGATCCAAAAAACATGAAGACATAAGTAATAATAGTTGATTCCTAGCTCAAAAGAACTAAGATAGTTATTTCTTGACCCAATTATAATAGAAAAGCCTGTTGTCTTTCCAGAGCAGTACTCTTGACTTATAGAGAAGCTTCTGGAATTTATCAAAACATAAATTCTGCACTTCTAGTTGATTCACATGGGCATAAATGATTGCGCGCGCGCACACACACACACACACACACACACACAAACACTGCTCTCACCCATTTGCCTCTCTTTTAAAAAAAATTCATTCCATCTGTCTGCATATAACTCTATCTAGATCAGAATTCATTACAATGTTCCTTTTCATTCCAAATCTGCCTTCATCCTTGATGGTTACAGTATTCATCTATTCTAATAGACTTTAAATTCCTGGACCTCATCTCCAGTCTTCCTTAGGTATACTTAGAGGTAGTTCAATTTTAGATTTTAAAAGAATCCTGAAACTAATACCAAAGATTAAAAAAATTAAGCAAGAGACTGAAGATTCTAGGGGTAGATATTGCATTGTGTTCACTTTTGGTAGTAAGAAATAAAGAAGAAAAAATTGATTTGGGAATATTTGGTTAAGAAAGTAGTGTCTAAAATTAGAATTTGGGATTCTAGATCATGGCTTAAAATATGAGAGTAAAAAATGCAAACAACTTAAAATAAAATATAAGGCTTAAAATAACCTGCATCCTTGACATAGTATAGATTTGGTTAGCTAAAAATTTGTCTTAAAAAAGAACTGAACATCTTAATGATCTTCAAACTCAATATGAGTCTGGGCATTTCAGCAGAGTAACTAAACCAGGTTGGTCTCAAATCCACTGGTGAGTTAAGCAAACATCTACCCCAACCTTATAAAGACCACCCCTCACAAACAGAAAGGAGGATGAGAACAATTTGATCCAAAGGCCATGAAGGTGGTTGAAGCTGGTATTATGGAGCTCTTAGAGCCTGCTCAGATATGAAGGATGCCAAGATCATCCACTGCATGTCAGGATATCACTGGTTCTCTTAATTTTTATGTTGTCATTGAATTTTGGTAATTCTGGCAGACATAGTGAAATTGACAAATTTGTATATCTCTGTCTCAATAAAATACAATTCATGCACCCCAAAACAAAAGACCAAGAACACAAACGAGAAGTACAACATAAAAGTTATAAAAGCTAAAGAAAGGTTGGGCTATATAAGAAAAGTGGAATTTCAGGGGACAATGTGATAATCCCCATTGTAGTCTATCAGATGTAATCTAGAATTTTGTCATCAATAAAAGGTGCTGCAAGAGAATCCAGGGAATGGTGTCATTTGTGAGAAGAAACCCCAAGATTTGAAATAGTTTTATAAAGAAATGTATTAGGTCATTTGATAGAAGATATCAAGTGGGCAACAAGGTATAGTTCCTTCTTTTCCAGACTCTGAAAGATTTACACTATTATATAGGTTTTAGCAAAGGTATCCATACATGAACCACACAAATTAAGTTAAGCAATTTTGCCAAAAGGACAATTTGAAAGTAAGGTCAAGAGACAGATGCCAGTAAATATAAACATTTAATAAAATGTGATCTAAGTCAAAACACAAGGGGAATCCAAAACACAAACTTAAGTGGACCCAAAGCAAGACAGGAAAAAATGAATGTTTGGGTAGATCCAGGACCCAGGAGAACTCAAAATTCCTTGTACCTATCTCTAGTATTCTTGGATAGAGAGAAAAGGGTTATATACTGGATTCAAAAAAATCTCTTAATTGCATAAAGTTCAATTAAAACAGCATACTAAGTTTTTTGAACAATATAATAGCAACTAAAATAGTAAAGGGTCTCAAGCCAAAGCCAAATGAAATTAATTATAAAACTTGAGAATATTTAAATTGGCAAAGACAAGACAATTGGGAGGCAGTAGGGGAATAATATGATAGCTATAATATGATTATGGTATATAGGATGAGTTAGAGTTGCATTTATCCACACATGGAAGAACTAGGAGATATAGACAGAGGAAAGTTAGTCTTGATATCATATAAACTTCATAAGAATTAGGCTTTCCCCAAGTGAAATGGACTGTTTTGAGAGGTGGCTGGTTTAGAAATCCAGAGACAGAAAATTTATGACCCCTTATTGGGCATGTGGTGGAGATTCTTTATTTGGTTATGTATTTATATAGCTAAATGCTAAAGTCCCATCAAATTCTCAATTTCTGTGGTTCTATAATATTGTGAAGGGAATTTCTAACCTAAATTGGTAATATATTCTAAGATCTTATAGCCCTTAAAAGGAAGTGTTTCCCTAAAATCCTTCTTCAAATCATTCAATTCATATATTGAATGGATTTTAATTGTTCTAAACTCAGAAGAACTGTTCAATGACTGTGCAATCATGCAATTTTCTTTCATATGCTTAAAGATTTATTGTAGTCTCCCTATGCTTTTATTCTTCTAGCTTAAATGACACCCAGTTTATATTTTTGGTTGATTTCTTAATACTGATCTTTTTTTCTTCAATCTTCCAATCACTTGTGTTGTTCATTTTCACAGAATCATGTGAAATCATAACTAGAAGAGAAATAAGAACCCATTTACTGCTTAATTTTAAAGTGAAAAAAAATCAAGTCTGTAAGGATCATGAGAATAGCTGAGGCAAAAGTTGCTATTTAAACTCATATCCTCAGTTATTTCCACTGCATTTTACTTTGGAGTTCTCTCTGATTATAGAGAATGATTGAGTTTTACTTGCTGAATATTTCTTACTATACTTTACTTTTTATTCACGTGTGAATAAGTTAATTTCATTATTTGCACTACCAGAATTGATACTGCAGTCACATTGCCAAGGTAACCCATATCTTTTGTTCTAAGCCCACATCAACAACACAACTGAGTCAGGTGAGACCTGGTACAGCCAAAGGTCTCTGACAGGGTTGACACGTCAAAGCCAGGCAGTAACACGTGGACAATGTTTGAAGGAAGGAAACAGCATTTATTATGTGCAAAGCACTAATTGTTAAGGATGTAAATAGAAGAGTAAGACAGTACCTTATCTTAGGTACCTAATAGTACCTAGTACCTAATAGAGGAGACAACACATATAGAAGGCTTATTATCTAAGACAGATGAGAAAAGTCACAAAATCTTTATACTGCATCAATAAAACAGATGAAAATGCATCTTCAGTGTGATTTTGACTGGTAAAATTGTGTCCATTTCTACTATGCCCAAAGGGCTATAAAACTATGCATACACTTTGATCCAGCACTGTTAAATTTATGTCTCAAAGACATTCAAGAAAGGGAGGTGACGGGAAAGACCTATTTGTACAAAAATATTGATAGTGCCTCTTTTTGTGGTGGTTAAGAATTGGAAATTCAGGGGATGTCCATCATTTAGGGAATGGATAAATGAGTTGTGTCATATGATAGTATGAAATATTATTGTACTATGAGAAATGATGAGCATAATGATTTCAGAAAAACTGGATATACTTATACATGAACTAATGCAATGTGAAGTGAACAGTACCAGGAGGACATTGTAAAAGCAATATTGTTCTTTGTAGAACTGTGAATGACTTGGGTATTCTCAGCAACAAAATTATCCAAGACAATCCCAAAGGACTAATGATGAAGTATGCTATCTACCTTCAGAGAGGAAATTGATGTTGTTTAAATACAGTGTGAAGCATGCTATTTTTCACTTTCTTTCATTCTCTTTTCATCTTATACAACATGACTTTGGGAGGATGTTTTACATGATTACATATGTATAAACTATATCTGGTTGCTTACCATCTCATAGAGAAGGAAGGAAGAAAGTGATAGAATATGGAATTCAAAACCAAAAAAACTTGTTTAAAATGTTTTAATATATAAAGGGGGTAATAAAGTATATATTTTAAAAAGCATAGATGATATACTTACAAAATTTATAGTAATAAAAACCTTCTATCCATTTCTGAGGTCGAGCCATTTGACAGTGTTAAGGACTTAGTTATATAAAACTCTCTTTTATATATCTTTAGTAGTTGTGACTACGAAGAGGCAATTGTCAGTTTATATCTCCACTAAGAGTAATTCGTTGGTTGATGGTTGCAGGAACTAGAATGCCAGCTGAGCCTGTGGATTTGTGGTATGACTGTTTCTAAGGCTCTTGGGCTCAAAGTGTTGTATGATCTCTAACGTTATATGTGGGGAGAAAATGATCAAAATGGTATCAGTGGGTTGATTTAACTGGCACATGGAATTTCCTCTCTTTCATGGTGTTTTGCCACTTGCTTGGTTTCAATGCTTTATATATGATGATTTGTGGAAATAGCTTTTACCTACTCCATAGGAGTCAATCCCTATGAAGGATGATTGTTAGGGCTAGACTAGAAAGAGAAAAGTGGTCATGGTGGGGTAATTGGGATTTTCCTATTCTTAGGGCTCTTATTTTTCTGGCCACTGTTGACAATATGTTTATCCTTAGCGATGGTCATGATAAAGACAAGACCATTCTCCAAAGAGATTGATTCTTTCAGTGATAGCTTCAAGATCTGGAGTAGAAGCTGTGGGATGTGGTGATATTCAGATTCCCAGAGTTTTTGGATTTAATTTCGTGGAATATCTTCTTCAAGGTATTAGAACATATGTTGGTCTAAGTTGGTTTGCCTTACTATCATAGACTGCTTGTTGTCTCTCTTCCAAGTTGCCTTTCTTTTTATTCTGGGCTGTTGTTCTGCAACTCATTATCATCAGTTTAGAGAAAAAGAACATAGGAAAATCAGGGATTTGAGAACCCCAGCAGTGATTCACATTGTGGCAGTGGCCAAGAGACCAGTTATCATGCCAGCACCAAATAGTGAATTAAAGATATTTTGGTAGTTTAAACCACATAGCTGTGTCTTGCAGATGAGCAGGACCTTCAAGACAACTGTTAAAATGGATGCAGATATTAAGATTGCAGTCTTCTTAAGGGAAATGCACCACCAAGTTCTTTCAAAGGCAAAATCTTGGTATGGAAATGACCCTGGTTTCTGGGAAACTTGTGGTAGCAAAATACAAACTCTTATGAGGATCTAACATGCTAGAAGGGCTTCAGAGATGATGAAGCAAACTGAACAAATCTCTTTCCCAAGTACAAATGGGCTCATCAATAAAAATCTGGATACTTGGATATTTTTTGGTCATGCTAACTCCTTGCACAAATTAAAATATAATGGTCATCTGTCCTATGTAGTATTTGTCATTATTTTTCAGTGAGAGTAACAGAGTGGTAGAAAATGGGAAAAGGAAGCTAAGTAGCACATTTCTCTTTTTTTTAAACTATAAATTTTAATTTTTCTTCTGATACTCTAAATAGGAGATTCTTGCCAATGACCAACAAGCACACTCTTGTTGTGGAGGAGCAGACCCACATTATTATTGACATTCTAACCAAAAATAAACTCAGAAGAAAAAAAGAGTTGATATGCTCAAAGGGCTATAAAACTGTGCATACCCTTTGAACCAGTAGTGTCTCTATTGGGTCTGATTTCAAAGAGATCATTTAAAAAAGGGAAAAGGACTCACATGTAAAAAATTTATAGCAACCATTTTGTAGTGTCAAGGAGGTGGAAACTGAATGGATGTCCCTAAGTTGGGGAACAGCTGAATAAGTTATGGTATATGAATGTAATGGAATATTATTGTTCTATAAAGGACAATCACAGAATGATTTCAAAAAGGTCTGAAGAGACTTGCATTAACTGATGCTAAGTTAAGTGAGTAGAACCAATAGAACACTATACACAGCCACAAGATTATTTGGTGATCAACTGTGATAGACATGGCTCCTTTCAATAACAAGGTAATTCAGGCCAGTTCCAATAAACTTGTGATGAAGAGAGCCATCTACACCCAGAGAGAGGACTGTGGGGACTAAAGAATCACAACATAGTATTTTCTCCTTTTTTGTTGTTCTTTGCTTGTTTTTTTTTCTTTTTCATTTTTTCCCTTTTTGATTTGATTTGTCTTGAATAACAAGATAAATGTAGAATTATGTTTAAAAGAATTGCACATGTTTAACTTAGATTGGATTATGTGCTGTCTAAGGGAGGGAGGTAGAGAGAAAAGAGGAAGAAAAATTTGGAATACTAGATTTTGCACACTATCTTTGCATGTATTTTGAAAATGAAAATCTTTTATTAAGAAAAATTTAAGAAGAAAAAGAAATTTCAGCAGAATGAAGGGAAGGATTACAGATACAACCTAGATAGGTAAAGAGAAGAGTTTTTGGAGTTGACTTAGTCATACACCCAAAGATTACATAATGCAGTATTTTATATGATATTTGGTTGCCTTGCATTAGAGTAATAAGAATAAATATTTACAGTAATATCACTCTGAAAATATTTTTACTTATATGCCAACATCAGTTATAGAACATGAAAAGGCAGAGATAGCCTATAGAGTACTCAACTAGACCATGCAAATTAAATCAACATATACTTTGATATTTGGTGAATTCAATGTAAACATAAAGAAAGGTAAGGATAATGAACAATATATCTCACTTTGGCTCAGCAAAAAAGAAATGTAGGAATAGAAGGACTTGTAGACTAAAGACACCTTTAGATCATAAATGTTTTTCTCAAGAAAAGAATTAGCATGCACTAGACATGAAAAGCAATAAATAACATCACAAAAATGAAATCGATTTTAAGTCACAAACAGGAAAAAAAAACCTAGTTATTGATGTGGGAGTTATCCCTGAATCAACCATCTGTAAAGTAGTCAGAACATTGATTTGTCTGAGCCAAGATTAAAATAAGTAAAAAAGCTGAAAGAAAAAATAACAGCAAAAACAATATGGCATATGATGGAAATAACTGAATCCTGAAATACTTCAATTTGTAAGTGATAATGAAAAACAATTGTTTAATGGTCAATAGGAATAACACTGATTATAATAAATTTATAAAGACATTTAAAAGGATAAATTGGCATTATAAGGAGAACAAAATGTTTTTAAAGTTTCTTAGCAAATATTTTATTTATTTGATAAGTGTAGAGAGCAGCCAAGGGCTACATTAATTTAGAATATAAATTAATTTGTAAAAATCATAGAAAGAAGAGTGACATATGATTGTGAGACTTCATAAAGCTGAAATCATAGACAGTAAACATAATTGGAAAAAATAGTTTGCTGAGAAATTCAAATAAGAGGTTATTCCAAAAGCATTTTAACATGAAAATGTAAGAGGTAAAATAATGCAAAGGAAAAATTTTAAAATCTGCAATGATATTGACAACAACCTGTTTTCACCATCAAGGACAAAATAACCAACACACTTGGACTCTTAAGTTTAACATCTTGAATGTACTAGGGCCGAGGGGAGGGAGGGAAGATTGAAGGGGAAGGGAGTTAATAGATATAATCCTACCAAGGTCAAAGATATAAAAGAAGTTAATATTGGACCAGATATAAATAAAGGACATCTATTTTGGAGGTGACAAAACTCTAAAGGTGCTAAGGAATCACTTTGCTAATTATTTGAAGGAGAGAAAGATGTCAAATAGCAAAATAGTGAAAAAAGCAATGACATATCAAATAGACCAGGGCTTCTTAAACTTTTCCCCCTTGTGATCTCTTTTCATCCAAGAAATTTTTTCATGGCCCAGGGAACATATGGGGTAGAAAATAGGTATAGAAATCAAACATTTATTGATAAATTATAATTTTGCAACCCCCAATTCAATTATTAAATAATATATGGAATCATGAACCATTGTATAAGAAGTTGGGAGATAGACTACTAGTCTGTATGTTAATTTTCTTTTCTTTATTAAAAAAAACTTTATAAAAAGTTTTTATCTACATGGATTGAAGATACTTTTCTTGAAGGGATTAGTAGGAAACAAGTAGATTTTTACAAACAGTAGAACAAATCTTTATCATTTGTACAATTTAGTGTAAAATCCCACTGCACTGACTTGTTGGTTTTGAAAAACAATTTGATTTGGCAAATCAAATCAAAAGTTGTTTTTCAGGCAAAGAGTCTATTTTTAATATATTAAAGAATAAAATTACCTAAATGATACAACAAAAATAATTCTGTTGAAATAGCGAGAGATCCATCAAATTGGGAGATGTATGTTCACCAAAAGTATTTGCCACTATGAGGAGCTCATATTGTGGATTCTCAGCTGAAAAGGCATTTCCTATGAAAAAAAAATTCTTGTGAATGAGATTATCCATGCTATCATTTGTAGATTATTTTATAATAGTAGTATCAAGGCCTGGAACATGGGTAAGGCTCCTGGAAGAGGTAACCATCAAGACATTCCAGCTTAGTCACCTGTATAGGAAAGATCAAGCAGATGAAAAATGTCTATTTTCCAAATTATTACAAGCAGTTAGATGGGATCCTATAGTTTATTAATTAGTATGTATATCTGGGACAAATTATATAAATGGACAAGAAATTGGAATCAGTATTACAAGAGAAAAGGAGAACTGATTACTTCAGGAAATTGGTAGGCTTTTTTAAAGACCTCAAACTTTTCAAATAAGTAAAATCCCATTGTTTTATACTCCTTTCCATCTATATTGATGAAGCACAGAACATAACTACAACTGAAGAACTGAATATGAATTTCACACAGGGGAACAATGAATAGGCATATAATAAGGTGTGTTGTATAACCAGTAAGGAACAGACACAAGAGATAAATATAAGACAGGAAGAAAAAAATCAAATGTACCTTCTGTATAATGTAGTGGGATAATAAGAGTTGCACAGAACAGGCAGTAAAGAATGGGTTCTCTACATCACTAACCTAATTAGGTAGAATTCTTTCTGATAACTATTTTCTCTCTATGCATTGTAAAAGTTTATTTCTCAGTTTTCATCCTGATAATTTGTTTTTCCTTATTCTTTGGAGAAAATTGAACACCAATTATTTTTATTAGGCTTTTAAAAATATTTCTTTGTTTTGTTTATCAGTCCAATTACCTTTTTAATCCCTCCTTTTGTTTTCAGAAATTTTTTATTTGGCATGGTAAATATATTTTCATTTTTTAAAATTATGCACTCTTTCTTAATGTAAATATCCAAAGATACAGATTTTCCTCTGAAGACTGCGTTGACAATTTCATAAAAATTATTGGACTGTATCAGTTATATTTTTGTTCTATTACTTTGTAATAATTTATTAATTATTTTATAAGATTATGTTTACTTATTGTTTATTCCAAACTCCATAAATTATGAATGATAAAATTATTATGTCTAATTCTACATCTGTATCTTTTTTCATATTTCACTACTGATCATAATTTGTATTGTATCCATTGTGTCCATTATTTTTTCTATTTTGCCATGAAGACCTCCCAATTTTTAAAAAGTAATTTTGTCTGTTATCTTTTTGTAGATGTGCCAATATTATAGCTCTCTCTTATGATAAGCTGGTATGGCTGCTGGATCTGTGATTTTTCTCATCAGCGTAGGAAAATCCTATATTAAGAAAGTCCCTTTAACACTGCAAACAGGAACCTTTCTAGCTATTTACAGTTTTTGAAAATTGGCTTATAGAGTTGATTAAGTGACATGCCTCAAGTCCACAGCATTATATTTCAGAGACAATACTTAAATTCAGTTTTTTTCTGGATCTGAGACCTGTTCTTTATTAAATGATATAATCTTCCTTTCATTACCTATTCACTACCTTTGGAGTTTGGATTTATTTTTCATATTTTTTGTAGTTATATGAAATATGTATAACATTTTGATACTAAATGTCAAACTTTACATCATTTCATATAGATCTTCCCATGCCATGCCATGGAAAGATCTATATGAAATGATGTAAAGTATATTGTTGTTTTTCTTTCTATAAATAGAGAATAAATAATAATTAACAGGCATGTCTGTTGTTCATTTTTATACTACATAAAGTCGAAACAATAGAATTACTGGGTTGAAAGGTATGATCAGTTTCATGAAACGTTGAATATTGGCATATTATTTTGTAAAACATCTCTACTAGTTTACAGTTAGAGATGTTTTAATTGTTAATTGTAGTTTACAATTACACCAACAATATATTAGAATAATGTATTTCTTTCTCCCCAGTCCCATCAGCATTTAATTCCTTCTTTTTTTTTTTGGCAGAATGGGAGTAAGGGTTCAGGGG
The DNA here is from genome assembly GCF_902635505.1 of Sarcophilus harrisii. NCBI lineage: Eukaryota > Metazoa > Chordata > Mammalia > Dasyuromorphia > Dasyuridae > Sarcophilus > Sarcophilus harrisii. The sequence continues at coordinate 241,815,319 of NC_045426.1, forward strand.
GACAACTTTTGACTTTAGAGTACTGGATAACATAAGATTGATTTGATTTTAATTTCTCAAACAGTTAAGAAATCTGATCATTTTACATGTATTTTTAGTACAGTTTTTAAAACTGTAAAGGTAAAAAATTTCACCTTTCAGCACCATCTGCTTGATGGAGCTAAAATGTCAGGTTATCACCTGACCTTTCCCAAATTCCCTTCCAATTAATACACCTCAAAGAGGCAGAACCAAGATGACAGAGTAAAGGCAGGAACTCATCCAACTCCTTCCCCCAACTTCTCCAAATTCCTTTAAATAATGACTCTAAACAAATTTTAAAGCATCAGAACACCCAGAAAGATGGAGCAGAACATTTTCCAGCCAAAGACAACTTAGAAGAAAATCAGCAGAAAAGTTCAATGACACCAGGGAGGGAGTCCAGGATGCAGTCAGGGTGCAGGCCATGCCAGCCCCAGCTAAAGCCCCAGCTTGGGCCAGAACTCCAAGGACAGTGAGGCAGGACCTTTGAATCAGTAGCAGTGATGGAGGTTTATAGACCTCTTGACCTAGGGACACCAGGGAAGACTCAGTCGATCAGTGGAGAGGGTCAGTGGCAGGGGTGGAAGTCTGGTGTGCAGACCCAGTGAAGGCCACCTCAGCAGAGATCTGCCCCAACCCTGGTATTGTTGCTTTAGTATACTCAGTCTTAAAACTACAGTGGGATACTCCTAACAAACAATTCCAGGGCAGAAAAGAGTGCTTGTGGTCAGGTCCATAGATGAATCTCTGAAAATAGCTGCATAAAACTACTGAAGGTTGGGATAATAACGCATCTTTCATCCTGGAAACAGAGCCTTACTTTAACTAAGAGTCAAAATTAGGCTAGAAAAATGAGCAGACAACAAAAACGGTTTCTGACCATTGAAAGTTATTATGGTGGCAAGGAAGATCAACATACACACTCAGAAGATGACAAAGTCAAAGTTTCCACATTCAAAAACTTTAAGAAAAATAAGAATTGGGCTTAGGCCATGGAAGAACTCAAAAGGGATTTTGAAAATAAAGTAAGAGAAGTAGAGGAAAAATTAGGGAAAGAATTGTGAAAGGTGCAAAAGGAAATACAAAAAGCAAATGAGGAGAAGAATGCCTAATAAAAGCAAAACTGGCCAATTGGAAAAGGAAGTACAAAGGAAAATAATTCCTTAAAAATAGAATTGAGCAAAGCTAATGACTTTATGAGAAATCAAGATACAATAAAACAAAACCAAAAAAGTGAAATATTGCATTGGAAAAACAACTGACTTGGAAAATAGATTTAAGAGAGATTATTTTAAAATTATTGCTCTACCTGAAAGTCATGATGAAAAAAAAAGAATCTCAACATCATTTTTAAAGAAATTGTGAAGGAAAACTGTCCTGATATTCTAGAACCAGAGAATAAAATAGAAATTGAAAAATCTCCTGAAAGAGATCTCAACATGGAAACTACAAGGAATAGTATAGCCAAATTCCAGAATTCCCAGGTCCAGAAGAAAACACTGTAAGCATCCAGAAAGAAATAAACAGGAGCCACAGTCAGGAATACACAAGATTTAGCAGCGTCTACGTTAAAGAACCAGAGGGCTTGAAATATGATATTCTGGAGAACAATGGAACAAGGATTGCAACCAAAAATCACCTATCTAGCAAAATTGAGTATAATCCTTCAGAGAAAAAAGTGGTCATTCAATGAAATAGAGGACTTTCAAGCATTTGTGATTAATAGGCCAGTAATGAATGGAAAATTTGATTTTCAAATATAGAACTCTGCAGAAGTATAAGGAGGTAATTAGGAAAGTGATATGATAAAAAAAAATTTAATAAGACTTATCTGTTTACATTTGTACATGAGAGGATGATACTTGTAACTCATGGGAACTTTATTATTATTATTATTGCAGTTAAAAAGAGTATATATATATATATATATATATATATAGAGAGAGAGAGAGAGAGAGAGAGAGAGAGAGAGAGAACATAGGGGTGAGTTGAATATGAAGGGATAATACATTTTAAAAAATTATGAAATTAAGGGGTGAGAGAGGAGTGTATTGGGAGAAAGATAATGGGAGATATGTAATGGTGCAAATTATTTGCTATAAAAAAGAGGAAAGAAAAACCTTTTACAATGGAAGGGTAAGTGAATGAACCTTATATTCATCAGGATTGATGCCAAGAGGAAATAACATACATACTCAATAAAGGTATAGAAATCGATTTTACTTCACAGGAATAGGAAGGGCTCAGTACAAAAAAAATTGAAAACTGGGAGATGCCAATCAACAGGAGAATGGCTCAATAAAATATAGTATGTAGTTGTGATGTAATGTTATTGTTTGATGGGAAATGATGCTCTCAGAAAAAAAAAAAAAAAACACCTGGAAAGTCCTCTATGAACTCAAGCAAAATGAAATGTATTATACGCAAAATAATCACAATGTTCATCCCAGAACATTCTGGGATGACCAGCTGTGAATGACTTAGTATTCTCAATACTACAAGACTGTACAACTATTCTGAAAATAGAGCAAATGAGAAATGAGCAAATAGCAACAACAAAAAGAACTCTACTATATAACATCAATTATGGTAATAGGGAAGATCCAAACATAAACGCAGAAGACAACAAATAAAAACTGCTATATCCAATGCCTCAAGGAAAATGTGAATTGCTTTTAGATCGAAAAAGAATTTTTGGAAAGCTCAAAAGGGATTTTAAAAATCAAATAACAGGAAGAGAGGAAAAACTGAGAAAATAAATGAGTGATACAAGAAAATTGTGAGAGTCAACAGTTTGGTAAAAGACCAAAAAAAAAAACCTATTAAAGAAAATATCACCTTTAAAAACAGAATAGACTAAATGATAAAAGAGGCACAAAAATCTAATAAAAAGAACAACTCCTTAAAAAGTAGAATTGGTCTGACTTTTAAGCTAATGATTTCATGAAACACAAGAAATAATAAAATCACAGGAATGAAAAAAATAGAAGAAAATATAAAGCATTTCATTGGGAAAAAACTGACCTGGAAAGATAGGTTCAGGAAAGATAATTTGAGAATTATTAGATTACATGAAAGATACAATTTTAAAAAATAGTCTAGATAACATTTTTAAAGAAATTATCAAGGAAAACTATCTTCATATTCTAGAATCAGGGATAACATAAAAATTGAAAGAATCCACTGATCACCTACTGAAAGAAATCTGAAAATAAAATACCCAAGGCATATTATAGTCCAATTCCAGAACTCCCAGGTCAAGAAGAAAATATGACAACAGTAAAAAGAAACAATTCAAATATCCTGTCCCAGTCAGGGAATTTAGCAACTTCCACATTAAGAGTCAAGAACTTGGAATACAATATTTTAGAAAGCAAAAGAACTAGGATAATGACCAAGTGAATTATCAACCCACTGAGTACAATTCTACAGAGGAAAATGGATAATTAGTGAAATAAATGCTTTCAAGTACTTCTGATGAAAAGGTTAGAGCTGATTAGAAAATTTCACTCAAATACTAGACTCAGGAAAAAGAACTCATAATGAATTCAATAAGGTTGAATTCTTTATTCCTACATGGGAAAATTATACTTGTAATAATTCTTAAGAACTTTATCATTATTAGGAGAGTTAGAAGATATCTTCATAGGAGAAGGTGCAGATGTGAGTTGATTATAATGGGATGATATCTTAAAAAATGAAATCAAGGGATGAGAAAAAGTATTGCACTGGGAAAAGAGGGAAGGGGCAGATAGAACAGAGTAAATTATTTGACATAAAAGTGGCACAAAGGAGCTTTTACAATGATAGAAAAACTGGGGGCAGTGGGGTGGTGCTTACTTATTCTCATCAGAATTGGCTCAAAGAGGAAGTAATATGCACATTCACAAAGGTTTTGAATCTATCTTACTCTATAGGAAACTGGGAGGGAGGTTGATAGAAAGAAAAGCAAATTTGGGGAATATATAGTTAGAATCAATTATTTTTTATGAGGATGGGCTGAATGGAGAAAGAGAGAAGGATAATCTGTGAAGAAAAAAAAAGGATATAGAAAAATATACAGTAATCTTATCTATGAAAAAAATACACATAGCAAATGTCTACAATAAAGGCCTTATTTCTCAAATATATAGAGAACTGAATCAAATTTTTAAAATATAAGTCATGTCCCAAATTGTGAATGTTCAAAAGATATAAACAGGCAGGTTTCAGATGAAAAAAAAAATCAGTTATCTATAGTAAAAAAAAATGCTCTAAATGACTATTGATTAGAGAAATATAAATTAAAACAAGTCTGAGATATCATCTATATCTATTAAATTGACCAGTATGACAGGAAAAGAAAATGACAAATGTTGCATGGGATGTGGGAGTTGTAAATTGAACCGACTACTCTGGCAAGTAATTTGGAAATATGCCCAAAGGTAGAGAAAACTGTATATATACTTTGTTCTAGCAATATCAATACTATTTTTGAAAAAGATTTTAAAATGAAAAGAAAAAAGACCTAGATGTACAAACTATTTATGCCATTTTTTTTGTAGTGGAAAAAATTTGGAAATTGAGAGTATTTCTATCACAGGAGAAATGGCTGAAGAAGTTGTGGTATGTGATCATGTTAGAATACTATTGTGCTATGTGATATATTGTGCTATATGATGACAAGATTTTTTCATAAAGACTTGGAAAGGCTTATTTGAACTGATGCAAAAAAAATTAAATAGAATTAGGAGAACACTGTGCATAGAAATAACAATATTGCATCATGATCAACTGTGAATAACTTAGCTATTCTCAGCCATACAATGATCCAAGACAATTCTGAAGGATTTATACTGAAAAACGCATCAAGAAAACACAAAGTATTCTTGAAAGCATCCCCTTTATCACTTCTTATGTTTCTTAATATTCTATCCATGTAAAGGACTGAAACTCTGAAAAGGTGTCCTTGAATCAGACAACAGAGCACTTAAGACTAATTACCTATTCAATGTGAGATAATGGCTTTATATACATATATTTAGATGAGATGGTGATATGATGGCTCTCCTCACCATTGGTGCTTGCTAAATGTTTGATGGTGAGGTAATTGTAGGCAAGGATTGGAGGACTGAGGAAGAGAACTGAGAGTCACTTGGCTGCAGGACAAGGAGGAGAGAGGTTTGAGGCTTGGGACTCCAGAATCCAGGATACATCTTTGGCAAGTCATGTGGCAGCTTGCCTGCCTCCTTCACTTCTCCCCCTAAAGACCAAGAACATTGATCCTGACTTTGACTGATCCTGAGGCCCTCCAGGGAGCTAGCCCGGACATTATACACCCATAGAATAATTTTTTACTTCTATTATTTTTTGTTTTGGTGATCATATATCATATTTTTCTATAGATTTATAGACAATAGTCTATAAACTATTCACTTCCTTATTGACAGTGTTTATTGATCTGTTTATTTCTTTATTGATTTTTTACATATTATGTTTTATTGATTTTACTGAAAACTTGAACCATCCTGATGTAGTCCATGAATTTCATAGGCACTGCTTCCCTGATTATGGCCATTTGTAGCAACAGGTAAAGAAGTTTCTTTCATGGGTATGTGATGTAGAAGGGTGATATGATAAACAAATTAGGGGGAAATGTCACCTATCATCCCTTTGGATAAGGAAAGAATTTGTGAACAACCAAGATATGGTGTAGAGGGCTGAAACTATTAAGTCGATGCACTGAAGTCAGGATAGCTGAGCACTTGAGGCTAAATACCAATTGGACAATACTCTATGGACATATGCTTGGAAAATGGTCCTTCCCACTATCCCGTGCTGGCTCAATGATTGGTGTATACAGAGGATTGTAGGAGGGACTAGGGGGTGGAGTAAGACGAGCCAGGTTCACTCTTTGCAGTGGAAGAGGAAGAAGGTGGTTGTGGAGATTCTGCTTCCATCCCCTTCACTTTTACCCCTAAAAACCAAGAATAAAAACTAAGGACTTTTGCTTATCCTGACTTTGGCTGATTCTGGGGTGTCCTGGGTGCTAGTGCAGTTGTCACAATATGGGACAACACTTTGTAAAATAGATAATTTTGTTTACATTTAATTAAAAGGCCTTTTAAAGAAACAAAACCAATGAAGCTTGGATTAGAAGGAAAGCAAAAAAAATGAGTAAAAAGAATTTACAACTACAATAATCATTTTTGCGTTAGCAAAATATTGGATATTGAGGGAATGCTCATCAATTGGGGAAATGCCTGAACAAACTATCATGTGTGAATGTGATGGAATACTGTTGTGCAATAAGAAATTATAAATAGGTAGTTTTCAGAAAATACCTGAAAAAGAAATGTACAAACTAATGCCAAATGAAATGAACAGAATCAGAAAAATATTGTATACAGTATCAACAACATTGTATAGTAATTACTTCTGAACACCTCTCAGATTGACTAGGATGACAGGAAAAGATCACACTGAATGTTGGAGGGGATGTGGGAAAACTGGGACACTGATACATTGTTGGTGGAATTGTGAATATATCCAGCCATTCTGGAGAGCAATTTGAAACTATGTTCAAAAAGTTATCAAACTGTGTATATCCTTTGATCCATCAGTGTTATTATTGGGCTTATATCCCAAAGAGATCTTAAAAAAGGGAAAGGGACCTGCATGTGCAAGAATGTTTGTGGCAGCCCTTTCTGTAGTGGCTAGAAACTGGAAACTGAGTGGATGCTCATCAACTGGAGAATGGCTGAATAAATTGTGGTATATTAATGTTATGGAATATTATTATTCTGTAAGAAATGACCATCAGGAAGATTTCAGAAAAGTCTGGAGAGACATGCATGAACTGATGCTGAGTGAAATGAACAGGACCAGGAGATCATTACATACTTTAACAACAATACTATATGATGATCAATTCTGATGGACTCTTTTCAACAATGAGATGAACCAAAAAAGTTCCACTTGTTCAATAATGAATAGAACCAGCTATACCCAGTGAAAGAACTCTGGGAAATGAGTGTGAACCACAACATAGCATTTCCAATCCCTCTGTTTTTGTTAGCTTGCATTTTTGATTTCTTTCTCGGGTTAATTTTATGTTATTTCAAAGTCTGATTCTTCTTGTGCAGCAAAATAACTGTATGGATATGTATACATAGATTGTATTTAACATATACTTTAACATATTTTACATATATTGGTCTACCTGCATCTGGGGGAGGGAGTGGGAGGAAGGAGGAGAAAAGTTGGAACAGAAAGTTTTGCCAGGGTCAATGCTGAAAAATTACTCATGCATATATCTTGTAAATAAAAAGCTATAATAAAAATAATTATTTATTTTTTAAGTCTGAAAGACTTAACTCTTCTCAGCAACACAATGATCCAAGTACAAAGGACTCATAAAGGAAAATGCTATCCACATCTAAATAAAGAACTAATGGACTCTGAATGCAGAACTGGAGTATACTTTTTTCACTTTATTCTTTTTCATGTCTTTTTTCCCTTTTGATCTGTTTCCTCTAAAATTGTGACTAATATGGAAATGTATTTTACAAAATAGCACATGTATAAACTATACCAAAATCTTTACCATTTTAGAAAGAGAAGAGGGAAGGGAGGAAGAAAAATTTGGAACCAAAAATAAATACGAAAAATTGACTTGACATGTAGTTGGGGAAAAATAAAATCCAATTTTAAAAGGTAAAAGAACCTATTTGTACAAAAAATATAATATCTTTCTGTGGTAACAAAGAATTAGAAATTGAGTGATGCCTTTCAATTGGGGAAAGACTGAACAAGCTGTGTTATGTGATTAGAACACTATCATTCTATAAGAAAGGATGAGTAAAATAATTTTAGAAAAACTTGAAAGTACTTATATGAACTGATGCAAGGTGAAGTGAGCAAAACCAGTTATACATAGTAAATGCAGTACTGTATGAGGATCAACTGTCAATAACTTAGCTGTTCTCAGCAAAACAATGACTCAATTAAATTCTGAAGGATTTATGATGAAAATGCTGTGTATAACCAGAGAAAGAACTGATTAAATCTGAATATAGATTGAAACAAAGAACTGATTAAATCTGAATATAGATTGAAACATAATTTATTTTTATTTCTCTTGTTTTTCTTACTTTCATTTTGCACATAGCTAATATAGAAATGCAATTTGCATAATTTCACATGTAAAATTGATAATGTATTTCTTGCCTTCACAATGGGCATAGGAGGGGTAGAAGGGAGAGAATTCAAAAGTTATTTTTAAAATTAATCTTATAGATAAGTAACAAATTGAAGGGGGGTAGAAAGAAGTAATTTCCAGATAAGTCAAAAGTTCCCAAATCTTAGTAGAAAGTCAGAGAATTTTTCTCTCACCTATTTGGAGAGGATAGGAAATACAAAGAATTGTCATTGACATTCTCTGCATTATATAATTAACTATTCAGTGTTTGCAGACATTCAAATATGATGGCCTTAGAGTCTTGCACTTTCTATGCACGTACATTATTATGTACAAACTCCCAGAGGAACTTGAATAATCACCATTTCTATAACTTGGTCTCTCTCTCTCCTATCTCCTATCAATGGAATATTTCAGCTATGATTTAATGGGTTCTTCACTAGTATACAGTTTCTACTCTGAAAAGAAAGTATAAAGAATATGAGAAGTTAGGTTTACATAAATATGTCAAAATATGATAAAGGGAGAACTGGAATGACTTGTTAAGATATCTCTAACCAATCACCATGTGAGTCAAGGAACTGGTTAAAAAGTTCTTGATAAAATGGCCCAGGCCTAAACCAGCCCAAACCAACTAGGGTCAATGACAGAAAACAAGCCTTTTGACATATGGAAGGGGAGAATAAAGAGGATTGCAAAAATATTCAATTGTAAATCCAACCAATTGTGATTAACTTGGATGGTAAATTCAACCAATTTTAACTATCTTGTATTGTAAATCTAACCAATTAAAACTTGGAGTGTAAATCCAACCAATTATAACTAACTTGGATTGGAAATCTGACCAATTTGAACCTTAAAGGGAGGAGTTATGAACTGAACTAATAAAAGTTTGCTCCCAGTTCTGTATGCAGTGTATCCCTCATCTTGGAGATACACCTGGGTGTATCTCTCGTGAGAATTGTTGAATAAAGGTTTCTTCTCTCACTCTAAAAGAACATTGGTTGTAACATTACTCCTGGACTAGCTTATACCTGGGAAGCACTGAGCATCAGCTGTTCATCCTGCGCTTTCTCCCCAACCCTGATGAGTTCCATAGAGTCTTTTAACGACAGAAAGGAGAAAATAAGCTTTTATTAAGTGTCTACACTGTGTTTAGCACCTTATAAATATAATCTCATTTGATTCTCACACCTGAAAGGCAAGTTTTATTTTTATTTTCTTTTTTACAGATGAGGAAACTGAGGCAGCAGAAGTCAAAATATCTGGGCTCATACAGCTTCTAAGTATATGAGGCCACAATTGATCTCAGGGCTTCCTAACTCTAGACTCACCACTTTGTTCATTGTATCACTTAACTAATTATAAGATACAAGATTATTCTTCCATATTGAATCTCTCATGTTAGAGTTGGGTTGGCAGTTTGTAGCCAATGCCAATACATCTGGAGCTGCTAAATTTGAAGTTAACACGATATCATGGTTATTGGGCAAGGAATGGGAGAAGGGAGATGATATGTGAGCTATTCTTTATGATGATCTATCAATTAGTAGTCTAATCACTTCTGAATCACTCTTTGTTTTGTCAGGAATTCCTCAGCCTTTTTCAATAATCCCTGCTCATCATAATCCATTTGATGATCTATGGGAAACTAGTAGAGTCAAACTTCTTTGTGCATCTGTGTGAGCAGTGTGGGTTATTAATTTCTTTGAATACCTTTTGGAAATATTTTCTTTCAAAAGATGAGAAAAGACACTTCTATCACTTGGCTAAATCATCATATTTTCAGTAGCCCTACCAAAACAAACAAACAAACAAAAAATACTCTGACTATATATCCTTCTGCAGGAAAATTCTTACTGTACCAAAGTAGAATTTCCAAGAGTCCTGGTAACAGAAGGTTTCTCTTTATCCAACTCTTCCTTTAAAGAACTTATCCTAGCTCTTGGTCAAATATTTAAGAGACGCCTAAAATTATCTTGCTTTTTAAAATAATTATGTCTTATCCTATTGCTGTTTATACTATATATGGGAAAATAATTTCCAGTTTCAAAGAGTAAATACATAGCTTATTAATTAGTGACTACCCTCTCCCCAGCTCCAAAGTAATCTGGGTTGATACAATTTCTTTTCTTTTGAAATATAAACTCTAAAAAGACAATTCATTAACTTGCTAACATTTCCTCCAGATAGACAAGGTTTTGTAAAAGTAAATTCCAGAGTACAGTTACTTATTTAAAGGAGTTGACTTTGAACAAAAGAATATTTCCAGAATAATTTAATTTCAATATTTAATCATTAAGTTGCTAAACTGTTTCTCAATATTTGGTGTTTATTTATTTAATTTTTTCGGGGGGGAGGGAAAGAAAAAAGATCACATTTAAAAGCATCTATTCCATTTAATATGGAAGAATTTGCTTCATTCTATGAGGTAAAGAAATTGAAATACTCTGCTAACCTAAATATAGGACTTTAAAATATACTAGAAGATAAAACTTGATCTTAAATACCACAATTAAGCTAAGGCAGTGAAAAATCTCAGCAGGAAGTCTTCCTTATAACAGAAAAGAAGCTTGAAAATGGATTCATCTTTTATGGAGAACAATACCTTTACCTCTGGGCAGTGAGCATTACCTCATAAGGAAATCTCACAGGATATCATCATCAACCACAGCAAGAATTTAGTCCTCCTGAACAGCAGCCTACAAAGCTATCAACACTTGGGATTTAACTTAAAACTGCAAATTAAGTAATCAGGAATGGCTTGAAAGCTAAAATCTGTAGATCAAAGAGGAAGTGGTAATACTATTATTCGCACATGTTACAAAAACCTAACCTACATATTAAGTTTTTCTCTGCTCAACTAAACTGCTAAAAACCCATGGATTAAGCTAGCTCCTGCAGCCAGATCTAAATTCTAGACAAAATTTAGAAACATATATTTGTCTTATTACACATAATATATACATATACATACATGTATACATAATAATTATATTGCATGTATTATTTAAAGGAAAATTTAAAGCTACATCTTTAGCCACCAGGAAATACTTTTGAACTAGTAAGATCAGAGTATCACAGATTCTGAGCTGGATTCTAAACCTTTAAATTTACTGATAAAAAATGTGAGTTATAAAAATGTAAATGATTTGCCTAAAGTCATGGAGTTAGTACTAGTGCCTCATCATATTCAGTGGAAAAGACTAAGAGCTGTTAATCACACATTTACTCCAGTAGTTTTATGTTCCACTCAACACTAGAATGAATAAAGCCAAACTTCCTGTGGTTTTAAGAGAGCTATCTCATTAATATTGTTTGAAATGAAATAAAATTTTAAAAGAAAAAGAAAAGAAGCAGTGATATCTATCTGGCCAGTTCTGGTTGGGTCTTCAGTAAGACAGCTGCTACTCTTACTAATAGTTGTTATTTGTCCTTGATTCTTACAAAGAACCATGACATCAGAAAGGTGATACCATGACATGCAGGTGAATTGGATTTAGGTGAGGGAAGGCTAAGATACCAGCCTCTCTCTCTCCTCCAAAGTCATTTGGGTCCAGCTTCAAGATCCAGAGATGGATTTATATTCAGTGAGATCTTGGCCTTTTTTAAACTAGGGTCTTTTAACAGGTGTCAGTTTGACTGAGACAATGCCCAATCAGTGACTAAGGATAGGTAAGAAATGAGGCAGAGAATGGCCTCTTTGACCTAGTCAGAAAAAAAAGAAATGAATCTGGGAGGTGAAGCCCTTCAGGATTTCTGGTCAAAACAGAATTCTTCTGTTTTTTTTTTTCTTTCTGAGACATTCTTCATTCTGAGACAATCAGAGCCCAAGAGCAATGACCAAGAAAATCTTTTGTAGGTTATATTAGTCTAAGGAGAGGTTCTTAATCTCACTTTTATCATGTATCCCTGGGAAAAGTGGTGAAGTCTAAGGACCCCTTTTCAGAAAAAGTATTTTTAAGTGCCTTAAATATAATGCACAGAATCACAAAAAAAATCAACTGTGTTGAAATATAGTTATCAAGATTTATTTTTAATTTCATTGACTCCTAGTAAAGAAAACCTGATCTAAAGCATTAGTTTGATTATATGCAATCAGGCTCCACTCCATGGAAAATGGCACTGTCTTCTCATTCTGCTGTTTCAAGAGTCACATGCATGACTACATATAATTCCTTACTCTTAACAATAGAATAAAAGGACAAAAGCAAACACCATGGGCATCTTCTTCCAAATCATGGCTACTCCCAAGATCCGACCACACACACACACACACTCACACACACACACACACACACACACACACACACAAGACAACACACATATTGTGATGCAGGTTTTAGGGAAACCTAGTAGTACAGAATGATAACCTCTAGATGACTCATTCACACCTATCACAAAGACCGCTCTAAATTCCTTTTTGATAAACAGAATTAGATGCTGATTGCTCACCCAAACAATAACATCTCTTTCCACTACCAGGAGCAAAATTGAAAAGTGTAAGTGGGAGCATAACTGATATAAGAACTTAAGACTTGCATTAAGCATTTGGAGGGCCATTCTGGAGAGCAATTTGGAACTATGCTCAAAAAGTTATCAAACTGTGCATACCCTTTGATGCAGCAGTGTTTCTACTGGGCTTATATCCCAAAGAGATCTTAAAGGAAGGAAAGAGAATTCACATGTGCAAAAATGTTTGTGGCAGCCCTCTTTGTAGTGGCAAGAAACTGAAAACTGATGCCCATCAGTTGGAGAATGGCTGAATAAGTTATGGCATATGAATGTTATGGAATATTATTGTTCTGCAAGAAACGACCAGCAGGATGATTTCAGAGAGGCTCGGAGAGACTTAAATGAATTGATTCTGAGTGAAATGAGCAGAATCAGGAGATTGTTATAGATGGCAACAACAAGATTATATGATGATCAACTCTGATGGACGTGGCTCTTTTCAACAATGAGATGATTCAGATCAGTTCTTATGATAAAGAGAGCCATCTACACTCAGAGAGGACTGTGGGAACTGAGTGTGGAACACAACAAAGCATTCTCACTCTTTTTGTTGTTTGCTTGCATTTTGTTTTCTTTCTCAGTTTTTCTTTTTCCTTCTTGATCCAATTTTTCTTGTGCAGCAAGATAACTGTGGAGATATGTTTATATATATTGGATTTAACATATATTTTACCATGTATTGGATTACCTGCCATCTAGGCGAGGAGAAGGGTGAAGGAGGGAAAAATGTCAAACACAAGGTTTTGCAAGGGTCAATGTTGAAAAATTACCCAAGCATATATAAGAAAAAGCTTATAAAAAGAAAAAAAAACATTTGGAGGAAGGGCATATATAGTGCTTCTACATAGGTAATATTACCCTAATTTTCTCTTGTTTCCTTTATCCTTTTGCTCAGAGCCAGGCCAACCCAAGTTCTTTGTCATTTTTCAAGGCTTAATGCTGGCTTTCTTGTTCTGTGGATATTTCCATAAATCTCTCAGTATTAATACTTCACTCACTATCACTACACCACTCTCCATGAGAAACTGATCTTTGGATCTTGCTCACTTTTTCTTTTTCCTCCTACTAACACAGAAGTTGAAGGGTTGATGGCAGAACATGGGACAAAGTAAGAAAAATAATTACTACATATTATTATTTAGGATTGGTATTCTTTTTTTTCCTAATCATCCTCATAAATACATATAGTCAAACATGTAATGGGCTGAGGTTTGAGTTGATGCAGTGAGGTCCCAAGTACGTGAGGCTAAATAGTAATTGGGTTATACTCTATTAATATACATGATTGGATAAAGAATGGCCCCCGCCCACTCTCTGTGCAAGTCCTGATGTGTTGTATAGGAAATGACGATTTTGGGGGGTGGAGGAGGAGAGAGACAGGAAGAGAAGCTGGGAGAGATTGAGCCTGGGTTCCATACTCCTAGCTGCTGGTCGTGTGGCTGCTGGTCTAGCTAGCTTCTTGACTCATCTACACACATTACTCATTCTCTTCCACCTCTGATCTTTCTTCACTGAGAATAAAGACTGACGATTTTCCCCTAACCTGAATTCCTGACTCTGGCTGATTTTAAAATACGTGATCTTCACAAAACACTTATTGGCATTTGTGAGAATCAAAAAAGAAATATAAAAAAGACAAAGACTCTAAAGTAGCATACTTGAAACTAGAGAGAAAATTAAAATACATTAAAAAATTACAACAGTTAGTTATCTTTTGTAGAGTGGCCCTATCTAAAGAATACCCTGCATAAGTATTAAAAGCTTAAAATTGTACTATTAAGATACTCTATACAAACAAGAATTAGAGTTGTATTTCAGACTGTTCTATGATAATAAAAATCTGTAATGAAAACAGATGACTTGGATAAGGAAGGAGTCATTTATCCTTTGATATTATAAAGAAAGATTCAAGGATGAAAACAACTAGAGTGAAAATGAAAGTACATAATAAAATCTAACATTTTTTCATAATTATGTCATTGAATCTTAGAAACAGCTTTATAGATGAGATATAGGCACAATTATACCCTTTTAGCCAAAAAGAAATTGCAGCTCAGAGTTTGAATAATCTATCTATGGTTAGGGATTTAAGGAAAAGAGAGAATAGTCTATAATAAATATTGTTAGGATTACTCAACACATACATAATTAGATTACAAATTCTAGTTTATTTGAGAGGATGGAAATTTCTATTTTTCACCATCCCACACAAAAGACATGAATCTCAATACTCAAAACAGTGTTGGATATGATACAAAATAGTTAAGTATCAACTTTATATAAAGTTTATCATGTTTTAATTTTAATGAAAATATAATTTACTTTAAAATGAATTCTCAGATGGCAACCCATGGCAACCAATACTCAGATGGTAATCCAGACATCTATGTTGGTCACAATGCTGTTTTAGAAATAGATCAAATGACTATTCTGACTATCTGTGGAGAACAAATCTTCTTATCTCATTAAAAGTATGTAATTTAACATTTTTGAAATAATTCTGAGAATTTGCTACTGAGTTTAAATGTTATTATGTTACATAATTCTAATTAGTAATTTAATTATTTGTGCTAATCTTCTAAAGGGATTTAAAGTAATTTGGCTTACAGAGTTTATTTGCTTCATCCTACTTAAATAAGTCTGAAACTCAGTATACATTAAGGACACACAGAAAGTTAGAAATAGAAACGGAAACTGAGACACATACACGGAGAGAGAGAGACAGAGAGAGAGAAAGCAGAAAAAAAAAACACAACTGTGTAGTATAACAATTATAATGAGGTCCTGAAAACTTTATAGCAATTTCCACAATAACATTAATACCAATGTCTATTTGCAGCTTTAAAATATTTTCTTCTAAATATAACCAGATCCTAACATTAGATTTCTCGTTAAGTCTAGAGAAAAACTCTTAAAAATAGATTTTCATAGCGACACATTTTATTACAAGAAAATCTGATTATATTCAAAAAGAGTGATTTGGGAAAACATTTCCAAAAAGAACATATCTCCAAAGAGTTGAATAGTGGAAAAGCAGGAAAACCAGATTCTAGTCTCTCCTCCATCACTCATTACCTAATATGATGTTGGACAAATCATAACATCGGGGCCTCTGAATATGTCTGCCTTTCTGCCTTCCTTCCCTCTTTTCCTTTCTTCCTTCCTCCCTTCTTTCCTCCCTCCCTGCATTCCTTCCTTCCTTCCTTCTTTCCTTCCTTCCTTCCTTCTTTTCTTCCTTTCTTCCTTCCTTCTTTTCTTCCTTTCTTCCTTCCTTCCTTGCTCTCTCTTTTTTAATCAGTAAATGGGGAGGTGATAGTAAGTAAGACAAATAGAAACTCAATAGCCAAAAATACATTCATAACTTGTTTGAATGAAGGCTAAATTTTAGAGTGCATAGCATCTTGGGGTCTCTTCCATTTCTACGATTCATAATGTTATAGAATTTAGCTCACCAAAAATCCAACACCAGATTATTGGGAGGCTGTCAAAGGTATGGATAGAGATATACTTCCTTATGAATACTGTATTAGTTTTTTTTATCATAAATGAGTCTTTATAATTTACTTCATGTTATGCTTTTAATTATTTAAAATCTCTGGTTCTTATTTTTATATATTTTTAAAATGTAATCTATCACAAAACTTTAAAAAATAATTTTATAAAATAATTTATAAGAATAGACAATTGCATATTCTAATGTAAGATATTTGAAAAGATTTATTTTCCAAGTCAAGTCTTGATTTAATGTTTTCTTAAAAAAAAAATCATGTAATAAGGGAACAGAGACAAAATGGTGAGCAGGCATGACTTTCTGTGACCTCCTCTGACTTTCTCTCAAATCAACAGTAGATTAAGCCTCTAAACTAGTTTTGGAGTCAAAAAACCCACAAATATTTGGTGTACAACACATTTCCAGAAGAAGATACCTTGGAAGAACTTTAGAACAGGTCTGTTTCAAATGGACAAGGGGACAGTTTACCAAGTCCAGACCACAGCACAGAGAGATTGAGCAAGGAGCTGGGGCATAGAGTCAGAGTGTTGCAGCTTCCAGGCACTTGGGAATCTTCTGTGAGCCTCTTAGGCTATTCTGTCCTGGTTGCAAGCAGTTGGTTTGGCCGATTTGGTACAAAAGGCAAATTGTAAACCACTGAGCCCCAGAAGAACACAGGACCAATCTGTGATTACTCAGCTCTGAAAGTCAATTCAGCAGAACTACCCCGGGGCAAATTAAAGTAACTGTCACTCCTTTACATTAAGAGCAAATCAAAAGCCTTTTTAAAATGAGCAAAAAACCAGAAAGAATTCTCTCACCATAGACGCCTTTTATGGAGAGAAAGAACAGACCTCAAATCCTGAAGTTGCTAAAAAGCAAATCAACTCCAGATGAAGCCCCAAAGGGAGATAGAGCTGGTTCCCATTTCACAAGGCTTTCTTGAAAGACTACATAAAGGATCTTAAAAGAAGAAAATGTTAGAAGAAAATGGGGAAAGGAAATGAGATCTTCACAAGGAGGGATGGGAAAATCATATAACTTCTTACAAAATAGATTTGACAAAATGGAAAAAGCATTTAACTTCTTACAAATAGATATGAAAAAGATATCAATTTGTTGAAAAGCAAAATTTGTGAAATGGAAAAATAATGCAATAAACAAAATAATTAAATTGGTCAAATACACAAGGAACAAAATAGGATACAAAAAAGATAGCTGAAGAAAATAATACACTAAAAATTAGAATTGAACAAAAGTGAATGACCCAATAAGACTTCAAGAATCAGGCAAACAAAAACAAAACAAAAAATTAAAATAGAAGAAAATATGAGATATCTCCTAGGGAAAAAAAACTGACCTGGAAAATAGATCTAGGAGAAACAATCTAAAGATTATTGGACTTCCTGAAAGCCATGATGAGAAAAAAGAATCTAGACATTACCTTAAAGGAAGTCATAAAGGAAAACTTCTCTGATATCTTAGAACCAGAAGGTAAAATAGCCATTGAAACAATTCACCAATAAGCTCCTGAAAAAGACCCCAAAATTAAAATTCCAAGGAATTTGTGGCTATATTTCAAAACTATCGCACCAAGGAAAAATTATTGCACACAGTTAGAAAGAAACAATTTAAATACCAAGGAGTCACAATTAGGATTACCCAGGATCTAGTAGTTTCCACCTTAAAGGATTGAAGGGTCTGGAATCTGATATTCTGAAAAACAAAGGAATTTGAATTACAGCCAAGAATAAGCTATCCAGCTAAAATGAACATTATCTTTCAGGGAAGAATATGGACATTCAATGATATAGGTGAATTTCACCTATTTCTAATGAAAAGACCAAAATTGAACAAAAAATTTGATCTTCAAACACAGAACTCAAGAGAAGCATACAAAGGCAAAAAGGAAAGAACTTTTGAGAACTATATTTCTGTTATAGGTATACTTAGAGGGTTCAGGTATAATTTGATTTTATTATGATAATATGAAAAATTAACTAGAGGTGAAAAGGATGTTATACTGGAAAAAGGAGGTAAAATAAGGGAAATTCCATCTCACAAAGAGGTAAAGAAGACCTATTATAATTGAAAGAAAGAAGGGAGGGAGGTGAGCATTGTGTAAATCTTACTGTCATCAGATTTGGCTCAAAGAAAGAATATTAGAAATATTGGTTTCCCAGAGAAACTTGTCTCACCTTAGTGAGAAGTGGGAAGGAAAAGAAGAAAAGAAAAGGAAAGACTAATAGAAGAAAAAAACAGAAGTATTAGGGGAAAGGTATAAAAAAGGGGAAGGAGCTCTAAAGGGGAAGAGCTGTATGAGGAAAGTGGTCATCAGAAGGGAGGAAGGAAGGAGGAAAGGAAAGAGAAAAGCATACCTTAGGGTAAGTAAAATGGCAGGAAATACAGAATTAGTTATTTTAATTGTGAATATGAATGAGATGAATTCTTCCATAAAATGGAAGCAGATAGCAGCTTGGATTAAAAACCAGAATCATACAATATGTTGTTTACAAGAAATACATTTAAATCAGGGTGATACCTACAGAGTGAAAGTAAAGGTCTGGAGCAGAATTTATTATGCTTTGGGTGAAGTTAAAAAGTAGGGGTAGCAATACTGATCTTGCAAGTAAAAGCAAAGATACATCTAATCAAAAGAGATAAGGAAGAAAATTATAGTTTACTAAAGGGTACCATAGATAATGAAGTAATTTCAATACTAAACATATATGCACCAAGTTGTATAGCATGGAAATTTCTAGAGGAGAAGTTAAAGAGAGATGCAAAAAGAAATAGACAGCAAAACTATACTAATGGGGGACCTCAACCTGGCTCTCTCAGAACTAGATAAATCGAATCACAAAATAAATAAGAAAGAAGTTAAGGAGGTAAACAGAATGTTAGAAAAGTTAGGTATGATAGATTTTTAGAGAAAGTTGAATGGAGACAGAAAGGTGGTTTCTTTCTTTCAGGGGTTCGTGGAACCTATACAAAAACTGACCATGTATTAGGGCATAAAAACCTCAAAATCAAAATTCAAAAAGAAAGGAAGAAATAGTAAATGCATTTTTCTCAGATCATGATGCAATAAAAATTACATGCAATAAAAAACCAGGTGGAAATAGACCAAAAGTTAATTGGGAATTAAACAACCTAATACTAAAAAAATGACTGGGTGAAACAGCAAATCACAGACACAATAAATTCATCCAAGAAAATAATGAGACAGCATATCAAAATTTGTGGGATGCAGCCAAATCATTAATAAGGGGAAATTTTTATATCTCTAGATGCTTACTTGCATAAAATAGAGAAAAAGAAGATCAATGAATTAGGTTTACAACTAAAAAAAGGCTAGAAAAAGAACAAATTATATGCCTTCAATTAAATACTAAATTTGAAATTCTGAAAATAAAAGGGGAAATGAATAAAACTGAAAATAAGACAACTATTGAATTTATAAATAAAACTGAGTTCGTTTTATGAAAAAACCAATAAAATAGGTAAATCTTTAATTAATTTGATTAGAAAAAGGAAAGAAGAAAATCAAATTGTTAGTCTCAAAAAAAAAAGAAGAGGGAGAACTTTCTATCAATGAAGAGGAAATTAGAGCAATAATTAGGAGTTATTTTGCTCAACTCTATGCCAATAAATTTGATAATATAAATGAAATTGAGGAATATCTACAAAAATATAGATTGTCCAGGTAAACAGAAGAGGAATAAATAGTATCATTTTAGAAAAAAATAGAAAAATATGTAATAAGCAGTATATTTTCATGTTGATGATATATTTTAAGTTTCAAGAAAAAAAATTACCATTTCTCTGTGTTACCTTTTTAGAATTTTTCATCTCTTTTTAGGTTTGTAAGAGCATCACATCATGAGCAACTGGTTAAAAGTAGAATCCCACAATTCCACATAATTAATCACCATTAGCTATTTTGCATGCCTATAAACATTTAGGCATGCTATGTCAAAACAGCTTTAACCACAAAGAACATTAAAGGAACCAAGTAGAAGGGGGAGTGATAGCTAGTTGTGTCTTCATTAAAAATCAATAATTGGGAATAATAATTTGGGAATCAGTTTGACTAAGTCAAACACATTGTAGCTGGTAGATATTATCTTTATCATTACTATAGATATCATTACTAGGAAGAAATAGGATTTTATTATATCTATTTTTTCTCTTTAGAGAAATTAGGACCTTATTATTTATAAATGGATTGTAACCTACATCACTGGACAGAAGACCCATATTGATGAGATCACAGATTCATTTGAATATTATTGTTGTTATTATTATGCAGGATTGGAAAGCAGAAATGTGGTCTCTATTACAGCTATACTTCTGTCAGTCTCTCAGGTAACTTAGTCAAACTGTTTATTCTTAGGGAAACAACTACCAACATTTAAATCAATCTACTTGAAGTTTTAAGTACATTATTCTTTTCCACACTTCATTACTCATAAGTATCACTTAGAAGAACACTTCATCATTTAGAAGGGAAGTATTATTGAAAATTCATGTTTTATATGATTCAAGAAGGGACCTTTGCTGTTGTATTAGTGGAGGGGAGAGGGCAGTATTCTATCTTGAAGCAAAATAGTAATTGGTCATTAATGACTAAATGTCTTGCAATGAAGGTGACTCCCCTTCTTTGTTCATGGAGCGTGAAGAGCTGATAACTCAGTGAATATACAAAAGGGACTAATCTGATCCTCCTCCTATCTCTTCCTGCCTGGTTATGAATTAGATCTGGGCTACTTTGAGGGACTGCTTTAAAAACGGAAGTATAGAAAAGGGCTATTCACTATTATCCACTAAACTTGTTTTCCATGCAGCTAAGGTCACATAATACCAGAAGTACATGCCCTCCATGGGAAAGTTCAAGCTTGAGTTTGAGCTGCCTCTGTTTAGAACAATTTTAATGTGTTTTGGCAAATGAATATCCTATGATGGACACACTGGTTCTGAAGAAGTAATAGGAAAAATGGTTTATTCTTTTCTGACATTTTTCTGAAATCTCCTCCCTCCTTTGAAATCCTCTCAATCAAAATTTTTCGCATCACCCACATCAAAGTAGCTGGTGATTGGTAGCTGGTAGTCTAGCAATTCCTAAGTCATTTTCTTTTTGTTCTCAAGGAGTTCAGTACTTACTTTGCCATCTTCTTCTTTCTGATGCATGCCCTTATACAAGTATACTTTGATATCCACATAAATCCTCTCTTAAATTCCCTAATTGCTCAGTTCTTTACTTTCATTAAATTCCATGACTTATTCCTTCACTTAGCCACACATAGGGATAAGCCTACATTAATTGTCACACCCAAAAGATTTCCACTTCTCTGACATTCCTCGTCTAGGTAGCACAGGAGACAGAGCAATGGGCCTGAAATAAGGAAGATTCAAATTCACATCTGACCTCAAATTTTTACTGGAACTAAGGCCCTGGAAAAATCAATTAACCTCTGTTTGCCTCAGTTTCCTCAAGGGTAAAAATAAAATAATGCTAATTGCATCTATCTCCAAGGATTGTTGTGGAGATCTAGTAAATTAAAATTTGTAAAACATTTAGCAAAGTGTCTAGGACTTATTAAGTGCTCAAGGGCAAAAAATAAAATTATGACAATTGCATCTACCTCCTCAGATTGTTGTGGAGATCTAGTAAATTAAAATTTGTAAAACATTTAGCAAAGTGTCTAGGACTTACTAAGTGCTTAATAAAGGTTTATTTCTTTCCTACCTACCTCATATTTTCCCATAAGAAAAGAAAAACTCTTCAGATGTGCTCACCCTTTTTTCAGAGCTAACAGACCTAAATTCAACAGCTTTTTATATAGGACACTTCTCCACTTTGACTTTCACAGTTCTCATTTGAATATTTGCTATTGCTACCAAGAATTGACACAAGTAGCTAGACCGAGGGCTAGAAAAGGTACCCTAAAAATTGTTTGCTTCACCTAACCTTGGACTACTTATCCCTGTAAGTGGAAATTTCACCCTATTTTGAAACAAAAATATATATACAAAAATATTTTGAAGATGATTCCACTTAACATCAAAATATAGAACATGCACCCACTTATGGACAACAAAACATTCAGTAGACCTGAAAGATGAACACACTAGATACACATTTTCTGGGGTGTCCAAATTCATGGGGAGGATCATGAAGCTGAAGCAGGTTTCACAATCTAATCCAATAAGCATGCTTTTGTGTTTCTTAAAAGGACTCCTGACAATGACAATGTCCTTGGAAGAAAACACTATGCTCCATTATCATCTCAAGTAATCTCACATAACAAACCCTGATGATGTCAAAGAAAAAATTTTATGAAGTCCTGGAGTCTCTCATCATTGATGTATCAAAACAAAACAAACTTATAATTCTAAGTGATTAACACCAGAGTAGGTAGAGATTATCAGATATAGCATAAAGTCTTACAAGTCAACATTAAAGGGAATGGAAAATTAGCATATGACATTTTGTTGGCAGATGTTTGGGCACTCAATGCAACTTCTGAGGCTGAGATGCAAAAAAATATAGATCAGTCCATTGTTGCTTATACTAACAATTAACACCAAGAAAACACAAATTCTCCACTAACCTGCACAAAGCATCTATTCAAGGAACCATTTGTTACAGCAAATGGAGAAATTTTGAATACTGTGAATAAGTCCATTTATATTGGCAGGATACTTTCCAGGCATGTACACATAATGATGTGTACATTGCCAGTTAGCTCAGTATTTGTGAAGCTCTTAGGGAAAAGCATGGGAAAGAATAGGTATTATATTGATTACCAAACAAGATCTACATAGTTGTGCTGACCTCATAGTATGCCTATGAAACCTATATAGTATATCAGCAACATGGTAGGAAACTGAATAATTTCCATTTAAATTGTAGTAGTAAGATTCTGAAGATCATCTTGCAAGATAGGTTACCAGACACAAAGGTCCTTTATAAAACTGAATTATCAAGCATTCAAACTCTGTTCTGGAGAGCACATCTACAGTGGGCTAGCCATGTAGTTCAAATGACAAATTTACATATGCCTAAAATACTATTTTACAGAGAAATCAAGTAAGGAGAATGCTCACAGGGAGCAGAAGAAGAAAAGGATACTCTCAAAGTCCTTCTGAAGAACTTTGGTATCAATTATAAGACATGAACATAATACTACACAACATGGCATGAGTGAACTAGAATTACAATAGCTCAAAAGAAAAGTGAGATGTATAAATTTAGAGACATTTCCACCCTAAATGTT
Source organism: Sarcophilus harrisii (assembly GCF_902635505.1). Classification (NCBI taxonomy): domain Eukaryota; kingdom Metazoa; phylum Chordata; class Mammalia; order Dasyuromorphia; family Dasyuridae; genus Sarcophilus; species Sarcophilus harrisii. Next base: position 241,838,804 of record NC_045426.1, read on the forward strand.
CATATTAACTATTTGTGCCTGACCAATACTACAGCCTTCTGAGATGATATTGGTCTGATCAGCCACTGACAGACACACTGTACCTCGACTCCAACATAGTAATGTTATTTTGGTCTTCTTCAAAAAATATAATCAAACAACCATTCTCCCAAAATTCTACTTTTCCCTTTGCCTCTTTCCTTCTGAATATGTGATTTGTCACCATGAAGACCTCCAATCCTTCCATCCCCTAAAAGAACTTTTTCAGTACTTTTTCTTCTGCCCTTCTTCTGCCCATACTCTTATTTTTTTCCAACCTCTACACTGTAATTTGTTCTTGAATCCCTTGCCCCTTTGTCTTCTCCTGCATTCCTTTTGCCAAACAGCCTCGGAAAACTCCCATTTCCTTTGCTCCTACTTACTAGCAGTTGAGCAAAGCTGGAGGCAATCCCATAACCAGGCTGGTTCAAACATTGCAAATTCATGTTATCCTAACTGGGCTCTTCCTCTAGCAAGACATTCCTTTTATTCCTTCCCAATTGATTCCCTGTTTCACTTCTCACAGAAACTCTATCAAACCTCTAATCTCTCCAAGCTCCAACCCTCACTTCCTCCTTCCCTACCTCTCAGCTATGGTCCCTTATTTTGTGGTAAAAATTGAGTTCAATCAACACAAATTTCCTTTTCTCCCATTTTCTTCATCTTAAAACTGTTTGACATCATCTCACACTCTCTCCTTCTGACTATCAGTTTCTGACAAAGAATCCACCCATCTTTTGCCAATTTTAAGCCCTCTATATTTACACTCAAATCTATTCATTCCCATCTTCTCCAGAATATAACATGTTCAATAATCCCCGTTCTTTCATGAAATGTCAACTTCTTTCTGTTATATTTCCTATATTTCTTTTAAACATGTCCATCCTGAAAAAAAAGAATTGGAAAAAACCCCACTTCACTAGACCTTCCAGTCATTCAAGATATTTTCTGATATTTACTTTCTTTCTCAGACAAACTCACAGGGGGGGAAAAAATCTACGTTCATTATTCCAACTCCTGTCTTCTCATTTTTCACTCATTTTTTTGTAATCTGGCTCCTGACCTCATTATAGAACTAAAACCACCCTTTCCAAAGTTATTGTTTTCTTAATTGCTAAATTTGGTGGTCCTTTCTAAGTTGGACCTTTCTCTTTTATTTAAAGCTGAAACTATCCTCTCCTCCTATATAGTCTCTCTTCTCTAGATTTTTCTGTCACTGTTTTTCTTATTCTTTTACCTGTATGACTTCTCATTTTTAATCTCCTTTGTTTATGTTATGTGTTTTGATTCATATAACAACTAAGTTTTTCCTGAGATTCTGATTTTGAATACTTTGAATGCATATATTTATGTGTATATATATATATATATACAGTGTATATTTATGTATATATATATATAAGTATGCATGTGCATATATACATAATAATATGTGTATATATGTGTGTACATATGTATGTATAGGTAATAGACATAATCTAAATAGATATATTGACATAGATTTCTATGTGTATATATATATATATGTCTATCAACATTTCTATATAGGCATCTTAGTATATCAATCTCTACTTCCCTTTATTAAAAAGAGATAACAGAGGCAGAGATCTGGGCCCAGTTTTTCCAAATGATTTCAATTTCATGTCACTAATTGTCTTTTGAGCATATCAAACTAGATGTTTTAGAGACATTTTACAAAATTGAATTTATTGTGTCCTACCGAAATTCTCCCTTCTTCCAAATTTTCTAATTTCTGTCAAAGGGGCCGTCTTCCAGCCAGTCTCCCAGATTAATATTCTTGGCATTCTTCTATATTCCTTATCTCTACTTCCTATCCTAACTCTACATATCCAATCAATTTCCAAGTTTTGCTGGTCTTTCCTTCACAATATCTCAATGATTTCCCTTTATGCCCAAATCATGTACCCATTTTGACTTTATTTTGGTATGGGATGTAAGATGTAAGTCTTTGCTGAGTTTCTGGCATGTTATTTTCCAGTTTCCCCAGCAATTTTTTTCAAATAGTAAATCCTTATTCCAGAAGCTGAAATTTGGGGGTTTATCAAATACTAGATTGCTCTAGGCCTTGCTTATTGTGTTATGTGTATCTAATCTATTCCACTGATCTACCACTCTTATTTCTTAGCTAGTACCAAATGGTTTTGATGACTGCTGCTTTATAATATAGTTTTAGGTTTGGTACTGCTAATCCACTATCCTTTGTATTTTTTTTTTGCATTAATTCTTTCGATATTCTTGACCTTTTATTCTTCCAGATGAATTTTGTTACTTTTTTTCTACGTTCTATAAAATGATGTTTTGGCAGTTTGATTTGGTATGGCATTGAACAAGTAGATCAATTTAGACACAATTGTTGTTTTTATATTAGCTCAGTCTAGCCATGAATAATTGATATTTTTCCAATTGTTTGGATCTGATTTTATTTGTGTGAGAAGTGTTTTGTAATTGTGTTTAAATGATTTCCCTAAAAGAGAGTCTCTCACCTCTCAGATCTATCCTGTATGGGGCTACCAAAATAATTTTTCCATAGCACACGTCAGATTTTGTAATATCCCTCTACAATCAACTCCAGTGGCCTCTTATTTCCTCTAGGACAAAATGTAAACTCCTTTGCTGAGTTTTTTTTTTTTTTAATCTACACAAACTGATCTCAATTGATATTTTCTGCCACACTGTGAAACTGGCAATTTCTGTTTCTTTGATTTCTTTCTAATCTTAATTGTATTGGTTTTGTTTGTGAAAATTTTTTTTAGTTTATGTAATCAAAATGATCGATTTTGCATTTCATGATTCAGCTATCTTTTGTGTGATCATAAATTATTCCTTTCTCTATAGATCAGACAGGTAAACTATTCCTTGGTCTCCTAATTTGCTCATGTTATCAGTCTTTGTATGTAAATCATGTACTCACAGTGTGAGATGTTGGACAATAGCTAGTTTTCCTAGATGCTTTTATGAAATAGTGTGTGCTTATCTCAGAAGTTTTGGGGAATCCTGGAGTCTTTGGGTTGATCAAACAGTAAATTACTTATAGCCATTTATTATTGTGTATTGTGTGCCTAACCTATTCCACTTATCGACCATTCTATTTCTTAACTTGTACCAAATAGTTTTGATGATTGCTACATTATATACAGTTTAAATTTGGTATGGCTAGGTCACCTTCCTTTGCAATTTTTAAATTAGTTTTCTTGATATTCTTGACTTTTTTTTCTTCCAAATAAATTTTGTTATTATTTTTCTAGCTCTATAAAATGATTTTTGGTAGTTTGATTGTTATTTTCCCAATTGTTTAACTCTGACTTTAATTGTTTTGTGAAAGGTATTTTGTAATTGTGTTTGCATAGTTCCTTGAATTATGTTGTCAGTAGGTTCCCAAATATTTAATATTATCTACAGTTATTATTTTTTTTGCTTTTTGCTGAGGCAATTGGAGTTAAGTGACTTGCCCAGAATCACACAGCTAGGAAGTGTTAAGTCTCTCTCTCTCTCTCTCTCTCTCTCTCTCTCTCTCTCTCTCTCTCTTTACCTTTTTTATTGAAGCCTTTTATTTTCAAAACATTTGCAAAGATACTTTTTCAACACTGACCCTTGCAAAATCTTGTGTTCCAATTTTCCACCCTTTCTCACATCTCCTCCCCTGGGTAGCAAGTAATCCAATATATGTTAAACTTGGTAAAAATATATGTAGATCCAATATAGACATATATATTTATATAATTATCTTGCTGCACAAGAAAAATCCGATCAAAAAAGGAAAAAGAAATGAGAAAGAAAATAAAATGCAAGCAAACAACAAAAGAAATGAAAATGTTATGTTGTGATCCAGATTCAGTTCTGTCCAGGTGCAGATAGCTCTCAACATCACAAGATCATTTGAACTGGTCTGAATCATCTCATTGTTGAGAGGAGCCACTTCCATCAGAATAATTGCTGTTGCCATGTACAATGATCTCCTGGTTCTGCTCATTTTACTTAAAGCTTTTTCCTTTCAAAACATATGTATAGATAATTTTCAACATTCACCCTTGTAAACCTTGGGTTCCAAAACTTTTCCCTCTCTTCCTCTACCCTCTCTCCTAGACAGTAAGTAATTCAACATATGTCCAAGTGCAATTCTTCTGTACATATTTCCACAATTATCATGCTGCACACACACAAAAAATCAGATCAAAAGAAATGAAAAAGAAGACAAAATGCAAGCAAACAACAAAAAGTGAAAATGCTATGTTGTGGTCCATACTCAGAACTCATAGTTCTCTCTCTGGATGCAGATGTTTCTCTCCATCACAAGTCCATTGGAACTGCCCTAAATGGCATCACTTTTGAAAAGAGCCATGACCCTCAGAATTGATCATTGTATAATCTTGCTATTGTTGTGTACAGTTATCTCCTGGTTCTACTCACTTCACTCGGCATCAATTCATGTAACTTTCTCCAGGCCTTTCTGAAATCATCTTGCTGATCATTTCTTACAGAGCAATAATATTCCATAACATTCACATACCATAACTTATTCAGCCATTCTCCAACTGGTAGGCATCCACTCAGTTTTTAGTTTCTTGTCACTACAAAAAAGGCTGCTACAAACATTTTTGCACATGTGGGTCCTTTCCCTTTTTTAATGATCTCTTTGGGATATAGATCCAATAAATACTGCCAGATCAAAGGGTATGTAGGGTTTCATGGCCCTTTGGGTATAAGTCCGTATTGTTCTCCAGAAACATTGGATCAGTTCACAGTTCCATCAACAATGTATTAATATCCCAGTTTTCCCATCCCCTCCAGAATTCATCATTACCTTTTCCTGCCATCTTAGACAATCTCAGAGGTGTGTAGTGGTACCTCAGAGTTGTCTTAACTTGAATTTCTCTGATCAATAGTGATTTAGAGCACCTATCCATATGGGTAAAAATGAGTTTAATTTCTTCCTCTAGTAATTGTCTGTTCATATCCTTTGATCATATATCAATTGGAAAATGGTTTGAATTCTTATAAATTTGAGTCAATTCTCTATATATTTTAGAAATGAAACCTTTATCAGAATCCACAGTTATTGATGCTGAGTGAAACGAGCAGGGCCAAGAGATCATTATATACTTCAACAACAATATGATGAACAATTCTGATGGACCTGGCCATCCTCAGCAATGAGATCAACCAAATCATTTCCAATAGAGCAGTAATGAACTGAACCAGCTACGCCCAGTGAAAGAACTCTGGGAGATGACTAAAAAACATTACATTGAATTCCCACTCCCTATATTTTTGCCCACCTGCATTTTTGATTTCCTTCACAAGCTAATTGTACAATATTTCAGAGTCTGATTCTTTTTGTACAGCAAAATAATGGTTTGGTCATGTATACTTATTGTGTATCTAATTTATATTTTAATATATTTAACATCTACTGGTCATCCTGTCATCTAGGGGAGGGGGTGGGGGAAAGGAGGGGAAAAATTGAAACAAGAGGTTTGGCAATTGTCAATGCTGTAAAGTTACCCATACATATAACCTGTAAATAAAAGACTATTAAATAAATAAATAAATTTTTAAAAAAAGAATCCACAGTTATTTTAATAGAATTTATCAATCTTTTTCCTGCTGTTCTTTGTTAGTAAGTATATCATCATATCATTTGCAAAGATTGATAGTTTTGTACTCTCATTACCTATTCTAATTCCTCCTATTTCTTTGTCTTCTCTTATTGCTAAGTGTAGCATCTCTCATATAATATTGAATATTATGGTAATATTGGGTATTCTTGATTCACCCCTGATCTTCTTGGGAAGGCTTCTAGCTTATCTCCATTATAGATAATGCTTGTTAATAGTTTTAGATCAATACTACTTATCATTTTAGGGAAAAGCTCCATTTAGACCTTTGCTCTCTATTGTTTTTAATAGGAATGGATATTATATTTTGTCAAAAGCTTTTTCTGTGTTTATTAATTAATCATATGATTTCTGCTGGTTTTGTTATTAACATGATCAATTATGTTTATAGTCCCTAATATTTAAACAGCCCTACATTCCTAGTATAAATCCCACCTGATCCTAATGTATTATCCTGCAGATGAATTGGTATAATCTCTCCTCTAAAGTTTTATTTAAAATTTTGCATCAATATTCATTAAGGAAACATATATTTATCTTTCTCTGTTTTGGCTCTTCTTGATTAAGGTATAAGCTTCATATTTGTGTCATAAATGAATTTGGTAGAATTCCTGGGTAGTTGATTCTTGGTTGTAATTCAAACTCCTTTTCCTTCTGAATTATTATACTTTAATCACTTTGATCTTTTTTATACAGAGGCTTCTAAGTCCTTTGTAATCTTGACTGTGACTCCTGTACATCTGAATTATTTCTTTCTGGCTGCTTGTAGTACTTTCTCCTTAACTTGAGTGTTCTGGAATTTTATTATAATATTCCCTGGAGTTTTCATTTTCAAATCTCTTTCTAGAAATGATTTGTAGTTTCTTTCTATTTTATCCTCTGGTTCTTGCATATCAGGATAATTTTCCTTGATAAATTCTTAAAAAATGCTGTTCAAGATTTATTGCTCTAACATTTTAATTAAGTTAAAATAAATGATGTCATAGGAAAAAATCTAAAAAAAAAAATACTATTCAGGCTTTTTATAGATCATGGCTTTCAGGTAGTCCAATGATTCTGACCTCTCCCGCTGAATGTCTTTTCCAGATCAGTTGTTTTGTTCGACTGGTTCTTAATATATCATAATCATTAGCTTCCACTTGCCCAATTCCAATTTTTAAGGAATTACTTTCTTTAGTGAACTTTTTTCCCTCCTGAGGCAATTGGGATTAAGTGTCTTGCCTAGGATCACACAACTAGGAAGTATTAAGTGTCTGAGACCAGATTTGAACTCAGGTTCTCCTGATTTGAGGACTGGTGCTCTATTCACTGCACCATCTAGCTGCCCCTTCAGTGACCTATTGTATCTCTTTTTCAATTTGCCCAATTTTACTTCATACGTTGTTTTCTTTCATCAATTTTTGTGCTTTCTTTTCCAAGCTTTTGACTCCTTTTTAATGGTTTTCTTGCATACCTCTCATTACTTTTCCTATTTTTTCCTATCTCTATAATTTGATTTTTAAAATCCTTTTTTAGTTCTTTCAATTTTTTTTTTCAGATTGAGACCAATTCATTATATTTTTGAGGTTTTTGCATATAGGCATTTTGACACTGTTTTCTTCTAAGTTTATATTTTTATTTTCCTTGTCCCCATAGTATCTTTCTATGTTTTTTTTTTCTGATATTCTAGCCTATTTTATTACTTTTAAAATTGAGTTCTGCTATAGTATTCATGGGATATCATTTTAAGTTTCTTGTGCTGGAGGCTAGAGACTCAGTTATTGATTTTCAATACCAAAGTCTTTGAGGCTGGCTGCTTCTCCATTGCATTAGGGGTTTTGGAACTGGCTACTTACCTGCTGAACTGGAGGCCTCACAGCAAGCTTGCTGTGGTTTTGGCTGCGGAGTCAGGACCAGAGAGCCTCAGTTGCTAATCTGTGCTATGGCTAGGAGTTTCCTGCTGGCTGACACTATCTGCATTGGGTTTCCCTTTCATCCAAGTGAGACACATCTTTCATGCAATCCATTTTAAGTTATCTGGGTGGGAAAATTGTTTCACTCCTTTTTTGAGGATTTTATCACTCCAGAATTTCATGATTTATTTAAAATTGTTTTGAGGAAAATGGGAGAGCTCAGGCAACTTCCTGCCTTTTCTTCACCATCTTGGTTCCACTCCCACCCCACCCTCATGCCTTCTCTCTGTTCATTTTAACTCTGAACCTAATAAAATAAGATTCAGGTCTGAGTCTGGCCTATCTCCAATATGTTTCCATATACTATCCATAGAAAATCCACTCGGTGGTATATTAGGGAATTTCTTTTGAGTCTCCTGACATTATTTAGGAACAATCTTTTAACATTGGCACTCACTTCACAACTTAGTAATCTTTTTTTTTCCTAGTCAGACATCTGTTTTAATATACTTAACATATATATATATGTTATATATATTTCCATTGTCCTTTGAGTAATGTACAATTTTAATTCTTAAAATATTGGATTATTGCATGATTGACAGACATGTGTCAACAACAAAAGTATGTTGGTGCTAATCTTTTGTGATACAAAAAGCCCAAACTGAATAAGAGAATGCAAATGGCTATATTTATTCGAGAAGGTTCTCATAGGGTCTTATGCAAGACACAGCCAGCACTGACTTTGTGACAGAGTCATTATCACCCAATCATTGTTTTGTTTTGTTTTCTTTTTAAGATCTGTATAAATTTGCAGTGTGGCCCAACATATCAAGGAGATAGACACCCTGGAGAAACCAGCCAAAACTTAAGAGATTTCACATGGCAATTTTGCTTTCCTTCCTATAAGCACAAAATTAAGTATGATAAACTCTCCCAAACACCCATACTAAAGCTCAGGATTTCCCTGAATTTTACTGCCTTTAATAAATAGTGTAAGAGCATAAAAGAGGTAGATGCCCTTGTTAGATCTATTAGAAGCAGACATTGACTTCCTTATTTACAGATCAAGTACCTTGCCTTGCTAAAAGAGATAATATTTCAAAGTCCTCTAAACTTGTCCTCTTATTTTATAGATATTTTACAAATAGCTTAAATGATTTTTCTAAGAGACAAAACACTCAATGTATCTTGACTTCCAGTATAATGATTTTCACTCCGTCCTTTTCCCTTCCTGCTTTCTTCTTCTTAAACTTAGCTCCTATTTATGTATCTCACAAAATAACCGAGGGACACATAGAAAGATGAACATTTTGATAGTTATTTTAAACATATATTCACTACTTTCTTTACATGATTTAGAAAAACCTTCCTGTTTTAAATTCCCATATCAATTCTTACCCTTAGAAAATGATATCACCTTTCTGACCATTCTAATTATTTTCATATAATGGTAACCTTGTACTACCAAACTGCAGTATTGTTAAGTGCATTCTGTTTACATAAGTTCAATGCTTCTCTTCAGTTAAACGTGAGATTTTTCACTTCTGAATCTAAACTATTATATATCTAGATATATAAAATACATAAGCATACATTTTTATGCATAACAAATACATATTATATATGACATGTATCATGTAGATTCTTATACATATAGGTATATTTAAATGCAGATATAAACACATGTGTATATATAGTATATGCATGTACATTGATATATGTATATTGTGTATACAAATATTGTATATTCATGTGTATGTATGTTTGTATAAATTCCATAGTTGCTGCATCAACCTTAGGTGATTGAGAAGTCAGCCTGATATAGATCAACCTGACTTTACACAGATATTGCAATTAACAAATTATTTGTAAACTACCTAGCAAATCAGAAGTTTAAGGGATTAGGTCACCCACTGGGAGTAATTGAAATCCTCGACTCTTGCAGTTTGACTTCAAAATTTCATTTAGTTTTAAAATTATTAGGGAAAATAATGAATGATAACTTTTAAAACTGTAGCTGCCTTGCTATATTGCATTGGCAGGCTACCAAACTTCAAAATTCCCCAAAGCAGGTGTTTGTTACAGATAAAAAAACAAATTTCTCACTCTTGAATGACACTGAAAATGTTTTTGAAAATAAGGATTTATTTTTCACATGTGATTTTCTACTTGAAGTAGATGGTAGTTTTATGTGTGACAAAGGTAAATAGATTTTATGAATCAAGGTAAAAATGGTTGCAAATTCATTTAAATCTTAATTTTCTATCGTGTCCAACATATCTTTCATTGTACTTTAGCTGGTGATCTTCGAGAAAGCATTTGAGATGAGTAATTTGTTTTAGGATAGACTGCAAGAGTTCTGTTATTTCCAGGAACTAAAATTTATAAGGGCAAGTCACATTTGGAATATGATGATGTTTGTAGCTATTTGGATCTATGTGGCTTTTTTGCAAGATTTTTTACATGAGCCAAGAAAGAACTAGTGACAAAGTGAGAGCTGAGTAGTAGTGGAAAAGGTAGTGAGTGAGACACTGTCTGGTCCCTATAGGCATCTTGAAACAGAGAACTAAAACTGACAGGTAACACTGAAGAAGAAGAAAGAGAAAAAATAAAACAGAACTACAGCAAAAACAAAACAATGCAACAACTTCTTGAAGGAATGACTAAAGCTTTCAGTTCAGTTAGTAGGCATTTCACTGTAAAATAATGACCAAAACAGGAATAGCATCAGAAGCATGATCCAGTTAAGATAATGATGCTTCCTGCATAGTCATGAACTTTCTTCACAGACACAGGAGAATTACTCTGTACTAGCACCTAGTTAGTTCTGTGATCTAATACTAAGGACCTCTCCCTATGGATCTCCATAGGGACTGAAGAAGAAAATACCCAATTTTTCCCCTCTGAGGTACTGCTGAATGGCTCCCTTCTGCTACGGGGGGTGAGTTAGATATTTCCATCCTACTCTGTTACCAGAAAGCAAGGTCTCCACCAACAAATCCACTACTTGGTCCAGCAGTCTCCAGTGTCACAACAAAAGTTTCCATTGAAAAGAAAATAGGCAGAACAATCCAAGCATGAACCACTTATCAACAAGGTTCACAGTTGTTAATCAATGGGATCCAAATTTACTCCTCTGAGAAGCAACAAAAAATTTTGTATATAGTTGGTTACAAAAGATCCAATAATGAGAATTAAACTAAGACTGAGATTTGTCTAATACAAAGATAAGGGGTGACCTTCCATTTGATGGCTCAGAGTGAAAATTTCCAGGACCCATGGCAATGGGAAAAACACAGTTGATTAATATCCTCTGGAATGTCTTGTGGTGAATGACTCATCTTCCTTCCTCATCCCACTCCTCCCAGCATATAGAAAAATATACAGATATTGAGTCATTATGGTCAAACTGTAGCTATAGCAATAGGGAAATTAAACTCTTTACCACTTTACCACTGAGGCCTGTAGTACCAAGTCCAAATCTGATATATAAGTATTGATATTAGTGATTACATATAATTTTAATCAATAACTAATAAAAATACAAAATAAAATGGGGTATCAATTTTTAATTTAACACTAGGAAGGAGTTATATACTGACAACTGACTGTTGCACTAGAAACAAGTAAGAAGGGCCAATCAGTTTCAGATTTCACATTTTATTAAGCAATAAGATATGACACTTGTCTCTTGCCACTGCATATATCAATATCTTCTCTTCTATTGATTGTCACTGTCACTGGGAATATTTGCTACCTTGGGACCCCAGTCTCTGTCCACTTGATTGCTGCTGTCCATTGTCTTGCCTACTCTGCTAGAAGCTACCCCATGCTGGTTGCCCTTTAACTACTTCTGCTGGGGCCTATAGCGCTCACTATTACCTGTTCTTCTAGAGTGAACTGTTCTCCCCTGTGCTAGGACAGAATAATCACTATTTCTAAAACCTGAATTCTTTGGAGCTGTGTTGCAAAGAGAAAATAGGCACAACAATCCAAGCATGAACCACTTATCAGCAAGGCTCACAATTGTTAATAAATGGGATCCAAACTTAGTTTGGACTACAAAAATGCTAATTCATGTAACGGTTTTTAAAAAGTGCCTTTAGATTGATTAGACAATAGTCTCTAGTTATTAGAGGCAACAAGATGGTGTGTGGAGAGCATTCAGCCTAAAGTCAAGAAGACCTGAATTAAAATTCAGTCTCAGACACTGCTAGCTATGTGACCTTGGGTAAATTCTTAATCTCTATCTTCTTCAGTTTACCCAACTGAAAATGGATATAATAGTAGTACCTATTTCTCAGGGTTTCTATAAGGATCAAATGAGTCAATAACTTTAAAGTACTTAGCACAGTATATGTAACATAGTTAACGTTATGTGTGTGTGTGTTATACCTACATATGTGTATATATTCAAATCTAGCCTCAGATACATTCTGTGAGATTCTGGGCAAAACATTTAATCCTGTTTACCTCAGTTTCCTCATATGTAAAATGAGCTAGAGAAGGAAATTGTAAACTACTTACTCCAGTATCATGGCCAAAAAATAATTCAAAATGAATCAACCACTAAAATACCTAAACAACAACTTGTGTGATTATATATATGAATATAGGTGTAGATTTCCCCAAATGAAATGCAAGTTCCTTTAGGTCAGTGATTTGCACATTTTTTGTTGTTATTTTATTTTTTTGCTTTTCTGAGCACTTCACTTAGTATATAAATGTTTTTGATTGAGCTATTTATTCATTGACTGATTTTTCTCAGATTATATGAGTGAATTATCTTAAAACCAAGATGGAAAAGACTCCTATCCCCTTATGTTACAAATGATAAATATGTCCTAAAATGATTAACTAGGCCTTCTAAGGACAGATATTTATAACCCAGGCATCTTGACTCCCAGTCTGGTGTATTTTCTACTATGTTGTCCTTCATTACCTTAATTATATTTTCAATTTAATTGAATACCTACCCAATTCCCAATAAGAGATACAAAAATCTTCCCTATATCTGCTTCAATGCAAAGTGCAAATACACTTTTGGTATCTAGACTTTCCCCCTATCTTTCACTCACTAGGAAAAAGTTTTATTGGGTTTTTTTCTTCTTCTTTTCCCTTATATAATTTCTTTTAAAAGTAATCTATCCCAGTTCCAAATTGATAATATGTCCAAATTTCTATTTAAGGAAGATTTTAAATCTTATTCCCAATCTGGTTTTTTTCTTGGCCTTCATTCTCTATATAATTTTCTTTGGAATCTCCCAAAATTTCCCAAAAGGTTTAAAAAACTCTTCAAGGTTGCAAATGCAAAGTGCTACATTTGTATTAATTTATCTTTTCATGAAAAATTTTATAAGGGTCCTTTTCTCTTCCTCAAAAATTCTTTAGTAATAAAGGTTATTAATTTAAACTTAAAAAAAAATCTTTCCAATCTGTTCTTCTTTCTTGAAATTCCAAATATAAATGCTTCTTTTTCAAATTGGATTTTCCCAACGTCTTTATTTGTTCAATTCCTTGGTTTTGTATTATTTTCTTATTTCTGAAAAACATTTTTTCATGTCACAAATTCTAAATTTTAAGAATATCAATGCTTAAATAAAGCTAAAAATCTCTCTTTCCTTTGGCCAAATTCAATATTAGGTAACCCATTTTTTTTGGTATCCTGTTTCCATTTGTTTATTCTTTTTTTTTTGTTTTTCTTGTTTTGTCTCCTATAACATTAATTTTTATGTATTCTTGGCATCACTATTTTTCTTCCATTTCTTTACAATTTATTATTTTCAAATTCTTTTTGAGTTTTTCCATGACCTGAAACCAATTTTTATTTTTCTTTTTTTTGTTGTTGTTTTTCTTTTTTTTGTTTTTATTTATTTTTTTATTATAATAACTTTTTATTGACAGAACCCATGCCAGGGTAATTTTTTTACAACATTATCCCTTTCACTCACTTCTGTTCCGATATTTCCCTCCCACCCTCCACCCTCTCCCCTAGATGGCAAGCAGTCCTATATATGTTGAATATGTCATAGTATATCCTAGATACAATGTATGTGTGCAGAACCAAACAGTTTTCTTGTTGCACAGGGAGAATTGGATTCAGAAGGTAAACATAACCCGGGAAGAAAAACAAAAATGCAAACAGTTTACATTCATTTCCCAGTGTTTTTTCTTTGGGTGTAGCTGCTTCTGTCCATCATTGATCGATTGAAACTGAATTAGGTCTCTTTGTCAAAGAAATCCACTTCCATCAGATTACATCTTCATACAGTATCGTTGTTGATGTATATAATGATCTCTTGGTTCTGCTCATTTCACTTAGCATCAATTCATGTATGTCTCTCCAAGCCTCTCTGTATTCATCCTGCTAGTCATTTCTTACAGAACCATAATATTCTATAACATTCATATACCACAATTTACCCAACCATTCTCCAATTGATGGGCATCCATTCAATTTCCAGTTTCTAGCCACTACAAACAGGGCTGCCATAAACATTTTGGCACATACAGGTCCCTTTCCCTTCTTTAGTATCTCCTTGGGGTATAAGCCCAGTAGTAGCCCTGCTGGGTCAAAGGGTATGCAGAGTTTGATAACTTTTGGGACATAATTCCAGATTTCTCTCCAGAATGGTTGGATTCATTCACAATTCCACCAACAATGTATCATTGTTCCAGTTTTCTGTATCCCCTCCAACAATCATCAATATTTTTTCCTGTCATCTTAGCCAATCTGACAGGTGTGTAGTGGTATTTCAGAATTGTCTTAATTTGCATTTCTCTGATTAATAATGATTTGGAACACTCTTTCATATGAGTGGTAATAGTTTCAATTTCATCATCTGAAAATTGTCTGTTCATATCCTTTGACCATTTGTCAATTGGAGAATGGCTTGGTTTCTTATAAATTAGAGTCAGTTCTCTATATATTTTGGAAATGAGGCCTTTATCAGAACCTTTAACTGTGAAGATGTTTTCCCAGTTTGTTGCTTCCCTTCTAATCTTGTTTGCATTAGTTTTGTTTGTACAGAAGCTTTTTAATTTGATGTAATGAAATTTTTCTATTTTGTGATCAATAATGGTCTCTAGTTCGTCTTTTGGTCACAAATTTCTTCCTCATCCACAAGTCTGAGAGATAAACTATCCTATGTTCCTCCAATTTATTTATAATTTCGTTCTTTATGTCTAAATCATGGGCCCATTTTAATCTTATCTTGGTATACGGTGTTAAGTGTGGGTCCATGCCTAATTTCTGCCATACTAATTTCCAGTAATCCCAGCAGTTTTTGTCAAATAATGAATTCTTATCCCAAAAGTTAGGATCTTTGGGTTTGTCAAACATTAGATTGCTATAGTTGACTATTCTGTCTTGTGAATCTAACCTGTTCCACTGATTAACTAATCTATTTCTTAGCCAATACCAAATGGTTTTGGTGACTGCTGCTTTATAATGTAGTTTTAGATCAGGTACAGCTAGGCCACCTTCATTTGATTTTTTTTTCATTAATTCTTTTGAGATTCTCAACCTTTTATTATTCCATATGAATTTTGTTGTTATTTTTTCTAGATCATTAAAATATTTTCTTGGAAATCTGATTGGTATAGCACTAAATAGATAGATTAGTTTAGGGAGTATTGTCATCTTTATTATATTCACGCAGCCTATCCAGGAGCACTTAATATTTTTCCAATTATTTAAGTCTGATTTTATTTGTGTGGAAAGTTTTTTGTAATTTTGCTCATACAATTCCTGACTTTCCTTTGGTAGATAGATTCCCAAATATTTTATGCTGTTGACAGTTATTTTGCATGGAATTTCTCTTTGTATCTCTTGCTGTTGGATTTTGTTGGTGGCATGTAAAAAATGCTGAGGATTTATGGGGATTTATTTTATAACCTGCAACTTTGCTAAAGTTATGAATTATTTCTAATAGCTTTTTAGTGGAATCTCTGGGGTTCTCTAAGTATACCATCATAACATCTGCAAAGAGTGATAGTTTGGTTTCCTCATTGCCTATTCTGATTCTTTTAATCTCTTTCTCGACTCTTATTGCTGAGGCTAGTGTTTCTAATACAATATTGAATAATAATGGTG
Source organism: Sarcophilus harrisii (assembly GCF_902635505.1). Taxonomy (NCBI): domain Eukaryota; kingdom Metazoa; phylum Chordata; class Mammalia; order Dasyuromorphia; family Dasyuridae; genus Sarcophilus; species Sarcophilus harrisii. The sequence goes on from NC_045426.1 coordinate 241,854,448, forward strand.
ATAGTGGGCAACCTTGCTTCAGTCCAGATCTTACTGGGGAAAAGTTCCAGTTTTTCCCCATTGCATATGATGCTTACTGAAGGTTTTAAATATATGCTCCTGACTATTTTAAGAAAAAGTCCATTTATTCCTATACTCTCAAGTGTTTTTATTAGGAATGGATGTTGGATTTTATCAAATGCTTTTTCTGCATCTATTGAGATGATGATATGTTTTTTGTTAGTTTGGTTATTGATATAGTCAATTATGCTAATAGTTTTCCTAATATTGAACCATTCCTGGTATAAATCCTACTTGGTCATAGTGTATTATTCTGGACATGATTTTCTGTAATCTTTTTGCTAATATTTTATTTAAGATTTAGCATCGATATTCATTAGAGAGATTGGTCTATAATTTTCTTTCTCTGTTTTCAGCCTGCCTGGTTTAGGTATCAGTACCATGTCTGTGTCGTAAAAGGAGTTTGGTAGGACTCCTTCAATCCCTATTTTTTCAAATAGTTTATATAACATTGGAGTTAATTGTTCTTTAAATGTCTGGTATTTCACATGTAAACCCATCTGGTCCTGGGAATTTTTTCTTAGGGAGTTGGTTAATAGCTTGTTCTATTTCTTTTTCTAAGATGGGACTGTTTAGGATATTTACTTCTTCCTCTGTTAATCTGGGCAAGCTATATTTTTGAAGGTATTCTTCCATTTCATTTAAGTTGTCGAATTTATTGCCATAAAGTTGGGCAAAGTAATTCCTAATTATTGCTCTAATTTCCTCTTTGTTAGTGGCCAGTTCTCCCTTTTCATTTTTAAGACTAACAATTTGATTTTCCTCTTTCCTTTTTTTAATCAGATTTACTAAGGGTTTGTCTATTTTGTTGGTTTTTTCATAGAACCAACTCTTAGTTTTATTAATTAATTCAATAGTTTTTTTTTTACTTTCAATTTTATTGATTTCTCCTTTTATTTTTAGAATTTCAATTTTAGTGTTTGACTGAGGGTTTTTAATTTGTTCCTTTTCTAGCATTTTTAGTTGCAAGCCCAATTCATTGACCTTCTCTTTCTGTATTTTATGCAAGTAGGCCTCTAGAGATATGAAATTTCCCCTTATTACCGCTTTGGCTGCATCCTACACATTTTGGTATGATGTCTCATTATTGTCATTTTCTTGGGTGAAGTTATTAATTATGTCTATGATTTGCTGTTTCACCCAATCATTCTTTAGTAAGAGATTATTTAGTTTCCAATTATTTTTTGGCCTACTTTCCCCTGGCTTTTTGTTGAGTGTAATTTTTATTGCATTGTGGTCTGAAAAGGATGCATTTACTATTTCTGCCTTACTGCATTTGAGTTTGAGGTTTTTTATGTCCTAATATATGGTCTATTTTTGTATAGGTTCCATGAACTGCTGAAAAGAAAGTGTACTCCTTTCTGTCTCAATTTTGTTTTCTCCAGAGATCTATCATATCTAACTTTTCTAGTATTCTTTTTACATCTTTGATGTCTTTCTTATTTATTTTGTGGTTTGATTTATCTAATTCTGAGAGTGCAAGGTTGAAATCTCCCACTATTATAGTTTTGCTGTCTATTTCTTCTTGCAGCTCTCTTAATTTCTCTTTTAAGAATTTAGATGCTACACCACTTGGTGCGTATATGTTTAATATTGATATTGCTTCATTATCTATGCTACCCTTTAGCAAGATATAGTGCCCTTCCTTATCTCTTTTAATTAGATCAATTTTTGTTTTTGCTTGATCTGAGATCAGGATGGCTACCCCTGCTTTTTTTACTTCACCTGAAGCATAGTAGATTTTGCTCCAGCCTTTTACCTTTATTCGGCATGTGTCTCCCTGTTTCAGGTGTGTTTCCTGTAAACAACATATTGTAGGATTCTGGCTTTTAATCCATTCTGCTAATCGCTTCCTCTTTATGGGGGAGTTTACCCCGTTCACATTTATGATTAAAATGACCAATTCTGTATTACTTGCCATCTTGTTAACCCCTGTTTATGCTTTTCTCCCTTCTTTCCCCCTTACCTCCCCTTTCCAGTATTAAACTTGTGAGCACCACTTGCTTCTCACAGCCCTCCCTTTTTAGTATCCCTCCTCCCCACCTTAGAGTTCCTCCCCCTATCTTACTCCTTTCCATCACAGTTTCTGCATTCCCTTCTGCTTAGCTTATTCCTTCTGTTTTCACTTTTCCCTTCTCACTTTTCAATGAGATGGAAGAAGTTTCACCATAAATTGAATATGTCTAAAATTTTTTCTCTTAAAGTCAATTCTGATGACAGTAAAATACCTACTATATTCATCCCCCTCCATTCTTTCTCTCAGATATAATAGGTTTCCTTTGCCTGTTCATGAGATGTAGTACCCCCACTTTACCCTTTTTCTGGTACAATGTATTTTCCACCTCTAATTTCTAGAACAGGGTATATATGTATTCTTTATACATCTTTACAGCAGAAATATAGTTCCCAAGATTTCTTTTTACCTTTTTAGGTTTTGCTTGAGTTCTATATTTGTAGATCAAACTTCTTGTTAAGTTCTGGTTTTTTCATCAGAAATAGGTGAAATTCACTTATTTTGTTGAATGACCATCTTCTTCCCTGGAAAAAGATGCTCATTCTGGCTGGGTAAGTTATTTTTGGTTGCATACCGAGTTCCTTAGCCTTTTGGAGTATCATATTCCAGGCCCTTCGATCTTTTAATGTGGATGCTGCTAGATCTTGGGTGATCCTTATTGTGTCTCCTCTATATTTGAATTGGGTTTTTCTAGCCGCTTGGAGTATTTTTTCCTTCGTTTGAGGGTTCTGGCATTTGGCCACTATATTTCTTGGTGTTTTGATTTTAGGACCCCTTTCAGTAGGTGGATCAATGAATCCTTTCAATGTCTATTTTACCCTCTGTTTCTATGACTTCTGGGCAGTTCTCTTTGATAATTTCCTGGAAAATAGTGTCCAGGCTCTTTTTTTCATCGTATTTTTCTGGGAGTCCAATAATTCTCAGATTGTCTCTCCTAAACCTATTTTCCAGGTCTGTTGTTTTCCCAAGAAGGTATTTCACATTTTTCTCCATTGTTTGATTTTTTTGGTTTTGCTTGATTGATTCTTCTTGTCTCCTCAAGTCATGCAATTCCATTTGCTCGATTCTGATTTTCAATGAAGTATTTTCTTCATTCACTTTTTTTATATCTTTTTCTAATTGTCCAATTTGTTCTATGGAAGGTTTTTCCATTTTGCCAATTTTATTTTTTAGAGAGCCATTTTCTGTTTCCCGTTCACTAATCCTATTTTTCAAGGATTTGATTTCTTTATCCACTCTCTGTCTTTAAATGAGTGGGATGACTCTCCAGACTCTGTTGCCAAGCCTCCCTCTCCTTTTCCCATTTTTCTTCTAGCTCTCTTGTGAGAGCCTTTTTAATTTCTTCTATGAGATTCATTGGTGCTGAGGAACAGATGATCTCCTCCTGTGGGGATTCACCTGGAGACAGTCTGCTTTTAGTTTCCACAGGGTTTAGAGTCTGCTCTCTGTCCATATAAAAGTGTTGATAGTTAAAGTCCTTTTCAATTTTTTGCTCATTTTGTCAGAGAAGAATCAGAGACAAACTAGCAAAGAACAAAAGAAAAAAAAAAAAAACCAAATGGAATCTGTTTTTTTGGGGGGGGAATGGGTTAGGTAGTGTTACTGAGCTTCCTCTACGGACTGCGGGGGCAGCAGCGAGGCACTAGCAGGACTGTGCTGCGCCTCCGCTCTGAGACTCTGAGAGCATGCGAAGATGCTGTGAGGGCGGGGTGCCCAGGTCCCAAGAAACTCCAGCTGTTTGGGGTTGTATTCTTCACCTCCGGCAAAGTATCTGATCCTGTAGCAAAGCTCTCCCCACAGAGACGGCTAAGATCACACCCCAAACCCCCTCCGTTCTGCTCAACTGTGAGCTGCCTGCCAAGCTCTCGCTGCCGCTGCCCTCAGGCTGTGCCTGATCTAAAACCATCCCGCCCTCGAGCAAAAACAGACCTTTCCTGGTGAATCTCAAGGATGTCTTCTCTTGGTAACTATTTGTGGGGTTTTTTTCAGTCAGGCATTAATTCAGAGGCTTGTAATGAGATGGATTCTGAGAGAAAATGCGGAGCTTACACAGCTGTGTGCCTCCTCGCCACCATCTTGGCCGGAAGTCAATTTTTATTTTTCTTGAAGACTTTGTTGCAGGAGTTTTGACTTTGCTAATTTTCTAAGTGTGTGTTTTGATCTTCCTTATCACCAAAGTAACTTTATATGGTCAGTTTTTTTTTTTCTGTTGTTTACTCATTTTTCCAGTCTATTACTTAATTTTTAACTTTTTGTTAAAGTAGAGCTTTGCTTCCAGGATGGAGAATTTAGGGAATCTATGCATTTTCAGTTCTTCCAAGGTGGTATGATATAAGGAGAAATGTATTTACTAGTTACTTAGTCTGTGTTCTGGTCTGTGAGTGACCACAAGCAAACTTTTCTGATCTAGAACTGTGAAGAGGGCCCCTACTCTATTGTGGCTGCAAGCCCTGGTGTGGTAGTGCTTCTCCTTGTCCTGGGACTGGCATCCAGACCTGTGACCCTGACCAACATAGAGGCAAATTAGCAGAGTCTCGATTCTGTGAGATCCCTGTCACCTTTTTACTAGTTGTTTTTCTCCTTCACCATTAATGGACTGAAAGCTCCAGGACCCAGTGTGCTGATCCAATGGCTGCCTGCTCCTGGTTTGTTGGGGGCTAGGACTATGCTGGAATGTACTCCACTCTCACTCCGGAGCAACAGATCTTTCCTGCTGACCTTCTAAGATGCCTTTGAAGCATGTGGGCCGAGAGATCTGGAAACCCTACCACTGCTGCTACTGATTCACTTGTCACAAGACCTACCCTGGTTTGCTGGTTCCAGGACTATCCTGGCATGGCCTGCATTGGACTATGTACCACTGTCACCTTGGTGCAACAGATCTTTCCTGCTGACCTTTTAAATTTCATTGGGATGGAATATTGTTTCACTCCTTATTTTTGTGGGTTCTAATGCTCTACAATTTATTCAAAGTCATTATTTAAAGTTATTTGGAGTGGTTTGGGGAAGAGCTCAAGTGAGTCACGTCAGCGTTATTTTTCTAGTTTTGTTGCTGTTATTGTTTTTTGGAGGGGAAGCTGTTGTTTTTCTTCATAATGTAACTTTTATGAAAATGTTTTACATGACCACATATGGATAATTTATATTGAATTCCTTGTCTTCTCAATGAGGGGTGTAGAAAGGGAGGAAGGGAGAGAATCTGGAGTTCAGTATTTTATAAACAAAATTGTTTTTACATTTAACTAGGGAAAATAAAATACTAAATAAATAAAAAATAAAGAAAATAAATTAACAGTTGACAGAACAATATATTATTTAAACATAGTGCTGTATTTGCTTTTTTGGATCTGCTCTTTGCTGGGTCTGGTGGCATATCTTTTAGAATTGCCCCTGACTGAACATGGGGCATCTCTACTAGATCTTGCAGTTTCTTTTTTTCCCTGTAACTTCCATCTACTGAGGTACAATTGTTAGAATCTTTAGGCTGATAGTCCCTTTAGTTATAACTATCATACTCTACTAATAAATATCGCCCTGAGTACTCACTCCCAGGCTTGGATCAGAGCTTTACTTTTCAGCCCCTGTGTCTGAACCAGAGCATCAAAGCCTTTTTTTTTTTTTTTTTTTTTTTACTTTAATGGTGGTTAACTATTCTTTCATTTCTCCTAAATCTTCATTGGCTTAGTAGTACAAGAATTTAAGTCAGGACAAAATCTTACCTGATATGTAGTAAGCATTTAACAAATGCTTGTTGACTTGGTTTGGCAACATGATGATACTAGCTAAAAGCTTCAGTCTTCCTATACTCAATAAATGCTTTCTTCTTTGTTTTTTGTCTTGTTCTGTTTTTGTAAGACAACCAAGGGTTGCCCAGGGTCACACTGCTAGTAAATATTTAGAGTATGAAGTCAGATTTGAAAGTTAGGTACAGGCTATCTCTATCACAGTATCTCTATCTAGGTATCTCTATCACTGTACCACTTTGATGTGCCTCAATAAATATTTGGTAAAGTGAAGTGAAAATAGTTATAGGGATTAATAGAGAAAGGCAGAACAATTATTTTATACTATCTAGTCAACATAAGTTTTTACAATCCATGTGTTTCTTAGTCCCTTCCTTTTCCATTCCTCACTTTAATATAATATATATTTATTCAAAATTTCCACAAAAGTTAAAAATCAAGAAATTAGTATAAAAAAGCTTTTTCTTCCTTTTATTATCTTGTTCTAAAGTAAGACCAAGTAATAGAGAAGATTTTTTTTTAAAGAATATTATACATAATTTGGTATAGATATGAGAAAGATTTATTAAGTGAGGGAAGGAATTTAAGAGAAGCTTTTCCTTTTATTTATTGGTTATGTTATTTATGCATATTACCAAGTGAATCCTCTCCTCTTCGTGTTATTACAGGCTTTTGAATTAGAAGTACTTTACAGGAGAAAAATTTAATGCTTTCTATGGGAGCTGTCATTAGTTAATGGAGTGATAACAATAAAGTTCCTTTGCATGAATGGTATCCTTCCTAGACTTTTACTTCCTACTTCATCTTAACCAAGATTTATTTTTCATTTCTATAAGCATATTGAGAATATGTTTAAATGTTTATTACAGACTAGAAAGCAAGAACACTCATTAAAATAAAAAAAAAGAATAAATTCTGCCATGTTTGTAGTCTATGAGATATCTTTGAACATTTTCGTAAGTGTAGCAATTTCTGTATTTATGCCAATGCCTATGATCATAGATACTGTTATGAAAAGATATAGAAGAAATTCAAGATAAAAAATAAAAACAAAAATAACCTTGCCATATATACAAAGAAGCCTCAAATAAAAAGTCTTTATCATGGGCATTATAGTTCCTAATGGGGAATCCTGAGAGCTGTGAGGTTTTGAACCTTGGAGCATTGGATTATAGACTGTGAAAAAAAAAGAAGATAGGAGGATTGGGATAAGAGAGAAAGAAGATATAGACAGAATGGAGGACTTTAACCTACAATAGCCCAGCAGGATACATACTGTTCAACTTGGACTGAAATTTCAAAGATTCTTTGCCCTTTTCATTTTAGCAAACTCTGACTAAAAAACTTTTCAAGCTATGATATGCATATAACTAGTTTTATTATTCTCATTTGAAAGATGCAAAATCTAAAGCTCAGAGAGGTTGCTGCTTATTCTTGGTCACAAAGATATTAAGTGGTAGACCTAGGATTTAAATCCAGTTCTCTGACTCCAAGTTGTAATACAGTTATCCCTTCCACATCACAACTTTCCCCATCATGATTTCCATATATTGACATAAGAAATTTTGGAGGAATTTTGCAGAAGTTACTGTTGACAAAAGCCAGCAGATGAAACAAAAACAAGTTTAGAAACTCAGAATTGAATAAAACATGTGTATATATTTTATCTTTAAATACCATAACAATTCAGACTTCTTCTCGTATGAAGAAAGGGCCAAAAAATTTTGTGTGAATTTTCCAGATCCCAGTTAACCCTTGTGATGTGGAAGGGATAATTATACTCCAAATGTAATGCTTTTACTGCCTATATGATATAGTTTTGCAAGACAACAAACAAGACCTCATTCAGCTTAGAAATACCATCTTACTAGCTAATATCTAATATTTCACCATTAGAATACATATATTTGACTTAAGACTTTGATAAGCTCATTTATGGATCTAATTCTCACTTTTGATTCCATCTCTTACTTCTCTCCTTCAAACTATATCTTCTTGAAAAATCCATAAAAATATTCCAAAAAAAGCTCAGATAAGCAAAAATCTTCAACTAAGAGATGTAAAATAAATGCATCCAAGTCTTAATAGAATTGAAGAAAAGATCAAAAAATATTGCAAAAAGCTTGAAAGTTTAATGATATCACTAACCTTCTCAACCCTTTAATTGAAGACGTTCTAGAGAAGTTCAAGATTCCTGAGTTATTTATCTGACTAGGAACTATAGTAACAGAAAAAAGCCACTCCCCCATCCACGCAAATTTATATCAAATGGTTATCTATTTTCCAATCATCTCTTCCCCTTCCAACCTCATCATATACACACTGTTTCTAAAAATATTTAAAAGCACCATTTCAGGGATCTAGTTTCTTCAGTCTTTTCCTTTGCAATGTCTCGTCCTGCTCAACCCAGGTAAGTCACTCTATTGAATTTGTATGCCCAATTCCATTTAATGCCCTATGATGATAGCCAATTCTATCCTTCTCCCTATCAATGGGGTGCATTTTTAAATGATTAACCACCAGCTCTGGTGGGGAATTCTATTCATATATTCATATAATTTGCAGTAACATTAATACTATTATGTGTAAATAATCAACAGAATAATTTATAGTATTTGCCACTTCTTAGGTATAAATGCTCATGAAAATATAACAATCCACTTGCCCCTAGAAGCTGACACCAGTGATCCTGCTCTCAATAGAGCTATACCATTTCTATCATTTTTCCTAAGTAGACTTTTCTACTGAAAGTATGCCCCTTCAATAAATCTGGCTTGTCTTCTTTATCATGTACTCCATGTTTCTTTGTACTAAATTTAGTACTTCTTGAACCTTCCTAAAACACACTAAAACAAAAATGTGCCTTGTAACATCAAAGCAAAAAATACTACCTAGATAGAGGCATGGAAGCACTGGAGGGGGATTAACAGGTTCAAACATGAAAGAAGACTCAGTAAGCCTAGAGAATTTAGGACGAATATAGGTCAAGAAGATAAATGAACATATAAAGCATCCTTTGGTCTAAATTCAACATCAGAAAGACCATATGTTAGCACAATCCAAAAGTTAAAGTATTAAATACAACATATTATCAGTTACCAAATGCAAGAACATAGGCGAAAAATTGTATTTGGAGTCAAGAGGATGGATCCCTGAAGAATACCATTAATAAAACATGGGTAATGGAGTGCTTAGAATAATGAGGCTTTCCTTCAGGCAAAAAATCCATCATTTTAGAGAGATAAAAAAGAAACTACACTTCTCCCAAGCACTGATTCCCTGATGCTCCTTGTTTTCCTACCTTTGTGATTTTGCTTATGCTGTTTTGTCTACTAGCTTTCCCTCTACCACCTATCTATTTGTATAACTTTTTTATATTTTTTCCTGAATTACATAAACAATTAACAATCTTTTTTTCAGTTCTAAATATTCTCTGTCTTTCTTTTTTTCCCCTCCCTGAGATAGTAAGTAATTTGATATAAGTTATATCTTTACAGTCAAGCAAAACGTATTTCCACATAAGACCTGTTGTGAAAGACACAGACCAGAAAAAAATATAAAGTGAAAAATAGTATGTTTTGATCTGCATTCATGATGCTTCAGTTATTTCTCTAAAGATGGATGACTTTTTTTTAAAATCAGGAGTCTTTTGGAATTGTTTTTGATCATTATATTGCTGAGAATAGCTCAATCATTCACAGTTGATCATGCAATGCAATATTGCTGTTACTGTATATAATGTTTTTTGTTTGGCTCACTTCACTTTATATCACTTCACATAAGTCTTTCCAAGTTTTCTTGAAATCATTCTGCTTGTCACCTCTTAAAACAAAATAGTATTCCATTACAACCATATAAGTTATTCCTAAATTGATGGGCTTACCCACAATGTCTAATTCTTTCTCAATACATAAAGAGCTACTACAATTTTTTTTTAAACAACTAAGTCCTTTTCTCATTTATATTTATCATTGTAAATATAAACCTAGTAGTAGTACTGCTGGAACAAAGAGTATACAGTTTGCTTGCTCTTTATGCATTGATCCAAATTGCTGTCCAGAATTACTGAATTAAAATTCACAAATCCATTAACAAACAGTGTCCAAATTTTGCCACATCCCCCCCAAAATTTATTATTTTCCTTTTCTTTTATATTAGCCAATCTCATAGATGAGATATAGTACCTTGGTTTCTTTTTTTGCATTTGTATCTAATAAATAGAAAATGCATTTTTTCATATGACTAAATAGAGGTTTGATTTTTTTATCTGAAAACTGCCTGTTCATAATCTTTAATCATTATTTAATTGTGGAATGACTTATATTCTCACAAATTTGATTCCATTCTCTATGTATTTGAGAAATGAGATCTTTATCAAAGATACTTGCTATAAAATTTCTTCTCATCTTTCTTTTATTTCTAATCTTGGTTACATTGATATGTCTGTTAAGAAATTTTAAATTTAAGATATTGTACTTTTTAGCCAATAGCAGATAACCTGATGATTACCACTTTATAATGCAGTTTGAAACTTTGTATAGCTAGGTCAACTTTCTTTGCATTTTTTTCCCATTACTTCCCTTGATTTTATTGAACTTTTTGAACTTTTGTTCTTCCGAATGAATTTTGTTGTTGGTTGTTATTAGTTTTTTTTTTTCTAGCTCTATGAAATACTTTTTTTTATAGAAATTTTATAGAAATTTCATTTCATTAGTATGCCATTGAATAAGCAAATTAATATTTGCAGAAATATCTTTATTATATGGCTCAGTCTACCCATGAGCATTTGATAGTTTTCTAATTGTTAAGATCTGATTTTATTTGTGTGAAAAGTGTTTTGTAATTGTATTCATATAGTTCTTGGGTTTGTCTTGGCAGCTAGACTCCCAAATATTTTACATTGTCTGTAGTTATTTTAAATGGAATTTCTCATTCTGTTTTTTTTTCTGCTGGACTTTATTTGTAACACAGAAAAATGCTGATAATTTCTGGGAGTTTATTTTATATCTTACAACTTTGCTAGTTTTTCAGTGTATCAACTAGATTGTAGTTGATTTTCTAGGATTCTCAAAGTAAAGCTTGCTGCTATAGCTAATATTTCTAGTACAGTATTGAATAATAGTGATGATAATGGACATTCTTGTATCACTTTCTGATCTTATAAAAATCAAAAAATCAGGAAAGATTCTGGGAAGATGAAAGAGTAGGTAAAAAAATTCCAAGCTCTCCAGATTTTCCCCCACAACAAAACAAAATTGCACCTCAGTAAAAAACAAAGACTTGGGGCAGAACAGGGATCCTTCTGGAACAACCTTGAAAGATCAAAAAAAAAAAAAAAAAAAAAAAAAGACCCGAACCAGGGTTTAACCAATGTGGCATATAAGCTGTTTCAGACTACTTTTACAGGAACAGGGAACCCTGGGACTATCTGGGTTCAGAGATAACCTCAATTACAACTACAGGAATTTTTACCTCCTGAGGGAGTTGGACTCCAAGTCGAGAAAGACTGAGGAAATTTCTGCTGATTTGCAACCTGTGTTGCAAAGACATGACTCTGGGCAAGAAGGAACTTGTAGATGCCTATTGAATGCAGAAACAGTGGGATAGGGACACTGATGGATACAGGCTTTTTCAAAATGGTAGAGCTTTTGGTTTAGGGTTCCAGATCAGAGAGGGGAATTGAGGTGAAGCCAGATGCATCAATTCCTCTTCCACTCCAGGATCAGAGATGCTTACACCAATAATTCTCATTAAAAAATTAACAGTCAAAGAAACTTTGGAAATGGGGAAGACCTGGGTTTATCTTCAGAGGACAGAAAAGTTTTTTAAAAAAAGTTTTTCTATTCCAAAGAGTAATGTCAAATTCCTACCTTTCCAGAAAGAAAGTATGGAAGAATTCCAAAAAAGCCTTTAAAAATCAAATGAAAGAGACTGAAGAAAAACTAAAAAAAATAAATTAATAAAACAGCACCATCAAAGAAAACTAAGATTATTGAAAAAAAAAATTAAGCAATCAAAAAAGGAGATACAGAGTCATAAAAAAGAAACTAATTCTTAAAAAAAATTAGAATTGGGCAAAGAGAAGCTAGTGAAGCTATAAAAAGATTAAGAGACAACCAAACAAAATAGAAAAAAATTTAAAATAGAACAAAATGTGAAACATCTTAAAAAACAGTTCTGGAGAACAAACCAAGAAGAGAAAATATAAGAATCAATGACCTACACAAAGTTATAATCAAAAAAAGAACCTTAAAACAATAATATTAGAAAAAAATCAAAGAAAATTGATACACAAGGGGAAAGTAGAAATAGAGATCCTAAATCAAAAAACATGTAGAGATATTGTTATTAAATTTCAAAAATGTCAGATCAAAAAGAAAATTCTACAAGAAAAAACAAACAGAAATAATTCAAATATACTGAAGTTATGATTAGGATTGTACAAGATTTATCAGCATCTATAATAAATGATCACAGATCGTAGAATGATATATATATATATACAATCAAAACAACTAGTCTTATGGCCAAAATATTAAATCCAGCAAAATTAAAATAATATTTAACCAAAAAATGGCATTCAATGAACTCTTAGATTTTAATATCTTTGTCTCAACCAAACCTGAACTCAGTAGAAAATTTAACATATAAGATCCAACATGAAACTCTAATTTCAAGGGGTGGAATGACAGACTCCTTATATCTTATACATAAAATGTAAACCATATGTCTAAGATTGGCAGTAGTAATTGGACAGTCCAAAAGAAAGATTAGGGTAGAGCTGAGTATGATCTGACTCTGAAAAGGAAAACTGTCTAGAAAAAGGTAAAAAATAGCAATAGCTATAGGAATGAGGGGCAGAGAACTGACACAGAGGCATTAGAGGGGGAAGAAGGGCTGGTAGTTCTGAAAATCTACTTACATCAAGCATGAGTTAAATAGGTCAAATCTATAAAGAAATAAGAAGGGAGGGAATAAGATAAGATGGGGTATAGAAAAGTATGTAGGTTTATGGCAGTGAGACAAAGTGTATAGATTAATGAGAAAGTGATAAAGAGGGAAGGAAAATGTGGGAGGAGAAGATAAGGAAGAGATCCATGGGTGGCTTATCCATGAGGTTAAGAAAGGAGAAGTATAGTAGAAGAATTAGTGAGGATGAGAAATAAGAAATATACATAAACATTATAACAAGGATCAAGAATAAAATTTATTAGAAAAAAAAGTAGGACTAGGAATCATTCATCTCAAAGTCAAACAACGATTCAGTTGCAAGAACTCTACATAACATGTCAGTCATATTAATATTGTTTCAGATGCACGTCTAAATTAAGATGTGTCTATATATGTGTGTATATATATATATGCATGTAGTTGTATATATATGTGTGTGTATATGCATATATGTAATATATTTAAATGTATGTATGTGAGTGAGTAGGTGTGAATATATATAGTATATATGTGTGTATGTATGTGTATTTGTAAGTATATATATACATACATATGTATGTGTGTGTATATGTGTATTCCTGGGGGATGAAAAGGGGAAAAAAGAATCAAGTAAAAAGGGCCACAGAGAACAAAAGAATAACCTACAAGGAAACAAAGAAAAGTGGGACAATCATTAATACATAATATCTTCTATTATTATAAATACTTTCTTGAAATGGCAATTTAATGTTATATATTTTGAACACGTCCTGATATCCTGCTAGGCACATATATTCTGTTCCATTTTGTTGTTGTTGTTTTTTAATGCTCCTTTTTTGTCTTTCTTTTTCTATTGCCTTTTTTCTTATTTTATATTGGTTATAAATACATTAAAATTATTTTAAGAGAAATATTAGAAAATCTATTTTGTTTATTTTGTTTTAAATCATAGAAGATCTTAAATCTCAGCGTAAGGATTTTCTATTTTAACCTTTGAGCAGTTTGAAATCTCTATGGGTTTTGGGGAGAAGAGTGCTGTGGTAAGAACTATCATTTAGGGAAATTATTTTTTACAAGTTTTCAAAGTAGCATTATAGAATAACTTATTAGTAGCATTATTTTTAAACCTAATCTAATCTGTACATGATGATTCATAAAGCACTTCAAAATATTCAGTGACTCACTGCTTTGAAAAAATAATTTTCATCCAAATATATAAAACTTGGATATGAAAGTTTCTACAAGGCCACCTAAAAGCATTGGCTTTGTGTGGTATGATTATAAATTAAATTCAATTAAATAAAAATTTAATAAGCATCTTTTGTGTATAAAACACATGCAAAATACTGTCAAAATCAGAAAAGGAACAAGCATGCACTGCCATTAGTGCGATAGTTGGAACATAAATCTTACACAGACTGACTTCAAATCATACCTCTTCCATTCATTAATTTAAGTATATTGGGCAAATAAGCTAAAAAACTTGGGAGAGGATAGTAGTAATAACATAGATTAAGTGAAAATCTCTTCTATATCTACCAAATAATACTATTTTAGGTAAATGAATTTTTAATTGCTCTAACAATGTTATTTTAGATCCATTATCAATGAAATGTGATGTTTGTATATACCTAATTACAAGTATTATATGAAGATCTACAATCTATTTCTCATTGAAGTATGCTCTTTAAAAAATCTTCACTATTGCCACCAAATTTCAAAGTACTGTTAAGTTACCAAGCTGTTTTTAGAACTTCCTATAGCCTGGAAAATGTGTCAACCTGCTGTCATATTAGCAACAATATTTCATAATATTTAATTACATTTGACTGTGTGCAGTATGCTATATAAATATTTTTTTTTGTTGAAGAGATTCATGAACTCAATTTTTCTTGAAAATTGAGGTACATTGTAAGGACAGGGAAAAAATTATGTGAAAATTTATTCAATGACTATCATTAAAGAAATCCAAAAGAGTGAGCTCAATATCCAGACAGGATGAGGCTTATGGGAGACAAAAAATTTGTTTGATAAAAAAAATGAGTTTCAAGAGAGAATACTGATATTTTAAATTTGTACTTCAACTTTTTCACAAAAATGAAAGAAATATTTCATAAGAAATTACCTATGTCTTTATCTGAGAAAATGATATTCATTAAAACAATGATGGGGTTCTTTTTTTTGCTCAAGGCAAAATACAAATCATAGTATTTTTTCCCTAAGAGCTATATATTTTTTTGTGTGAAAAAAAAAATGTTTTTTTAGTCTCTACAAATCTATATGTCATAGTGGAACAGGTCTGACTTAGAATAATATGCCCAAGGGATGGAGACAGCATCCTTTGCTTTCAGCAGGATTTTCTTCTGCTTAAAATAATGTATTTAATTCTGCATATGTTGTCTCTCTCTATGTAGGTAGCTCTAACTCTGTATCTAACAAGGCACTGAATATTTTATATAGAGATTACATAATCTATCTGTAGGGGAAAACATTCCACCTTCACCTCAATTTATTAGTTTGTCCTTCACTTTCAAAGAGAACCAAAGATATCATAGGTGATGTCTTGACTCATATGTGCAATGAATTTAAGGGCATCAGAGTTAGACCAAGTCCAGATTCATTTTTCCAGATTCATCAAAGTCCAGTTACAAGGCAAATTTCAGAATGACTTTTAGACTGGTATGTAGTGAGAGACCTTGGTGTTTTGGATGTCAGACCAAGCTCTAAGCATTCTACATTGCCTGCTTTTGCCAATTTCATGGCCATTGGAAAATATTGTTTTCATCAACTTATTCCAATGGTAGAAGTCTTCATATGCTTGGGGAAGACATCCTCCCCAACTCACCAAATAGGTCTAAGTACTCTTGCTTACCTTCAGCCTGGTTTAGCCCATCCAGTGAGACCACTGGGTATGCTACAACTTCTTAGAGCCACAAATGAGAGTTGAGTGTCAGGTGGACACAAAGTCCTGGAAAGGGTTCAGCAAGCTCACACACTAGAGATGCTAGGTCTCCTTGAAAAATTCATATAACTCTTCCCTCAATTTATATAATCACAGAAAACAAAAAAATGTCAGATTAATCAATTAGAGTTTTAGGTATTAAGAAATTAGATATCAATAAGCCCGTAAGCAATTAGAAGGGATTATATGGCTAAATGTCAATGAAAGCAGATGAAGGTAAATGATACCATATACAGGGATCATCTGATTTGCTGAAAAAATCACAAAAACTTTTATAACTGCATAAATATGACAACCACTCAAGCAGTGAATCAATTTAAGAGTACTGACTCCAAATTTGAGAGCTAAAGATTCCAGTTCCACAGTTAAAGCCAATTCCTCTAGAAAATTTCTCTCTTGATGTTCCTTCCTCATTGACGTATCAGAGTGAATCAGAGAGAGAGAGACAACACATTTAGCCAAATCCAGAGGAAAATACTGAGGACAACTAGATTTTAAAAGACCCTGTCAAAGAAAGTGACAATTTCAAGAAGCACAACTGGAGAAATATGCTGACCATAAACATAGCAAAGCACTTCCAGACAATACAGTGATAGGAGCTGTATTAACTCTTTGCCGTATTCTGCTATGTGTAACTGAAATTGTATTCTAAGCCTACTCTTCTGATACAACCATAAGTATTTGTGGGAGAGTGTGCTTTAGGCTTTGAAGGAAATGTTTCCTAGAGAAAATTCTTACTCTTCCATTTTAGTAAAGAAAAAACACATGCAAATTGGGTATACAGGCCACTGTTAATAGAAAGACAATAATAATTGATAAATGTCTATAGTAGACACTAGTCATTCAGTTTACTCTTAGAATCCTGAGTCAAAGGACTCTTTGGACACTAACTATGGAAGTGTATACAATTCTGGGAGAAAAGGAGACTAGAATGGATGCTACATATTTATAGATTAAATATATACATACATATATACAATTTATATAGACATGCACTCATATAGACAAACACAAGTCACAGATAAAAGATATCTATCTCCATATAAATTCATTTAAACACATTCACAGGCTATTGCAGATTTATTTTGAGTCTTGATCTTTAAACAGAATCCAGTGACAACAATAAACATTATATCTTTATTTGTCTTGTATGGTTTAAGTTGCCAAACTCCTGGCACACTGATCTTTTAATGTGACATACAAAAACTAAAGAAAAAATATAGTCCTAAATGCTGGTAAACCCCATTTCTTTCAATGATCTTTCCTCTATTCAAAGATACATAAATCTCATTCTCAAGCCGAGTGCTCTGAGTTATAGGTCATTAACTTGCCAATACTGAAACACCCCTTAAGGAACTGAAAATAAAATATTTGCAGTAAAACACAGTAGAATAACTTGCAACACTAGTTCGATTTTCAATATATTCTACTGATTCTCACAATTTATGGGCCTTTATAGATGATCAGAAATTAGGAAATGGATTGAAGTTTAAAAAAAAAAAGTTTTGTAAAATTCATGGGGGAGAAGCAATCATTAGCTAAAATTTCCAGACCGTGAATGAGGATCTTGTCTTTTGATCCTTTGCTATGTATTAAAATACCAGGGACTGTGTTAATATTTTTGTCATATGCTTCTCCTATGTGTGACTGATACTGTATTCTAAGCCTGTTCTTCTGATATAACTATATGTATTTGTGGAAGTGTTCCTTGGACTTTGAAGTGAATGTTTCCTATCAAGAATTCCTACTCTTCCACTTTACTAAAGGAAAAAAATATATGCTAATAGGGTTTACTGGCTGACTGTTAATGGAAAGAAAATAATGAGGATTCATAAATAACTATAGTAGATCCTAATCAATCAATTTACCCTTAGAATTCTGAGTCAAAGGACTCTTTGGAAAC
Organism: Sarcophilus harrisii; assembly: GCF_902635505.1. NCBI lineage: Eukaryota > Metazoa > Chordata > Mammalia > Dasyuromorphia > Dasyuridae > Sarcophilus > Sarcophilus harrisii. The sequence continues at coordinate 241,872,060 of NC_045426.1, forward strand.
TCTAACTATGGAAGTGTATACAATTCTGAGGGAAAGGAGCCTAGAATGGATGCTACATTTTTATAGATTAGATACTTACATTTAGTTTAGATAGACAGATCTAATTTAGATAGACAGATATACATACATATAAACTATGGAGCCGAATTTTTAAGAGCAATGGCCTAGGGAAAAATCAAAGAGTTTGTTTCCTGTCATGATTGGAGTGTTACAGTTTTTAAGAGAAAGGAGATTGAGATAGTTCCTTTGCCAAGTTTTCTCTTAAACTTATTAGAAAATTTTGAAGAGAGATTTTAGTTAATAACTGTGAAGAGAATTGCAACGATTAAGATTGAGTTTTCACAAGTGAAAAAAGTCAACTGGTGATATATTGAAGGCTTGAGGCAATCAACTATAGTAGTAGTCATAGTCAAAACATTTAAAAAAGTTATATATGCCTTTTTATGTTATTGCTTTTATTTGTCAATATATAAATATAAGCATTAGATTGTATATTTATGGTCATTTTAAAATTGATTTAAGAATAGAAAACGAGTAATTACTTTGTGGAAAAGAAGCTATTTGTGTTTTTGATAAATTGTTTTTATTACAACAAAATATATGCCCCCCCCAAAAAAAAGTTAAACACGTCTTGCCAAATTACCATCATTTGTTTGTTTGAGAGGAAAAATAGACCAATAGAAAAAGGGAATGTTATAGATATATTTTTAACTATCTTAAAGAATTTATTCCTCATCTGAGATAAGATGGAAACATTCATAGTAAATGATAGTACAGTTAAGTGAGCTCAAAATTGGTTCAATGAACTGACTAAATGAAGAATCTTTAATGAGTCAGTGCTGATTTGGAGTGAGGTCTCTAGTAAAATGTACCAGTTTTATTATTTGAAAAATAATGTGTGTACCCCTTTATACCTCATTAAATATTCAGGACATAAAGTGAAAGGGCAGAAGCAATGATATATGAAGACAAAGTCATTTCAGGTATAATAGAAATTTTCCAAACTTTGAAGATTTAAGGCATAGAATATCTCAATTGTTTAACAAAAGGTCAGCAGAGACAATGAACTTGCCCTCAGGAATAGAAAATCTCAGCACTTTTACCCTAGACACATATTTGCATAGAATATAAAAGGGAATATTACAACTTAAAAGAACTAAAAATCCCTGAAGTCCAAAGGGTTTTAGCTATTATTTGGGAAAAAACATCATTGCCAATTCTAATTTGCAGAGATTTGGAAAATTTACTAGATATTAAGCAGAAGTTAGAGTGAGTTCTCTTAATAAGAGGCCCCAATCATAAACCCGGAAAATTTAGTAAAAAGAGATATTGAACATTTATTCTCTCACTTCCTGCTGGGATGTGACAAACCTCAAGATAAGGTCAAAGGGGTGTAAATTGTCTCCTATCAATCGTAGAAAAAAGGTCTCTGACATTTTCAAAAGAGCATAATGGTATCTCAAATGATGGTTGCAGCTGATCCTGAAGTTGGAGGTGATAAGTCTACATATTGCACATTGAGACTAAGCAAGAAGAATCCAGTAGACTGACAGATGCAAGCAAGAGGTAATATCTTGGGAAAAAGACTTTAAGAGAATTCTTGATATTATAGAGAAAGAAAGGATATCAAGTTCCTGAAATGTCAGTTTCCTTTGCTCTTATTCTACAAGTTTGTGCCCATTTTGCCCCATTGGATCTGTGCTTATTTATTTTAGAGTGGGCTCCAGAGGGTGACTGCAACCTCTGTGACAATTGTTCTTTCTGGGCTATTTGAAAAAAATTACTTTCATAAAAGTTCATTGACCCTAATGACTGGTTGTTAATGGAAAGTATATTAGTGGGGGCTTATGAGTTAAGCTAGAAATAGAAATAATCACATGCAGTGTTATTCCTAGAATTTGAGAAAATAATCATCTTTTTGTGGACCTAATCTGAAAATGAGAGAACAAATTTGGAGGTGTAAACCCAGAATGAATGTCACAATAATTAGCATGTTGTGCCACAGTTCCCTTTTATTTTCCTGCCTCAGTTTTCCTAAATTGTACTACCTCAGTTACTTGAATTGTTCTGCCTTAATTCCCTTGGTTGCAACTCTTCTCATTAGCACTGAGATAATTAGGGCTGTGGAGATCTGGCATTCCAAAAGATAAAACTCCAGATGTTCTGTCTCAAATACCTAATTGGTATCTCTAAGTCCCAGACTTCCTGGGTCTAGTTGGACACCTCCTAAGTCCTCCCAATTAGTAAGAATTTATGGTCCTACCCCACAACCTGTCAGAACCAGATTGATGGTCCCTTCTTGGAGATTTCCAATAACCAGAGTTTGGACTCCACCCCCTGTCTATCTACTGGAGCTTAGAGCCATATACATGTCATTAAGAACTCACATTCCTAGCTGGATGCTTTGAGACATCAGCTGTGGGTGCAACATACCCAGAGCACAATCTCTCTCTCTCAAATAAAATATTAAAACTTCTCTAATCGCTATCTTGCCTTAGTTTCTCCAGCATTATAAGCACAAATATAGTAGGCCTAACTCTACCACTCAGTAAGAGAATCAAATGCTTATCTTTGTGATATAAGTTAACAACTAATTTGAATATTGTTTAATAATTCACCTGGTATCAAACTCCTACTTCATTATGGCATAGAAATATATCTAAGTTTTCAAAGTCAAGTTAGCAAAGCCTTAACAAATTGGAAAAGCTTTCAAGGCTAGTTCCAACTAAGGGCTAACTTCCTGTAATCAGTCTTTCTAAATTTACAGAGGTTCATAAATGCAAGGTTGTCTAGACAAGGAATTTGAACACAGGTTTTCTTAAAACCAATTGTATTAAGGTATGAAGGACATTTGCTCCATTATATTCCATATCTTTTAAAGAATTGAAATATAATAACTTGTATCCTAGGAAGTAATTAGTCAGCTGAATTAGAATTTATTACCATCCCCTTCAGAAAATATAATCAAACAAGTAAAATTCATATTGTCCATAATTATGAAAGAATAAAATTCAACAAATTCATGAATAAGATAATAGATTTATGACATTTTATTCTTAATTTTCTCTGGCATCAAATTCCTCTGAAATTCTTAATAAAATTACAAGAAATTTATGTAACATATGGATTTAAAGGAAAAAATCATAAATCATAATAAAAATGTTTCTAAAGGGAAAGAAAAATTTTACTGAGTATTGAGAGTTTTCACTGCGCAGAGGGTGAGACTTATAGACTTATAAGTAACAAGATTGAACTAACCATTAATATATGTTGATGGTTTATGCATACTGTGTTTCTAAAAGATGAATGTTTAAGAGAATGGAATATATAATTATCTATACCCTAGCTTCAGTATAGTAATTCTCTCTCCATTCATGAATTTAAAATGCAGAACATTCTGCTTTTAGTTATTTATTCATATTTGAGAAATATGATTACCTTAAATAATTTTCCCTCTTTCTCTCTAATACACTCCTTTTTATTACCGTTATAGTTAAATGTTGTGGTATATCATTAACATATTTGACACATCAAACTGTTAGATTACAGTAGGTAAACATTTATTTAGAATCTATGACAGCAATACTTGGTCTTCCTGAGTGCCATTTCTGTTTCCTCATATAGAACTTCCATTGTAGTCTATGCCCCCTGTCCACATTATAAGTTGGCTGATTAGTCCATTAAATTATTATAGAAATAAAATATCTACCCTAGGCAATAAATATAGGTGAAACTTGGGTCCAAATTTGAGCAAAAGGAAGAGGACATGAAAATTTGAGCAGTACTTTCCAGCCTGATCTCAGGAACAGACACACACACACACACACACACACACACACACACACATACACACACACACACACAAACAAACACACTTTTTAAACACAGATGTTCACCTGACTTTGTTATATGTTTGTCTTTCGAAATTTGGGGATACCATATTCTCTAAAGAATCAAAATTGTGACTGTTGGGTCAATGGAAAAATGTGTAGTAGTCACAAGCTAGCTCTACCAATTCCAACTGTGATCTACTTTTAAAAAGTGAAAAATGGATTATTTAGGAAATTTATTATTAGAAATGAATTATCTGACCCAGGTCTCTAATTTTCATATTTAGGCCCTGGGCTCCTGATTGACAAAGAGTGCTCAGGATCTACTCAGACCCAAGAGTATCACACTGCTCTTCAGATGTCTTTATGATATATACTTTTTAACCTATATTTTCAATGTATTATTTTAACTTCCAATTTGGAGAACTGGACTTTTGGTTGGTGAAATTTTTCATTACCTAGTTCAGATCTAAACCTACTTCATTATACTCAACTTATTATCATGCCATACTGCCAATCCCATATCCTTCTTCACCCCCATCATTTTTTGTTAAAGATATGAAAACTGTTCATGAAATCATCACTTTCATTCTAGGAAAAGAAAGTATTCATTTATGATATCTGTGACTTCTCAAACCAAAAATTCTGTGCCTGACTTTCATATAGTTTCTCTCCTATTAGTTGCTTGAGGGAAAGGGCTGTCTTGATTTTTGTATTTGTATCCCTCATGGTTAGTACAGTATCTGGAAATAGTAACCATTTAATTTTTCATTCATTCAGTAATTCATGTGACAAAATCAAAGTTTAATAGGTGAATAGCCCAAATGTTACATAGATACTAAGAAAATGTTTGGAAAATTTCTACCATGAAGAAATGACCAACAGGATGATTTCAGAAAGGCCTGGAGAGACTTACATGAACTGATGCTGAGTGAAACGAGCAGGGCCAGGAGATCATTATATACTTCAACAACAATACTATATGATGACCAATTCTGATGGACCTGGCCATCCTCAGCAATGAGATAAACCAAATCAGTTCCAATGGAGCAGTAATGAACTGAACCAGCTATGCCCAGCGAAAGAACTCTGGGAGATGACTAAAAACCATTACAATGAATTCCCAATCCCTATATTTTTGCCCACCTGCATTTTTTATTTCCTTCACAGGCTAATTGTACATTATTTCAGAGTCCAATTCTTTTTATACAGCAAAATAACAGTTTGGTCATGTATACTTATTGTGTATCTAATTTATATTTTAATATATTTAACATCTACTGGTCATCCTGCCATCTGGGGGAGGGGGTTGGGGGAAGGAGGGGGAAAAATTGGAACAAGAGGTTTGGCAATTGTCAATGCTGTAAAAAGTTACCCATACATATAACCTATAAATAAAAAGGTATTAAAAAAAAAGAAAAGAAAATTTCTATCATGATCCCTACTAAAGAATCTATGGGAGACATGGGCAAGAATTATAAAGTGGTAAAAACCTGGTCTTCAAGTAAATGGTATGCAATGATAAAATATATAAAGGACATGAGCTGTGCCTAGTTGTGGAGAAGAATATGGGACTAGTAGCATAGCATGATGATGGTTAGGGCATAGCAAAATGAGTTTAGATCTGAGTTAGGTATAGAGAAATTTTCACAAATCAGAACCCCAAATATCCAAGCTAAAAACCAGAAGATCACACTGAAAGTAGTGCTAAGAGAAAATATTGAATAGATGATCTTATGAAAAGGTTTATGGAAAGAAAAAGACAAAAATTGTGTGGTATGAAAACTCATAAAGTACTTGGAATGATATTAGAGAGCCACTGAAATCATTGGAATACCTTGAAATATAGAGAGGAGGGAATTTAACTTAAATCGTTATACAATATCAACAATGGGTTTAAGGGTAATTTTCAGAATAATGGTTTAGAGTTTTCTCATTTCAAATAACCATTATATTAAATGAAGTCCTTTCTCAGAGTCAATATCTATATTTTATTAAATAATAATTCAGCTAAATTATTATGCAAAAGGTACAAAATTAAATCTTTGCTTTTTGTTGCCTTGAACTTAAATCTTTCAAATTTCCCTATCTTCTTAGAAAACTTAAAGGCCAAAAGCTGATTTTCTTAATTAAATATCAATGAATTTTCAATAAATTGTCATTACTAGGCCAAATGTTGCTTATCTTTTCCTATTGCTTTCTGCAAACTGATATTAAAAGAGAATAGTGAGGGAGAAATGCTGGTTTTTCCTCTTATAATTCTCTGGACTACAACATTCTTTCTATTTGTTTTTTTTTTCCATTCAGATATACAGAGGTAAATCTATATTTTCTTCAATTTTACTATAAAATGGTTTCCTTATTTTTACTTTAAAATATTTCAAATATTTTGTACGTATAAATTAATGTTTAAACAATTATTTATTAACAAATATTTATTAAGAATCTACAAATCCAAAATAAGTAAAAAGAGAATTTTTTGAAACATTAGAAAATAAAAAATTATAGGATGATACAAACTAAAAGCTGATGCTAACAGCAATATTAGCAATGCTAACAAAACTTTAACTAACCTTATTAAAATGAAGAAAATCAAATTTAAACAATTAAAAATAAAGTTGAAATACAACATAGAAAAAAGGAATTATCAGAACCATATGTAGTCATATGCTTATAAAATAAGAATTTTAAAGAAATAGATTACTTGAAAAAAGGGAAATGCTCAAATTAAGAGAATAACAAATAGCTTAAATAATCTAATTTTATAAAAGGAAATTAATTACTTAAAAAGGAGTTACCAAAGGGGGAAAAATACTCTACTATGTTCCAAGCATTGTTTTAGGTGCTGGGCATGGCATTTTGAGAAGTAGATTTGAAATTATAAATGAGGATAAAAAAGCAGGATTAGAGAAGTGTTCCTTGGAAAAGTGGCATTTAGGTTGGTGCTTAAACAGAGATAGGGATTCTGAGAAAACAGTGCAGTACCTTTTAGGTATAGATAAGTTAAGTGAGCATGAAGACAGAAGAACTATAATTTCAGGTTCAAAGAACAGGTCATTGTCACATAAAGAATATATGAGGAAGAGTAGGGAGGGCTAAAATGTTAGTTTACAGAATGGGCTAACTCTCTAGAGGCCTCAGGATCAGCCAGAGTCAGAATGAATTAAAGTCCTTGGTCTTTAGGGGGAGAAGTTAAGGAGGCAGGCAAACTGCCAGGAATATCCTGGATCCTGGAGTCCAGAGTCACCAGCCTCTCTTCTCCTGTGCTCACCAAGTGAGTCTGGACTCTCTTTCCCTCTGCCCATTAATCCTTGCCTCTGATTATTTTAACACCAAACATTCAGCAAGCACCAAAGGTGAGAAGACCCATTTATATAAATATATGCTAATAGAGTCATTGTCTCACATCGAAAAGGTAATTAGCATTAAGTGCTCCTCAAGCATACCTTTTTGAAGTTTCAGCCCTCTACATATGGCCTTAAATGTCAAGCATTTCTACTGGCAATAAGGAGCTGCCAAAGAATTTTATAAATACAATCTAAGATCTTAATGGCTCAGATTCAGTGAGATCATTTCAAGTACTTTATATCACCAAAAACAAAAAATGGTTTTTGTTTTTTGTAATGTTTATTTCTTTTGTTTTTGTAAATGAAGCTTTAAGGAATATACACTGTCCATTAGGACAAATACATACCAAAAGATTGCGAAATCTGTTAATTTTTATGTGAAATCATTGATTCTCTATTCTGTAAAATACAATGCTTATAAATGAATTCATAAGACTACTGGAATGAAGCCAATGTCTCTTTATTAGGATATAACATGCTTCACTTGTGCTTTTTTTAAATAACAAAAATGTGTATTTTATAAAAAGAACAGGTAGACAGGAAAGTAATTTCCTTTGACTTATTTGACCAGCTTATTTTTAAAGTGGTTGTGAATGTTTAAAGTATTAATACATTTCAACCCTGATATTCTTTGAATATCTTTACAAAATAATGGGCAACCTCAGCCATCTGTGAAATACAGTACTGGAGAATATATTGTTTAGCCCAAGGGAATCATTTCTATCTCCTATAAATGCCTAATGGGGATGGCAAATGCCTATCTATCTCTTTATGAAGCAGATCCTTAGAGAGCTGTTCTACAAGAATAGCTCTATCACTTCTAAACAAAGGTCCTTAATCACTCCTTTCAAAAAAGAACAAATAAATGCTCAGATTTATTTAGTGAAAGATACATGCTGAGACACACCCCAAAGCATACTTTGACTATCCTAGTCATTTATTCTTGCTACATTCACTTATTCAGGAGTTTTTTCAAGTGTGAGCAGTAATGGCAGCTCCAAATGCTTGATTGCAGGATATTGTGCTTTCAAAAATGTAAGTTTTGATTTTACCCAATTAGTTAAGATTTCCTGGAATAGTAGAACTCCAGAAAGAAATAGAAACCCCTTGATCTTATAAGAAATTGTGTACAACATGGTAGGGTTTTTAAAATGCTATTCTTAAAGCAAGTATTTACAATAATATCACATTAAAAATGAATCATTGCCTACATATAAAGCCACTGGTTAGTGACTGAAGAATAATGAATTTATAATGTGATCAGACTTACCACTCCCATTCCCAGAGATACCATCATGGAAACTTGGTGATTCCCGTGTATTTATAGGACTTGCAAGATTGGAGCTCCACATGTCTTTGATTGACACACATTAAGTATATGTTAATGAAATGATGCATATGTGCAATGGATTTTGGTTAATTGAGGATGTTGCCTAATTAAATACCAATTGTAGGTAGATAAATCTAATTGTCACAAATTATTTCTTATGCTTCTAACTCTCCAGTAGTGTTGTGACTAAAATAGCATACTTTACTGATTTATTTGATATGTTAATTGCTTGCAGGTTTGTTTCATTGTATTATTATGGAATGATATTGTATACCCAGTGTTAATTCAATATTATTGTCTTACTGAATATTATATCCACAAATCAAACTATTGATCAAAAGGCAGCCACAATAGTCAAAAATATTTGTTTTCCTAGTATTGAACTGTATAGAGTTTTGTTGATATTAGGAGTTGATGATAAATATAAGAATATATAAAAACATTATAAACAACTATAAAGGGTTTGAAGAACTGCAAAATAATTTATAGCAGAATGATACCAGACAATGCTACTCAAGATGCCCATTTTGAATTACCAGACCCATTTGATCATTCACAAATTCCTGGTACACTGACAGTTAGAGACAGTACATGGGAATTAACATTCATTCCCATATCTGCAACCCTGAGGGAGTTGTTAAGGGAAGCAAAGGCCTTGATGAGGAGGGGGGCTTATGAGCTAAGGCATATTTAAAAAGAAACTGGATATCTCATTAAGAAGAATATATTATATATTTATATATAATATAATATAATACATATTTAATTCTTGTTACACATATTTTCAAGAAAAGAAACAACAACAAAAATGAAAAAAATCTATTCTCCTTGGGAATGATATCAGGAAGCTTTTACTTCAGATAACAAAATTGCTACTGAATTGCTAGACATATGAGTCATATAAGAGGCAGATCTCAGGTAAACACACTTCTTTTTAAAGCCTATAATGAAGTATTCTTAAAACTGTCATCATTACTAAGATAATTTGAAAGAAAGATTGGGCAAAGTAATGTATGATGAGGTGAAAGTAAAAAAGTAAAATTGGATAAGTGAAGGTTAAAAGGAGCAATTATATTATAAAAATGTAGTGAGAAAGGAAGAACTAATACAGAAAGAGAAAATGGGGGTGCAGCAATGGTAATGTCACAGCCTTACTAACATTTGGTTGAAGAGAAAACAAACTATATATCTGAAGAGGTATAGAAATCTTCTGAACTTATAGAGAAATTTTTAAAAAATGAGGGATAGGATGGAAGAGGGACTTTTAATGGAGTGTGTGGATTGGGATTTGAGAGGGTGAGGGGAGCGAATTGAGGGACTTTGGGAGGATGTGTGGATTAAGACTGGGAGTAGGGGAAGGGATGAAGGAAAGTCAAATGTGGGTAAAGAAGGTGGAGGGAGGAGACAAGGTGACAGATAAGGATTAAAAAAAAGAAGCTGAAAGAAAACAATGACAAAAATAAGATGGAGGGAAATTCACAAACAGTAATTATAACTTTGAATGTGATTGTGATGTTTATAGAAGCTCTCTTTGTGTTGACAAATAATTGAAAATTTCAGGGATCCCCATCAATTCAGAAAAGGCTGAACAAGTTGTAGTAGATGGAGGTGGTGGAAAGAATGAGCTCATTTGGAACTATGCCCAAAGTATTATAAAATTGTGCTATTAAAAAAAAAAAGTGCTATAAAATGTTATCAAGTAATGTGTCTACTGGGCCTTTATGCCAAACAGATCATAAAAGGGGGGAAAGGACCCACATGTGCAAAATGTTTGTAGTATCCTTTTTTGTAGTGGCAAGGAAGTGAAAATTTATTGCATGCCCATCAGTTGGGGAAAGATTGAATAAGTTATGGTATATGAATGTAATGAAATATTATTGTACCATAAGAAAGAATGAGCAGGCTGATTTCAGAAAAGCCTAGAAAGATTTATATGAACTGATGATGAGTGAAGTGAGCAGAACTAAGAAAACACTATATAGTAACAAGAATATTACATGATGATCAACTGTGATGGACTTGGCCTTTTTCAACAATGAGGTGATTCAAGAAAATTCCAATAGTCTTGTGATGGAAAGTGTCATCTGCATTCCTAGGTAGTACTATGGAAACTGATTGTGGATCAAAGTGTAGTGTTTTTATCTTTTGTTATTGTTGTTACTTGTTTTCTTAATGTTTTTAGACATTTTGATCTGATTTTTCTTGCATAGCATGACAAATATGGGAAAAACATTTAGAAAAGCTGCACATGTTTAATTTATATCAGATTGCTTTCTCTTTTGCAAGAGGGAGGCAGAAAAAGAGAAAAATTTGTTACACAAGGTTTTGCAAAGATGAATGTTGAAAACTATCTTTGCATGTGTTTGGAAAAATAAAATGCCATTAAAAATGAAAAAAAAAAGAAAGAAATGATGAGCTCAATGATCTTAGGCCTAGAAAGACTTGCACAAAATGATGAAGATCAAGGGAGCAGACCCAAGAGAACATTATATTCAGTAACATCAATATTGTTTCAAGAATAACTTTGAGTGACATATTATATTATACTTTAATTATTATAAATACACAAATTAAAAATAAGGAACCTTTGAAGGAAAATGCTATCTGCATCCAAAGAAAGAGTTAATAAATTTAAGAATAATTTTATTTATATAAATGTATTTGTGTCTCATAGTAACCATCTCCAGGGTGGGGTAAGAGGAAAGGGAAAAGGGGGCTAAAAGAAATTTACATGGTAACTTTGTTGTATATTTAAAGGTAATAGCAAGTTGTGCATGGTAGACTTGCAGTTGCAATCCTTTTTTTTTTATTGTACTGCGTTATAGGAAATGCTTGTTTTGTTCTGTGAACTGAAATTTTATATGTGTGTATATATATATATATATATATATATATAGTGATAGAATTATAGAATGTGAAATTCCCAGTTCTCCTGGACAGTAGGATTGCTTGTGAACTTTATATTCCCTTAGGCCATGATCCAATAGGTTTCAAGTGAATATTATATTCTATAAAAGATAACTGAGAATAATAACTCTGTGACAGATGAAAGGACTGAGGTTTAAAAATTAAAGACTACTCATATCTGGGAGACTTTAGCATAAACTTGAAGTCCATAAAGAAGCTGTTGGTATAAAGAGGAAGATGGATAGCATGTCTCTGCTATGATTAGATCTATCATTTCCCACCTATGATGGCATGGAATAAGATTAAAACATGTAATTATTATATAAATATATAGAAATCTAAAATCAACCCATGAACTATATCAAAAATTCAAAATGACCCAGTAATCTATGTTTTAAAGTGTTGGATTCAAACAGAAGATGGTATCATATTCATTTTACCAATTGTAACATATGTCTCAAGGAATCTCAAAATTTTCTGACACTTTCTCAATGCTGATGAAGAATGTAGGTAGAGATATCAATTCCTTGGAAGTTTTTGTGATACTTTGCTGATACTGTTTTAGTGGAAGCTGGGAATAGTATGATAAGCAATTCATGTAAGTATTTAATCAATGAGAGGAAGTTGGTTGAAGCCATAAAATGAACAAATACTTCTTTTGGAGAGATTTGTCAATTTTGTGGGTCACACAATATCAGTGTATCATAGTATCATACACAAAGAAAGCAATTCGTATTTGCACCCTGTGCAAAGGCAAACAGATGAGAGATAAAGTGCCACTTGTGAAGTACAAAGAGAAACTTTAGCTAAACTATAGATCATATCAATAATATAGAATAGTGCTAGAAAGACAGAGTGAGATCAAGTTTTGAAAGGCTTTAAAAGCCTTCTATTATTTTATTAAATAAGTCACAGGAAGTCATTGGAGTGCATTAGGTAGGAGAATGGCATGATTTTCACTTAAAAAAAACAATTTTAAAAACTAAGTAAAGACTGGAGTATGATAAACTTGAGAGAGACCAATAGGAATCCTTTACAAAAACTCAGGTGAGATAAGCTATGAGACTATGATCCAGAGAATTAGCATGAGAGAGATGTAGTGGAGGTAGAAATTATAAGAATTGACAACTGATTGGCTATTGGATATAGTTATGAACAGGAAATGAAAGAAAGTGATAAGCCAAGGAAAATGTCAAGGTTATTAACCTTGAAAACAGGAAGAATGGGATATCCTCACCAGAAACAATGAAGTTTTGTAGAAGAGAGGTTTAAGGGGTAAAACATAATAATTTCTATTTTGGACATGCTGCATTTGAGATGACTCCAATGATGCACATATTAATTATAGCATTCTAAGTTGTACTTCTCTTTTATAATTTTGCTGTTTCTGTTTTTGTTTTCTTACACGCCAGTGTTATACATAGTGGGATGAAGAGAGGGGACTGGAAATCAAGTGAGGGGAGAAGAATATTCAATTTTCCATGTTATAAAAAAGTCACTGGGCATAACTACAAAAAGTTGTGGACCAATTCCTCAATGAGAGAAAGGAATATTAGATTAGCAACCTGTGTGATTTGCTATTGTCTATGAAGTATTATAAGACCCAGAGGATTTCCTTCTAGACACTGAGTAGAGAATATATAAAGAGAATAAATATTTGCATTGCTATATTCACATATCTCTTGTAATACATAACTTTATTTTATTATATCTTTTTGTTCTAAACCAAACTATTATGACATTATCTAAAATTCAAGAGTGCTTAAAACTGAAATCATCATCCTATCCCTTAAAACAGATCTTCCTTCACCTTTCTCATTTCTGTTGGTGATATTCCTATTTTCCTAATAAATAATTGTCTCTGGACAATTTGCTCTCCTTTTCTTTCCAAACCTATATTCAATTATTTTTGCTAAAATTTCCTCCCAAATAATATGTATATGTCCTTCCCTGTGTTCCCATTACCATTATCTTACTTTAAGGACTTGAGACTTTTCATATAAGCTATTATAATACTGAAGAAATCCCTGTCCTCATTCCCTTACCCAGAAAATCTATCATTGCTGACAGATCAATCTATCATATTTATCTCCTTTGATCACTGCTTCTCACAGACCTGAGCAAATAGTTTTCTTTACTGGTTCCCTCACCAAATGGGGAGCCAAAACTTTGGAGGCTCCCCTTCATTATAGGCAGAAAAATTGTTGAGATAACAATGAAATATGCAGAATAAAACAACATAATTAAAAAACATAATTATGGATGACTTGTACAACCAAGAACGTGTTACCTTATTTATATGAAATATGAAAATGTCTAACTATACCTAAATTAAGCCAAACAATTGCCCTGCATTCAATAGAATAGGAATGGATTCTGATAGCTAGATCTCCATGCAGAAGATGTTCTGCATTCCCCCAACATATTCCATTCGCTTCACATTTTTTATCAAAATGCTTTTCATGAATCACTTGATAATATAAGCAATACCACTGACTGAATATCTATCCATACACAATATTGTCATAGACAATAAATTTTATAATAATATAAATGTACACTAATATGAGCAAAAACTATGTGTGGGCCAGAAGCTTAGGCATCATTAACAAAATATTACTTTGTAAGAGAGTAACAAACTCTGGAAAGGGGTTGGTTTATCACAAACTCCACTGAGATATATAGCTCTTCCTAGTTTGGAAAGAGAGGAAACTGAAGAAGCATCAAAGATTTGCCCTCAGACAAAGCAATGAGGGAATCTTGGAATATTCAAAGAGAACTAGGAGAGACATGGTGATAGCTCCATGGGAACAAGAAGATTGTAGCAGTAGCCAGTGTTTGTCATATCTCTGATTCCTTTTTTTAGACAATGACTTCTAAATGAACAAGCTAGTTAGCATATGAATGTGTTTTATCAAAGGCAGCAGAAGTTTTGCTGAGAAAAATTAGCACACAGACCTTATGCTGGTCAGTCTCACTTCTACATAATTATAATTTTTAAAAAATATTAAATTTATTCTGTTAAAGGACAATTTGCTGTATTTGATTCTATTTTTCATAAACATCTATGGCTGAACTTATTCTTATTTTGTCAAATAGCCCTTGTTTGCAGCTTGATGGGGTAATGGGAGCTACATAGGAGTGTCTTTCCTAGAACAAAACTGTAACTCAACTCCCACGCCATTGTTAGAGATTTGAGTGAAGATTCCAAGAGAAATGCTTTGTAATTGCTGATTCTTTTACCGGTTTGTCATAGTTGAAATTTTATTTTGTGATTAAGATTGACAGAATATATTTTTTTCCTTTCTGATTTTCTGACCTAAAGTGTCAAAATACCATTGCTAAATTTAAGGACTTTTTGTTTGACATCTCAGATAAATTTCAAGTTTATAACACAAAGTACATAATTTTTTCAATTTGAGGATATTAATCTTTATATTGAGATTAATAGTATATTTTCTATATTCTGAACAGTTTGTTGCTTTTGATTTCTTTTATTTGCCTCTCAGAATTTCTAATGTGTCCCATATTAGATGTATAAAAAATTCTGTTGTCAAAAATTCCCAATTCTTAGTTATTCAAAAAATAAGGAATTAATTCTTCAAATTTGTTTTTGATTTATTAGAATCATTAATGTTATGATTATATCTGTAATAAGTAAAAATGTTAAAAATTCTCCCATATAAAAAGGTGCAGTTTGAGGGTTACCAACAAAGTTTGGATGTAGGCTTCCTTATTATATTGTATGGGACAAAGTCTTCTGATATATGTTATGTTAGAGGCTGAAAATTTTATGTATAGACCATATAGTTCAGTGTTTTAAGTCATGTTACTTATGAAAATAAATTTTAGTAATAATACCACTAATATCTTATTTTCAAGGTGGGGTATTTGAAATTAACTAAGAATAGCACAATTGACTAAAGAATACTAAAAGATGATGTCTACAATTGAACAAAGGAAGTAGTGCCTAGACACTATAAAGAATCTTAAATACACTGAATAAATAATAAATTTGTAAATAGTAAATATGTAAATACCTTTTTACTCCTCATTATTATAAATTTCATCAATGTCTTTATATCTCACATAGCTGCATTAATATTGCAATATGTTTTTATTCAAATAGTCTATATAGGCATGGGTCCTAGCAAATATATATATATGTATATATATATATGTTTATGTGCATATGTATGCCATGTACAGATATGTATATATGCATATATATCTATATGCACACACATATATAAGATTTAACACCCAAAGCTCTGCCTTCTCCCACACTCCCAACCTACTGTTACTATCTGTTCTTTCACTGTTTGAATGTTTCTCACATTTCCTTTTCATAATAAAATGCAGGTTCTCAATCCCACATCTTCTATATCTAAGAATAGACACTGTCATTTAAAAATGATTCCTAGCTAATATAGTGGATCTTGGAGATGTAGGTTTGCTAGTCAGAACAAAAATCCCCAGTATGCCATGTGACTTAATAGACCCTATATTGTCTGAAAGGTTAGATCTAAGAGCAGGAGCCTTGCAAAAGTTGATAGGGGCTATCCACAGCAGGATGGGAACTGATTCTCCAAATGTCAGGGGCCTGGGGGCCAACAATAGCTAAAGCAACAACAACAATAACCATCGTGGCAGGCAAGAGCAGAGAGAATGTGATTTGGCTCCCCTGCCAGGAAAAAGCAGCAGCTACTATTGAGAATGAGAGAGATGCTGAGTCAGCAGCAAGGAAATGTAAATCCTCTGACACCATCACAAAAACTTGTATGATCCAGGATGAGAAGAAACCAGATAGAAGAGATGCAGAATTTCAGGGATAGTATTAAGTAGACATTTCCAATCATCTCTCCTCTGCTGCTTTTATACCGTACCATTCACTCATAGGAGAAAGAAGACTACCTTCTTTTTTGTGGATTTTGTTTTTTGGTTTGGGGGGCTTGTTATTTTTTAAGAATTTGTGGTGCTTTCCATTTTGCCATCTGTTTGGAAACTGGTTTCTCTAAGATAATGGAGTTCTTCCTTGCATTATATGTTCTTGTAATAAGTACACATAGGGAAAGATATAATTTTATTACTACTGGGACCTTTCTTGTTCTGAGTGCTCAGAAAAAACAAAACTTATCTTATTGATTCACAATTTTACAGCTTCCCAAAAATAGAGGGAAAACAACTGAATCCAAAACAATGCCAACATGAGCCTAGCAAATTGATGGAGGTTATGAGGTGAACTGGTGCAAATATGTGAATTTGTAACATATATTTTTCCTTCCTATTGTCTTCTTTCAAGGATTTGGGGGAAAAAAAGCTTCCCACAGGCAGAGCCAAGTCCATTGACTAGATAGAAAGCCATGCCTCAAAGGAGGAGGTAGGAAAGAAGTAATACATCCCTCAAGGTAAAGTTGAGGCCAGAATAATATCTCCAAGACACACACACACACACACATACACACACACACACACACACACTAACCTAACAATCACAAGGGATTTGAAGAATTACAGTTACATCAATATACAGGAAATAAAAATCACAAGCTTAAAGAGTTGTCACAAGAATTCTTCAAAAATCTGTTGGCTAAATTGACAGAAGACTGCCTCAAAAGTTACAAGGTGAAAATGTTAGAGAAGATTCTCAAAAAAATGGGACACTACTACATTGTTGTTGGAACTGTAAAATGATCCCGCCATTTTGAAGAACAATCTAGAATTATGGCCAAAGATTATTAAACTACCTATATACTCTTTGATCCAATAATACCTCTCTTTGTTCTATTTCTTTGTAACTCTGTTGGATTTTGTTAGTGATATATAAGAATGCTGATGACTTATGTGGGTTTATTTTATAACCAGCAACTTTGCTAAAGTTGTGGATTATTTCTAATAACTTTTTAGTAGAATCTCTGGGGTTCTCTAAGTATACCATCATGTCATCAGCAAAGAGTGATAATTTGGTTTCCTCATTGCCTATTCTTATTCCTTTAATCTCTTTCTCAGCTCTTATTGCCAAAGCTAGCATTTCTAATACAATATTAAATAGTAACGGTGATAGTGGGCAACCTTGTTTCACTCCAGATCTTATTGGGAATGGTTGCAGTTTGTCTCCATTACATATGATACTTACTGATGGTTTTAAATAGATGCTGCTGATTATTTTAAGGAAAAGTCCATTTATTCCTATACTCTCAAGTGTTTTTAATAGGAATGGATGTTGGATTTTGTCAAATGATTTTTTTGCATCTATTGAGATAATCATATGGTTTTTGTTAATTTGGTTATTAATATGACCAATTATATTGATAGTTTTCCTAATATTGAACCAGCCCTGCATTCCTGGTATAAATCCTACTTGATCATAGTGTATTATTATCCTGGGGATGATTTTCTGTAGTCTTTTTGCTAATATCTTATTTAAGATTTTAGCATCAATATTCATTAGGGAGATTGGTCTATACTTTTCTTTCTCTGTTTTCAACCTACCTGGTTTAGGTATCAGTACCATGTCTGTGTCATAGAAGGAATTTGGTAGGACTCCTTCATTCCCTATTTTATCAAATAATTTATATAGCATTGGGGCCAATTGTTCTTTAAATGTTTGGTAGAATTCACATGTAAATCCATCTGGTCCTGGGGATTTTTTCTTAGGGAGTTGTTTAATTGCCTGTTCTATTTCTTTTTTAGAAATGGGACTATTCAAGCAATTTACTTCCTCTTCTGTCTCTTTGTTCTATTTCCAAAGACAATTGGGGAGGAAAAAGAAAAGAACCTGTATGTTCTAAAGTGTTTATAGCAGCTCTCTTTGTGGTGGCAAAGAACTGGAAATTGTAGGAATGCCCATCAATTGGGAAATGGCTAAACAAGTTGTGATATATGGTTGTAATGGAATACTAACTGTGCTAGAGTAAAGGATGAGCTCAAGATTTTAGAAAAACATGGAAAGACAGGCATAAAATAATGAGGCTGAAATAAGCAGAACCAAGAGAACACTGTCTATTGTAACAGCAATATTGTTTTAGAAATGACTTTGAGCAATTAAGTTATTTTATCCATTTTAAATACCCAAATTAACTATAAACGATGTATGAAGAAAGACTTTTGTATCCACAGCAGATCTTAAAAAATCGAAGTATACATAAAATTTTTTTACATATATATGCCTATTTGTGTGAGGAGTCACTGAATTTGATTCAGATTTGCCCTTTAGAAAAATCAACTTGATAGCTGAATAGAGGATGAACTAGAAAAGACTGAAGACAGGGAAGCTATTGCAATAATTCACACAGGAATAATATGAAGAGGACCTGCATTATGATATAATGCCATGGATGGGGGTGGGGAAAGGGGGAATCCAAGAAATGATGGAAATGGTGTAGTTGCTACAGTAATAAGAAAGGTAGCAAGGAGGAAAGGAGTTTTAAGGGAAAGATATTAAGTTTGATCTTAGACATCTGAATACAAATTGTCTACTGGACAACTAGTTTGAAATGTCTAAAAGGAAGTCAACAATGTGAAATTGGAGGTCAAGAGAAAGTTTGGGTCAAGATAAGAAGAGTTGCGAGCAATTATCATGAATCCATGAGATCTAATCAGATCACCAACTGTAAAAGTACAATGGGAGAAGAAAATATTGGAATTCGTCTCAGTCACAGGAGTCCTCTGTTACCTAAGAAGGACACCATTGGACAAAACAATCTCTACAGAGAGAGCTCTTCAGATGCTTCCAAACAATTCCCTTCTCTCCTCTGCATTATACTGCTTCTCTAAACATCTAGAGGGAAGAAGAAAATTATCAGTTATCATCCAAACTAACAAGACTGTTCTGAATTATTGTGCATTTCAGGTTGATTTTATGTGCTTGCTGGTCAGGGAATGACCACAGAGATCTTTCTGGATTGCCTCCTTCAGGAGATCCAGTTCCCCCAGCTTTTCCTTTGTTCTCTAGAGGGAGTGGATTGTTACACTAACCAAGTAGTCCTCTTTCAGGCTCTTCGGTGACTAGCTCTTAAATAGGCCCTAGGCTTCCAATTTGTTTTAACTAGCACTTTCCACATAGGTGAGCATTCCCTTGAGGTCAACTCTCCAAAGATGCTTTCTGCCTCTTTGCTTAGCAGAATTACACAATGTACTGCAGTTGCTAGAGAGGAAGAGGCCTTTGGGAGGCCTCCATGGCTTTTCATAAGCACAGCCAGTGTTAACACTTCTGATTGAAACTGACAAGTGTTAGTTTTCATTGAACTGTACATAGGTCTCGGAGGGAGATGCGGATTTCCTCATTTCCTTTATTAGAATCCAAATAGGCAAAGAAAGTACACATATGTCTCTTCCATATGCTATGGCAGAACCCTAGAAGCCTTTTTTCCCTGTTCTTGAGAATATAGAATGGTTTTATTTTTATTTGTTCAATGTACAAAAAAATTAGCTTTGCTATCTGTACTCAAAAGGGAGCCTCTATTTCTGAATCACCAAATAGGGGAATCGTAAAATCTATTTCATGGAACTTCCTAGAAAATTAATGATAAACAGAAACTTTCATAAAAAAACAACAACTTTGTATCCATTTAAAAATGTTTTTTCTCTTCTCCAAATAAAAGATGATTGGGGGAAGCAGAAGGGAGGAGAGAACAGCAACTGAATTTGCTGTTTCTATGCATGACTGAACATTGATTAAATTTTTTTAAAAATGATATATACAACTCACTGATTTTGATACTAGGGTGATAATAGGAAAATTAATAAAATGCTGAATACATAGACAAATAATTATAGTATTAAAAAAGATGGTAAGAATATTCAAAATGTTGCTTAAGTTTTAGAAAAGGAAAATTTCTCTTTAAGATACTATTTCCTCCATCTTATTGAAATTCAAATTTAAAATAATAATCACAAGTAAATTTGTCTGGAACCTCATATTTTGAATTTTTAAAGAAAAGAAAGTGGAAGGAAAACTGACAGAAATATCTGAATAGAGAAACATATAATTTGTAACTAAATTCATATCTATATATCAGCTATTGTGTGTTATTCTGTGTGTTCTGGGTGCTGGAAACATGAAGAAAAATATAAGGCAGATTTTACTCAAACATGCAAAAGAAGCATACAAGCTATTACATGTAAAAAAAAAAACTAGAAAACTATGTTACCTCTATGCATATGGGTGTTAAGGTGGAGAAAAAGAAAAGAAAGAAAGTAGGGAAGAAGAAAGAGTGGGAGGGGAGGGAAAGAAAGGAAAGAAGAAAGGAAAAAAGGAAAGAAGGAAGAAAAGAAGGGAAGGAGGAAGGGAGGAACAAATAAACAAAGGGAAAGAGGGAGGAAAAGAGAAATGGAGGGTGGGGGGGGGAGAAAGGATAAAGAGAAGTGTAAGAAAAATGTGAGGAGAGGGATATCACTTTCAACTAAGTGAATCAATGAAAGCTTTTAGAAGAGTTGTAAAAAAGGAACTCAAAGGAAAAGAAAATTCAAAAAAGGAGATTATGGGCAACCAATCTATTCCAGAAATGGGACACAACTTGAGCAAAATGTGCATATATACATATGTAGACATATATACAAACACATACATGTCCATAGATATTTATTATCATAACATACATAACTCTGAAAGGTTGTACTGTGCTTGTTTTTCTTTCTTTGAAGATGGATAACAACATCCCTCTCAGGTCCATGTCTTTCCATATTTTTCTAAATCCACCAACTCATCATTTCCTGCACTACAGAAACATTTCAACCTTATTCTAGCTACTTGTTTTAAATAGTGTAAAACAACGTTGATTAATATGATTGCCACATAGTGTAGTTTCCCTGTTTTTCTCTTTTGATTAAATTTATTTTCACTTTAACTTTGAGATCAGTGATTACTAACCATATTTTTTTCTAATAGATCCTACTTCTAATCATTAGCATTGTTTTTGTATAATTCTCTTATTCCCTAAGAGAAATAGGAGAGGAATTCCTCTACTGTACTTCTACCTGCTATCTAGCCTCGTTCTTATGAATATAAGCTAATTACTATTTTTACCTTTTTCTATACAGTTGTGTTTTTTAAAAATCACTTCATTTTCAGCTCTACCCTCATCATTCTTTCAAAATATCTACTTACTGGGGTAGCTAGGTGGCATAGTGAATACAGTACCAGCCCTTAAGTCAGGAGGAACTAAGTTCAAGTCTGATCTCAGACACTTAACAAGTCCTAGTTGTGTGACCCTGGGCAAGTCACTTAATCCCAATTGTCTCAGCAAAAAAAAGAAAAAAAAATATCTACTGATGACAGATTTAAAACACAAATGATTTACATTTCCACATAGAAAGCATCAACAGTTTGACCTTATTGAGTCCTTTGAAATTAATCTTTGATGTTTACCTAATATTTCTCTTGGATATCATATTTTCTAATAAGTACATGTCTTTTTTGCAACAAAAGTTTAAAGGTCTAGCAATTCATTAAATGCCCTTTTTCCATTTAGGATTATGCTTAATTTTGCTGTGTATGATATATTTAGAGTCAACACTAATTCTTTTGCTTTTTGATAGACCTGTGTCTGACGTTTGAAGACCTGTGGTCTTTTAATGTAGTCACAGTTAGGTCTTGTATGATTCAAATCTTGTTTCTATTATACTTGAATTGGTTTTTCTCTTGTCCTTTGTAATATCATCTCCTTGATTTGGGGATTTCAGAATTTAGCTATGATGCTCCTACAGATTTTTTTCATAAGATGCTTTTTAGGTAATCATGGATGGATTTTCTTCTATTTCTATTTTGCCCTCTTTCCATTTGTACTTTTTTCCCCTTCTAATATTTGACAATTTTCTTTAATTATTTCTTGTGAATGATGGCCTAGAGTAATCTAATACTTGATAAACCCCCGAACTCCAGCTTCTGGGATAAAAAATCACCATTTGACAAAAATTGCTGGAAAATTTGAAAAATAATATGTCAGAAATTCAGCATAGACCTACATCTCAAACCCCATACTAAAATAAGGTCAAAATGGTACATAATTTGGGTATATAAGGTGATACCATAAGCAAATTAGGAGATCAAGGGAAAATTTACCTGTAGAAAACATTGTGAAAGGCAAAATTGACAACTTTGATTAAAGTAAACAAATTTTGTACAAACAAAACCAATAGAAACATGATTAAAAGGGAAATACAAAGCTGAGAAAAAATTTTATAGCCAGTGTTTTTATAAAGGTCTCATTTCTAAAACATATAACGATCTGAGTCAAATTTATAATAACACAAGTCATTCCCCAATTAACAAATAGTCAAAGCATATGAACAATTTTCAGATGATGGAATTAATGCCATCTATAGTCATTTGAAAAAAATGCTCTAAATCACTATTGATTAGAGTAGTGCAAATGAAAACAACTCTAAGATACCACCTCACACTTCACACCTAGATTGGCTAAGATGAGAGGAAAAGATAATGATGAATGTTTGAGGGGATATGGGAAAACTGGGCCACTAATGCATTATTAATGGAGTTGTGAAATGATCCAACCATTCTGCAAAGCAATTTGAAACTATGTTCAAAGGGCTATAAAACTGTGTATGTCCTTTGACTCAGCAGTGCCGCTACTGGGCCTGTATCCCAAGAAATAATAAAGGAGGGAAAGAGACTCACATGTGCAAAAATGTTTGTAGTAGCTCTTTTTGTGGTAGCAAAGAATTGGAAAGTGAGTAGATGCTCATTAACTGGAGAATGTCTGAACAAGTATATGAAGGTAATGGATTATTATTGTTCTATTAAAAATGATGAACAAGCTGGTTTTAGAAAGATCTGGAAAGATTTATAAGAACTGATGCTGTGTGAAACAAGCAGAACTAGGAGTACATTGCAGACAATAACAGCAAGATTATGGGGTGACCAGTTATGAAAGACTTGGTTCTTCTCAGCAGTTCAATGATCCAAGGCAATCCCAATAGACTTTGGATAGATAATGTCATCTGCATCCAGAAAAAGAACTACTGGATCTGTATCCCAAAGAGATCATAAAAAAGGGGAAAGGACCCACATGTACAAAATTGTTTGTAGCAGCCCTTTCTATACTAAGTGGAAAGGAACTGGAAACTGACTGGATGTCCATCAGTTGGAGAATGGCTGAATAAATTATGGTATATCAATGTAATGGAATATTATTTTTCTATAAGAAACGATCAGCAGGATGATTTCAGAAAGACCTGAAGGGACTGAGATAAACTGATTCTAAGTGAAGTGAGTTTTACCAAAAGAGCATTGTACACAGCAACAAGATTAGGTGATGATCAACTCTGAGGGATGTGTCAACAATGAGGTGATTCAGACCAATTCCAAGAGACTTGTAATGGAGAAAGCCATCTGCATCCAGAGAGAGGACTATGGGGATTGAAGAATCAAAAAGTAGTATTTTCCCCCTTTTTGTTGTTGTTTGCTTGCTTTTTTCCCCCCTCTCCTTTTTTCCCTTTTTGATCTAATTTTTCTTGTGTAGCATGATAAATGTAGAAATATGTTTAAAAGAATTGCACATGTTTTCCCATATTGGAATACTTGCTGTCCAGGGGAGGGTTTGAGGGGAAGTAAAGGAGAAAAAATTTTAACACAAGATTCTGCAAGGTTGAATGTTGAAAACTATCTTTGCATGTATTCTGAAAATAAAAAGCTACTATTAAAAAATATTTTGTAATGTCCAGACTAGCTGCTGGAGGATTTCTGGATGAGCCTTGGTCTTAGGTAGAGGAGTGATGATGACAGGAGAGACACCAGGAAGATCTTTGTTTCTGTCTCCATGTTCTGTGCCTCTTCTCTGTCTGAGTCCGAGTCTGTGTCTGTTCTGTGTCTGTGTCTGAGTCTGAGTCTGAATCTTTTCTGTGTCTGTGTCCAAGTGTCTGAGTTTGAGTTTGAGTTCTCATCTCCAGTCCTCTCAGCCCTTAAAAACCTCAGTATAATTATATCATTATATTATATATATATATATATATATATAAATATATAAATAAATATATATATATATATATATATATATATATATATATATATATATACACTAAGTATATGCCAACTAGAGTGATTACATCATCACATCACACTTAGTATTGGGAACTAAAGAACCATTATCTCATCCATTGCACTGTTGTAAGTATCCTTGCTTCAAGTAGAACACAAGTGATCACATCTCCCTGACTTCTCAGGAAGGGAGGTGAAAAAATTCCAAAGGGAAAATGAGGCGCCAAACCAGATATTTTTATCAGGTTTTCTTTGGTCTGAAGGGTCTTATACCTCACTCAGAGTTCCGCCACTATCTGCAGCCCTCTACATTATTTCTATTTTCATTTTTGTCCTCTGACTCTAATAAATCTGGGAAATTTTCAATTATGCTTTCTTAAAATTTGGTATCAATCCCTCTTTATTCTACCTATCCAAATCTATGCATGTCTCCTCTTGGGCATTTAATTTTGCTAGTAGATGCCCTGGCTAATTGGGAGTATTGGGAGAGAGGGAGAGAAAATTCACTTCTCCACCTACCAAGAGGTAAAAAAAAAAACAACTTGATTTTTATCTGATTCTTTCTCTTCTACTTTCTCCAAACCTAAAACTATATAGATTTTTGACTCCCTTCAGGGCCTAGTTACTTAAAGGTCTAGGGAGAGATGGCCAATTTTTAGCCCAATCAAATTGCCCTTTCTAAATTAAATTGCAAAGATCAGATTTCTCAAAAGGCTTACCGGGTGTTAACACTTTATTACCACTTCAATATCTCTATCTCTGTGAGAACAATCCATGACTATATTGATTGATTTAGGGGAAAGGAGTATAAAGGGATTCAAATTACCTCTGCCCTACATATTCCCTTTATTAAAAGGTCTCTGAATCATTTGTAGGCTGTGGGAGAATTAAATTGTTAAGCAGAGCCTTTCCTTTCCATTCATTATCCTTTTAGTTATTCTAAAACTAAGTTAACATTTGTAACTTTTACCTGTGTGCTCAGTTTAAACCATCATTTCTATGTGTGTCCAGCTCTTTTGAGCAATATCACTAGAAGATCTTCATTTATGCATTTAAATATACATAGTCCTCCATCAACAACAGGTACCAATAGTTCCTTCTAATAGTATGTCATGAGATTACTACAGTCTAAAAACAAGTATCATTTATCTCAGAGTCTGAGAGATGGTTCAAAAATGTATAAGAAGCAAAACTATTAATCTTTTCTTCTTTCCTCAAGTTGTTAAAATGTGACAAGATAGAGGAGATATTTCACTATTTCAATAATTATTTAAAGACAAGAAAAACATTCATGACCCATGAACGGTTAGCTATCAGTAGAGCTATTGATTATCCAAAGCCTTTTCAAACTAGGTTATTGTCATTTGTCCTTCTCAAAGAGGACGTTGACAACAGAAAGGTGATATTATGATTTGTAAGTGAAGTCTCATTTTCTCCTCTGGAGCCATCTGGGTCCCGTGGCAAGAGAGAGAGAGAGATCAGAATGCCTGGAGATGGACCAGGATGCAGCAAGAGATCTTGGCCATTTAAAGCTAAGGTCTTTAAAAAATCTGTTTGACCGAGACAATGCCCATTCAGTGTTTAAGGTTAGGTAAGAAAGTGGCAAAGAACGGCCCCTTTATTTAATTAAAAAAAATCAATCGGGGAAGGAAAGATCCTCAGGGTTTCTGACCCAAATAGAAACAATTGCTATTTATATTCACTCTGAGCCAAGCAGAACCCAAACAATGACCAAGTGAGGCTTGGTCTGGGACCTATTTTTAATCAGTTATTAAGAACCAAAGTGATTTGAGGATAATCAAAATAACAACTTTTCCACCTGAGTTTTAAAAGTATATTGTTAAGGGACAGTTGGTGCAGAGCATAGAGCACCAATCTTGTAGTCAGGAGGACCTGAGTTCAAACCCAGCTTCAAACATTTAATACTTTCTAGCTATGTGACCCTAGGTAAGTCAATTAATTCCAATTGCCTCACCAAAAAAAAAGAAGAAAATAAAAAAGTATATAGCTATAAACTTAAAAATAAAAATAATTCATTGTCAGGCTAATGCAATAGTCAAGATGAGATATGATGAGGGCTTGCACTAGTGTTAAAAGAGAGAATATGTCAAAATAGAAATATGTCCATAAAATTCTAACAGTTCCACAGTATTTATCTCTAATATCCACTGAAGAATGAAAACAATCAAACTCAATAAAGCCAATATTCATTCAGACGAATTATTTTCTACTTACACATCCAGGTTTGATTCATCAATTCCAATTTAGAATGATACATTTTCCAATTTGAGTACCAGTACTCAATCTATCAATATTCCCTAAAATGAGCCCGTGGACAAATGAATGCTTATTCCAATATCCACCTACTTCATCTTGACAAAATATTAACCCCTCATTTGATATTGGTCTGAAATTTGTACTTTGTCGACAACTCATTGAAATATTTAAATTTACCAATCTGAAGCTATATAATTAAGACAAATTTAATTTAAGCTATTTCCTAGCCCTTTTCTTAAGCTTAAATAACAAATATTCATCTTTTGTCTTCAGGAATTTTAGTACCTATTTTAAAACACCAATGGTTTCCTTTCTGTATTTTTTTCATGCTAGGCTATTCATAGAAAGAAAAAGTGGACCAAGGATATGCTGAATGTTTCAGAGTCTGCATTAGATTCAAATTTTCAGATGATTCATTTGATATGCATTAGTAAAGAAGACAATAATTAAGACTGACTTCAGCTTGAGCTACTATGGTACAATCCAAGGTAAGAAAAAAAATGTTATATCAATTTCTTTTTTTAAAAAAATATGCAGAAGTAGGAATTGATGACTTAAAAAAAATTGATGCAGATGCCTATATGATTCCACTCCTAGAAAGCAGGGAAGGCAATAAGCATTTATATATAGCACTTATTTTATGCCAGGCTTGGGACTATTTCTTTATAAATATGATCTCATTTTGATTTTCACAACAACCTTTCAAGGTATATGGTGTTGTTATCTTCATTTTGCAGAGGCCAACAAAGGTCAATTTACTTGCTCAGAGTCATACAGCTAAAAATTCTCTAAGACTGGATTTAAATTCAGAGCTTCCTGACTCCAAGGCATGAGCTCTATGCACTGTGCCACTTAACTGTAAGATATCTTCAGTAGGAGATTTTGAGAATACAGAATTAGTCTATATGGAAAATTTATGTGCAACAAATAGAAACATCTAAAGAGTAAAGCAGAAGTTTGACTTTGGATACATAAAGCTGAAAGAAAAGACATTATCTATAGTTTCACTTGGATTGAAGAAAGTTTTTCCATGTGGCCAAATGTTCATTTTAAATTAATTAAATGATGAAAAATTTTAGATCAACTAATAGTTTATTCCATTATGGAATATTTTTATTTTTTCAATAGCATCATTTTTATCACCATTATCCTTATTAAGGCAGATATATCATTGAATGCCCAATGAATTGCCTTTCTGTGATATACATTAGACATGAGCAGTAACACATTGAATGGAATATGGTTGTCAAATGGTGCAGCCTCTCAGAATCATTATAATTCAGAGGCATTGCTAAGGATACCTCCCAGATTTAATTGAATTACTAATATCCTGACCTTTTAATAACATTGCCATATAGTTTTTTTGTTCCACTAGACTAGTTTGTTTATTACTTTCTCTACTCATAACTTAAAGCACACTGATTTCTAGTTACCAGTTTTTAGAAGTGCCAAATCAACTTTGTCAAATGACTATTTTCACCCAACAATTTTTAAATGATGGAGATCAAAAAAATTATGGAAACATGAATTAAAAATTGCAGGATGATAAGACCATGTAAAAGTAAATGAACTACTGAGTCCAGAACAGTGCCTATAGATAATCTAGTGTTGTTGGGTTTTTTTTTTGATGATTATAAACCTTTGTAAGAAATTCTTGTTTCTTTGGGTAAACAGACAAATCCTTGGAAGTAAGCTATTAAGCTATTCAAGATCAACTATCTCAGGATAAAGTTGCTATTAGGCAACTTTAGGTCCCTTCTTATATAAACAGCTGTTAGATCATCCCTCAAAACCACAATATTATAGATATGGATAGACGAAATGAGAGGCAGCATCACATAATTGTTAGATAGTGCAGTCTCAGAAATCACAAAAACATAGAATCAAATCTTACCTCTAACACATACTAGCTGTAGGCCTTGGAAGAAATTGTCCTTGTAGTTAAGAAACCCCTGTGATGAAACCAATACTACAAGATTTCCTATTCCCCATCCTTTAATCTTCTAGGAGCTGAAAAAGAATTTACATATGAAACTAGGGACCCTATGGAATAAGATAACTTTTCTGTTAATAGGACAGCATAAAGATACATCGAGGAGCCCAGCTCTCCCACATTATCTCCAATATATCGAGAAAGGGCATCAGCTATCAAACTATTAAACTATTTTTAAAAAAGCAATGAGAAATAACAGTCCAAGATAGCACAACCATATTTTCCAAATTTGCCTGAGGGCCCTTGCCAGGGAGTTATGTCAGGAAAAACAGAGGCTTACCTTTGGCTTCAGAGAATAGATCATGAAGGAGAAAGAGAAGAAGAAATTTTAAGAATGGGTGATCAGGGTCTGAGTTAGGTGAAAAAAGGTGACAGAGGAATGGAAATCAACACAAAATTCTAAGGTATTGTGTTGCTGGAATTTCTTTTCTTTTACCATCTTCTCTTTATTAATAAGAGAGGAAAACAACTTCTTGAAAAAATTTAAGATCTTTCATAAATACAATAATAATGTAACAAATGCAGTAATAGTCAAGCATGACTCTAAAAGCCTGTAGAGCTCAAGATCCAATCCCTGGGACTTCTAAACAACCCCACCTTATCTAGGACCAGACCTATCTAGACACTGATCAATGCCAAGACTAAGTTCTTTGAGGGCATTGTCTGTAGTTGGATAGATTTTTTGTTTTCCCAGAATTTAGCACTGTCTGGCACATGATAGGCATTTATCAAATGTTTATTAATTGATCAATTTCTAATCCAAGCTATACCTACCTAGGACCCATTTTTACTGTGCCCTAACTCCACTTTCCAAACCTAGCTCAAAAAGAGTTCCTGGAAAGAATGTGGTAGTCAATTGCCTCACTATTTCCTTTGACTTCCCTATCCAAAACGTTTTATTCCAGCAGCTAGTCTCTGATATTGTTTTCATCTATTAACATTTAAGTCCCTTGAGGGCAAGTACTATTTTGCTAATTTTTACGTATATTTTCATTGTTTTACATAATGTTTGGTTCATGATAAATATTTGCTCTTCGCCTTTTCATTCGACATGTATAATGAGACAGAGAGCCAAGTTGTTTTGTCTGACTGTACTTATTCATTACCAAAAAAGTTGTTATTTTTGTGAGTCCAGTTAGAAGGCAAGGAAGGATGGTGATAGGTATGCTAAAAAAGAAAAAGAAAGAAAAAAAGTGTGAATGAAATGAAACATTGAAAAACACACAGAATAGAGCAGAATGAAATAGATGGTTCACAGACAAGTAAGGCACTGTTGGTACTACCATCTTAAATTCAATATTTATTTTTAAAGGAATCAGCATATAATAGAGATTCATAGTTTCATATGTAACTTCTTTTTCAGCTCCTAAAAGATTAATGGATACAGGATAGGAAACCTTATAGTATTGGTTCCATCACAGGGGTTTTCTTAACTACAAGGATAATGTTTTCCAAGGTCCTACAGCTAGTATGTGTTGTAGGCAAGACTTGCATTTATGTTTTTGTGATTTTTGAGACTTACCATCTAATAATTACATGATGTTTCCTCTCAGTTTGTCTATCAGCATCTATAGCATTGTGGTTTTGAGGGATAAACTAATAACTGTTTCTACAGGAATGGAGCTAAAGCATATATTTGTTGTTGAAGGGCATGCTCAAGATGGATGCCAAGTTTGGTTTTTGTTTCTTCAAACAAGATGTGAGAAAACAAAATACTTGGGTTATAAAGAACTAACTTCAAGATACCATTTCAACTAGCTTCTGTGCATTTTAAAACACATTCTAAGAATTTTTGAGGCTAATTAACTGAAATCAGAGTAATCATTGAAATATGGATAATTATGTAACTATATTTATATATTCAACTTCTCTCACATTGTCCTACATAGGTACTCAATTAATATAAGTAGAATGCATTAAAGAATAGGTGACTGAATGAATAATTGAATTAACATGAATGAGAGCATATAGAATATAGGTAAACAATTTCTGTCAAGACATTAGAAGCAGTTAGCACAGTAAAGTTCTGGATTTAGAGTCAGAAAGACTTGAGTTCATTCAGACTTGATCTCAGATACTTATTAGCTATATGGACTGGGACAGTCATTTAACTTTTGTCTATTTCAGTTTCCTCATTTTTAAAATAGGGATTTTAGAAGTACTTTCTTCTCACTACTTCTCTCTGTGATTTGAAAAGCACTTTATAATGATTATTGGAGACATTCAGTATTTGTAAGATAGAAGTATTATATGTCCTACAATATAGACAATAAAACTGAAGGGGGAGAAAAAAAGGAGTCACCAAGAGGAAGAAGATTGTATGCCATTAATTTCTAACAACATTTCTCAAGATTCTATACTAGCTACTTTTTATAGTTTGCCTTGTATTTAATTTTATATGAAGCGAGCTCTATTAGATTTCAAGCTATGAAATAACATTTTGTTTTTCATCTTTCTATCTGATGAATATTTTCCAATGATATCTTATAAGTACTTAATAAATTTTTTGCCCATTTATTTTTAAATGGGACCTCAAAACCTACATAAGATATATTCTCTCTCTCTCTCTCTCCTTTTGACTGAGGCAATTGGGGTTAAGTGACTTGCCCAGGGTCACACAGCTAGGAAGTGTTAAGTGTCTGAG
Organism: Sarcophilus harrisii; assembly: GCF_902635505.1. NCBI lineage: Eukaryota > Metazoa > Chordata > Mammalia > Dasyuromorphia > Dasyuridae > Sarcophilus > Sarcophilus harrisii. Next base: position 241,903,385 of record NC_045426.1, read on the forward strand.
ACCAGATGTGAACTCAGGTCCTCCTGACTTCAGGGCTGGTGCTCTAACCATGCTGCCATCTAGCTGCCCCTAGATATATAATCTCTTAAAGCACATAGAAACAGATTTTCTAGTATCAAAAAAATTTAAATAACAACAAAACTACTCTTACTACTACAACAAAAATTATAAAAGAAACAACAATAAAACACACATCACTTACATAATAATGCCAAAAGTATTTGAAATAAAATGTGCCACTTTTCAGGTGATAGTTCATTATTATTTTGCCCAGTTTTTCCTAAATATAACATCCAACAAAACGAGTCAAATAAATAAAAACCTCTTTTTTTTTTGGCAATGATAACAACATGAAAATACAAATCTCTATTATACACTGCTTGGTTTTTAAAAAGCATGTGATAAATTCAACATTTTATCTATAAAGATGTCTTCCCTATCTATATTGTCTTATGAACTTCCTTTGTTTTCATCTGTGCTAGTTTTTACATGCTTCAATGATCCTTTTCCTTTATCATAGTTTTGCTTTGGTGATATTATCACTGGTTCTCATAAAATCACCATCCCCACTGGGAAAAAAAAGAAAACCATTATAACCAATATGCACAGTGACAGCAAAATAAATTCACACATTATATGTGAATATATATATGCTTTCTTCTGCAATGTGAGCATATTTCCTATTAACCAGAAAGTGGATAATATGTTTTATCATCTATCTTTTGGAATTGTGATGGGACATTTCATTGATAAGACTTCTGAAGTATTTCACAATTGTTTTTCTTTCCATTGTTGTTAATATATCTTTGACTCACATCATCATGAATTCTCAAAAGCCTTTCATGTTTTTCTGAAATTCCCTCATCATTTTTGATATGTAATCTTTTTCCTACACCAAAAAGAGTTTTATATTTTTTATGGATTGTCCTTTCATTGATCTCTTTGGGCAATAGGGCCATTGGTTATGTTGCTAAGTTAGACTATTATCAGTTTAGGAATTCTTGAGTAAAATTTCCAAATTGCTTTCCAGAATGTCTGGGTCAATTCACAGCTCTATAAACAGTACATTAATATGCCTATCTTCCCACAACTTCTATAATAATTGTTATTTTCCTTTTTTGTCATCTGCCAATCTGCAAGGTGTGAAATGGAACTTCAAAATTGTATTTCTCTTATTACTGAAGACTTGATCCATTTTTTTCAAATAGCTGCTAATAGGTAGGATTTTCTTCTCCTTGAAAACTGCCTTTTCACAATCTTTGACCATTTTTTCTTTGGAGAATGGTTGTCTTTTTTATGTGTTTGAATTCAGTTGTCTTATATCTTGAATATCAGTCCTTTTTTAGAGTGATTTACTGCAGAAATTTTTGCCAGTAAAGTGCTTTCCATCTCATTATTTTAACCACATTTATTTTTTTGTATATGGCCTTTTCAATTTTGTATAATCAAAATTATCCAATTATTCCTTGATAATGAAAATATTTTAATAATCACTTGATATCCATATATGTTATCAAGCTTTATAGATTCACCAAAAATAAATAAACAGTTCCTTACTCTTGTGAAATCTTTCCCCAGTGATATCAAAATTCATTTGATTTCAATACCTTCAGATTTTTTACTGTTCTCAGCTGTGAAAACACAGCTATTTTCCCATGTGAGGAACACTTATGACACTTTCAAATTTTCCACAGCTGAAGCACCTTTGTAGATTGGGGAATACACACACCTAGCTTTAAAAACGAAGCAAGTTATGCATTCACTCTTTTTAAAAAGTGTGTATATATACACACACACACACACACACACACACACAGTTCATATTTGCCTTGGATTCATATTGTTGAAGTCACTCACAAGAATTAAATCTCTTGGCCAGGCAGGATATGACTTCATTGTTTTTCTATCCTTTCACCTACAATAAACTCCTTGTGGTTGTCTCTTTTATCTTTCACAAAATAGTATATTTAAAATAAAAACCTCCTTCAAGGCAAACAACAGGATTTCAGAAATTTCTAACTTCTCCATCTCACAAGATTAAAGTTAGGGTTACAAACATCCAGGTTTTGGATTTTTTTTCCAGAATTGAAAACACATTTTACCTAGACTTGTAAAGAAACTCAAAACAAAAGAACACATGAATTTGAGGTTTAGGCCCTGACTCATCCCAGCAAGGATGTGCCTCTTGTTTCCATACACTTTAGTTGTAGCTTCCATCACCATCATTTCCATAAAGTCCTTATCTTTCTGTAAAAGAATAATATATAAGATAAATGAACATAATTATATGTATAGGAAGAAAGGCAACAAATACACATGTAAATGCATGTGTGTATACATACCTAATATATATATTCAGATATATATACATATATATATATATATGTATATATGTATTCATAGATATATGAACATACTTATATGTATATTAAAGTTTTGAGGGACAGAGGAGCAAAAGTCCCTTCTCCCCTTCCTTGAACTTCAAGAGAGAGCTGACAGTCTGTCTTCCTAAGAGAGGAGTGAAATCTATCTATAGGTCTTCCAGTCTGCCAAATGGGGAAGTCACTCTATAAGTCTATCCCTTATCATATTCAGTGGTCATTCTCCTTTGAACCAATTATAGGCAAATATAGGAATCACTCAGGAATTTTTCCATCATTTCCACAAAGTCCTTATCCTTCTAGAAGGGAATAATATATAGGTCCATCCTCAGGAAACCCAAAACACTTAGATCAAGAATTTAGAACTGGAAATTTACTTAGAGATCTGCTAGTCTAACTCAGTCATTTTACTGATGGAAAAGAAGTTATCTAATAGCCTAAGGACAGGAATATGACTTCCTGTTCTTTTCACTACACAAAACAAACATTGCTTCATTGCACACCACTTTTCCCTTCTTCCTCATCTTGGCTTCTGACTCAGGAAAAACAAAGTATTAGGAGAAAAAGCATGGACTATTGGGGTATTGATTATAGTCCATTTAATACTGGAGATACTGGACTTAGAAATAAGAAAATCTATCACTGAACCATGCCTCAGGCACTTCTTACTTCTAAGACCTGGGAGCAACTTATTTAACTTCTCTGAATCTCAATTTTCTCAAATGGCAAAAATTCAAGTAACTAACTCATATTGGTATTGTAAGAATCAAATAATATAATATAGGTAATTTTGTAGACTTTAAGGAGCAATATAAATGACACCCACTACCTACATTATCTATTAAAAACTCTCAGTATAGGATCAGTAACCCAAAGAAATCATAAAAGAGAGAAAAAGACTCACTTGTGCAAAAATATTTATAACTGCTCTTTTTGTGGGGAATGGAAGAATGAGTTGTGGTACATGAAAGTAATGTAATATTTTTCTATAAAAAATGATGAACAAGCTGATTTTAGAAAACCTTGGAAAGATTTACATTAACTAATGTTTAGTAAAGCAATCAGAGTAAGAAAAACATTGTATACAGCAACAACAAGATTGTGTGATGATCAACTGTAACAGGCTTGGTTCTTATCAATTCAGTGATCCAAGGTAATCCCAATAAACTTTGGATGGAAAATACCATCTGCATCTAGAGAGAGACCTATGGAGACTGAATGTGGATCAATATACACTATTTCCACCTTTTTCTTTCTTTCTCTTTTTCTCTTTCTCATGGTTTTTGCCTTTTGTTCTGATTTTTCTTTCCTAACCTGACTCATATGGAAATATGTAAAAAGTTAATGTACATATATAACCAAAAGAAAACACCTCTCAATATAGAATGATTTCCTTCACAGAAACTCTAAAACTTCAGGGTTAAACTGAATAATAAAATATAATAATAAATAATAAACTAATAAGTAAATATAAAATTAAAATTCAAAAATTTATAGCTAATCAGAATAGTTTTTGTGGAGTACTGCAAGATTTCCAAAAAAACCTTTTTCTCACAATCTTGTGATATATGTAACTCAAGTATCATTATCTTCTTTTTGCATATGAGAAAATTGAAGCTCTCAGAATTTTCTATTTGACCTTGGAGGAGGCCAAGCAACATTTGGTATCAAAGAATTTCAGATTAAAATACTGGCTCTATCCCCTGGAATCAGTGTTACTCCATATATGTTACTTGATCTCTTTAGGGATCAATTTTCTTCTGTAAAAATACAATGAGTTGAGATATCACTACACACCTATCAGATTGGCTAAGATGACAAGAAAAGATAATGATGAATGTTGGAGGGGATGGGGGAAAATCTGGGACACTGATGCATTGTTGGTGGAACTGTGAATGTATCCAACCATTCTGGAAAGCAATTTGGAACTATGCCCAAAGGGATATCAAACTGTTCATACCCTTTGATCCTGCAGTGTTTCTACTGGGCTTATATTCCAAAGAGATCTTAAAGAAGGGAAAGGGACCCACACATGCAAAAATGTTTATGGCAGCCCTTTTTGTAGTGGCTAGAAACTGGAAATTGAAAGGATGCCCATCAATTGGAGAATGGCTGAATAAATTATGGTATATGAATGTTATGGAATATTATTGTTCTATAAGAAATGACCAGCAGGATGAACACAAAGAGGGTTGGAGAGGCATACATGAACTGATGCTAAGTGAAATGAGGAAAACCAGGAGATCATTATACACTTCAACAACAATACTATATGATGATCAGTTCTGATGGACATGGCTCTCTTCAACAATGAGGATCCAAATCAGTTCCAATTGATCTGTAATGAACCAGCTACACCCAGAAAAAGAACACTGGGAAATGAGTATGGACCACAATATAATATTTCCACTCTTTCTGTTATTGTTTGCTTGTGTTTTTTTTCAGGCTATTTTTATCTTCTTTTTAATATGAAAATATATATATATATATATATATATATATATATATATATATATATATATATAGTATTTAACACATACTTTAACATATTTAACATGTATGGGACTACCTGCCATCTAGGGGAGGGGGTGGAGGGAAGGAGGGAAAAATTGAAAGAGAAGTTTTTTGCAAGGGTCAATGTTGAAAAATTACCCATGCATCCATCTTTGTATATAAAAAGCTATAATAAAAAAAATACCAGTTGCACTATATCTTTTAGGGCCCTTTCTAAATAAATCTTTGGTCCTATGATCTTTGTTCATAAATCTATCATTGTCTAGTAAATTTGGGGCCCAGATATGAGTCACCAAGTTCTGCGCTGTTTCTTCCAACATGAGAAGTAAAACTCCTGCATACTTATACCATGTAGCAGATGGCTGAAAATATAAGTAAGAAGTTTATTTTTTTAAGGCTTGATTATGAATGTTTTATATAGATTGTCCTAGTTTATCATCAGTGCCATTTCTGATGTGAAATAGCTGCGTTGAGTATATCTTTTTTCTTTAGTTGTATTTCAGTGACCTTCAGAGATTGTCGATACGAGACTGAAAAGAAATGTGAGATAAGTCTTTGAATGAGATTTGTCTTCAAATTATGATTTCACTTCTAAAACTTTGCCAGAACATTAAGATAGAGAAGGTTATAATATACAATTAATAACACATCATCAAATCTTCAAATATGTCAAAGTGAAAAGTGTGTGGAAAATTCCAAATAAAATGAAATGTCAACACTAGCCTATCTGTCATACTGCTCACATCTCAAAATAGAAATGTAGGCTTCCCTGAGGCAATGCTGTTATCTGAAGATGTTCTATTAGGAAAATTCAAATCTGACCTTTAAAAATGTGGGTCTATGTAACGTCTAGGTATCCAATTCATTCAAATAATAATAGAGAAAAGAAGAGGAAAGGGAGTTGTTTACATCTCCTTTTCCCCAAACTGTTGTAATAGAAACAGGAATTAAACAGCAAGTAGCATGAATTTATGAGTTAAACAGGATAAGTGAAAGTAGCAGTTGCTGGGACAAAATATAGTGGGAAGAACAATGAAAGATACTTCGCCCCTGCCCTGTAAAATGTACTTGCTGCCTTTGCAAGGAATACATGTCCATAGCGGATGTCCAAATGCAGCTCATAGGAGGCACTGATACAAAGGGTTCCTAAAGAATCTGTTTTCCCTTATACTAAGCTGATGCTGATAAACTCCTTCTCACTGAATGTTAGTTACACACACACAAAAAAAAATTACATGTAATTAATAGCAAGTAAACCCATTTATCCAAGGAAACTGCAAGATAGTAATGAAACTAAAACAGAAACATTAAAACAAAAGAAATACATTTCTCTGTGTATCTATGTCTTTCTGTATCTCTATCTCTGCCTCTGCCTCTTTGCTTTTTCTATTTCCATTTCTCTCTACTTGTGTCTGTCTGTCTTTCTGCCTCTGTCTTTCCCTTCTTTTATCTCTCCCTCCATTCTTCTCCTTATACCTTTTCCCACATAGGGGTCCTGAAGAACAAAGAACTCAGGTCCCAAGATCATTTCCCAACTCCAGAAGAAATGGCCACTGCTTACATATATTTGGTATATAATACAAATATATTTTATACATATTTATTTATATTTGTATTATAAATATGTAAGTATATATTTAATATAAATATGCAGGTATAGAGAAGTCTCCAACTTTGTTGTTTTTTTGTGTTGTTTGGTGTCTTTCTACAAGCATAAGGGGAAGAGTTAGGCCCTAGGACTGATAGCACCCATAGTACTTCTGATGAATACAAGAAGGGAATGGCATTGGGGGTTACCTGAGGAACCTTCTAATAGGACCAAACAATCAGGTCTGCCAGGGTGAGAAGAGACAGCAAAATAATGCTTAAATCTATGACAAAATTCAGAAAGAAAAAATCAGATACAAAAGAAAGTATAAATATAAAATAAATTGAATTTTAAAATTTAAATATAAAAAAAATAAATTTTTGGTTTGGTTTTGGAAGATATCAGGTAACTTCAGCAGAGTAGGGAATACAAAATGGACAACATAATGGCTCCCAGGAGCAGTGGCTACTTAGTGGCAGAAGAACTGCCTTTACAACTGCCAATGATCATTGTACTATTTTTCTTCAGAGAGGTCTTAGAAGAATTGTAAACCATGAAAATATCAAAGAACTTACAAATGTCATAGCAGCTGTCAATTCTGACCAAAGAGCCACAGAGGTTATATCAATAGCTTTGTACCAATTGTCAATTCTGAAAAATAAAGTAAAATAAATTACCAAAGAGCTCAAAGAGGTTATAAGCAAAAATCTGTCTTTATTCCATTGGAAGAGAGAAACTAGATATGTACAAGGCTCTCCTCTAAGACCAGGGAGACCCAAGGCAGCAAGGCAAAACCTTGATACATAATTATGGGTAGAGAAAGAAGTAATGAGGTATACCATAGCAGTAAGATGTGACAGCAACAATGAGGCAAGTTTGCAACAAAAAGTCTATTCATAGCAGGACTATGTGAATGCTGTGGGATTCTTGTAAGTGCTTGTTCAAGCTCAGAGACCACCTGGTGCTGCTTTGAGCCATTTGCATGATTTAACTGCAGCAGAGTTTATCCAAGAATAACTCAAAGGAATGTTGTTAGTCCAAGCTTGCTGGGCTTTTGCTCTGGAACATAAAGTGTCTCCTAATAGTAAGAAAAGATAGGGTTGAGGAAAAGGAATGGTCTTAGGATAGGGGCACTTTCAGAACAAATGATGGCAAGAACTCACTTCATGGCAACAAGGAGAAGAAAGGAAGCAACCACTCAAAAGGCTCTTCTAATATAAAGATTTTGTAGTCTTCCACCCCTCCCTGAATTATGGCTATAAGAGAGAAGTCCTGCTAATAAAAAAGCTCTTTGTTCTATTAGAAGTCCATTTTTTCTCTGTAGGATTACATTCTACTTTTCTAGATATATAATTATTGTTGGTAAATATATATATATATGTATTATATATATATATGTATATATATATATATACTTTTGCAATCTGTTTTTCAATATCTCCTCTCATATATGTAGGAGCTTCCAAATCTTTGATGATCCTGACTGGTTACTTAAAGTCTTTCTTTGGGGTTTTCTGGATACTTGATTATTATTGTTGTTCTTATTATTAGTGTGGAAGTTTTGGAATTTAGGACATTTTTGGAATTTTTTTAATGAATGATAAGGGAATTTCTTTTCTTTACTTTATTGGGCAGTGTTCTTTATTATTTCTTGAAAGATGGTGTCCCCCTTTTGGTTTTCACTTAAGTTCTGGATAAGTTATCTCTTTGAACTGTTTTTTCAAATCAATGATTTTTGATAGTAGCTATTTTTTTCTAGTTTTATGATCTTTTGAATCAATTCCAATATTTCATGCTGTTTCATGGGCGTATTTTTACTCATCCATTCTAATTTTCTTGTATTATGTTACTTAAGAAAAGTGTTACCACATTTTGTTGGGAGGCTTTTATTCTCCCAGTTCTTTCCTCCAGAGCTTTTGATTTCATTTCTGTATCATTCTTCATAATTTAGACTATGTTGAAAAATCTATTGTCCCCCTTTGAGCCCTTTCTTATATTTCCTGTGGAAATATCTCCTGCTATAAGTAGGATTTTTTAAAATTTCTAGATATATTCTATTTCTTTACAATCATCAGTGTTGTGTTTTGTTTGTTTGTATGTTTTTAATTCACATCTCGACCTTAATTCCTAAACTGGAAAGTTGTTCCAGGACTAGAATTTGTTATGCTAGAAACTGGACCCATTTCCAATAAGATGAGGGATGAAACAAAGATGCACGTTATCACCACTATTATTCAATATTGTACAAGATGTATTGGCTTTTGAAATAAGAAAAGAAAAAATAAAGGAATTAGAATAGGCAATGAAGATATAAAATTGTCACTTTTTGCTGATGATATGATGATATACTTAGAGAATCCTAGAAAATCATCCAAAAACCTAAACAATTGACAGCTTTAGCAAAGCAGATTATAAAATAAACCCACACAAATCATCAAAGCCCAGCAGCAAGAGATAGAAAGAAAAATTTTATTTAAAATAACTGTAGAAAAAATAAAATATTTGGGTATCTACCTACCAAGACAAACCCCAAGAACTATATGAACACAATTATAAAACACTTCTCACACAAATAAAATCAGATCTAAACAATTGGGAAAATATCAGTTGATCATATGTAGGCAAAGCTAATATAATAAAAAATGAGAATTCTACCTAAATTGGTTTACTTGTTCAATGCCATACCAATCAAATTGATCAAAAAACTATTTTATAGAGCTAGAAAAAATAATAATAAAATTTGTCTGAAAGAACAAAAGAGCAAGAATATCAAGGGGATTAATGAAAAAATTACAAAGGATGCTGGACTAGCAGATTCAGACTTAAAACTCTATTATAAAGCAGTAGCTATCAAAACCATTTGGTACTAGTTAAGAAATAAAGTGGTGGAGCAATGAAATAAGTTAGTTATACAAACCACACTAATCAATGACAAGTTTTGATAAACTTCCAAATCTCAGCTTCTGAGATAAACACTTAGTATTTCACAAAAAATTCTGGGAAAGCTGGAAAATAATGTTAGAAATTCGGCATAGATCTACATCTCATACTCCATACCAAAATAAGGTCAAAATACATCATTTAAAGCATAAAGTGTGATACCAGAAGTATAGTAGGAGAACAATAGCTAGTTTATCTATCAAATCTTTAGAAAATGGAGGAATTTATGACCAAAGAAGAACTAGAGAACATTATGAAATGCAAAATGGACAATTTTGATTACATTAAATTAAAAAGGTTTTGCACAAACAAACCCAACAGAAACAAGATTAAAAGGAAAGAACCAAGTTGGGAAAATATTTTACAATCAGTGTTTCTGATAAAGGTCTCATTTCTAAAATATATAAAGAGCTGTGTCAAATTTATAAGAATATCTGTCATTCCCCAACTGATAAATGCTCAAAGGATATGAACAGATAATTTTCAGATGATGAAATTAAAGCCATCTATAGTGATATGAAAAATGCTCTAAATCACTATTGATTAGAGTAGTACAAATGAAAACAATTCTAAGGTACTACCTCACACCTCTCAGATTGGTTAAGATGACAGGAAAAGATCATGATAAATGTTGGATGAGATGTGGGAAAACTGGGACACTAATGTATTGTTGGTGGAACTGTGAAATGATCCAACCATTCTGGAAAGCATTTTGAAACTAAGCCCAAAGGGATATACAACTGTGCATATCCTTTAACCCACCAGTGCCACTATTGGGCCTGTATCCAAAGAAAATCATAAAGAAGGGAAAAGGACCTACATCTGCAAAAATGTTCGCAGAAGCAAAGAACTGAAAATGAGTAAAAACCCATCTATTGGGGAATAGCTGAATAAGTTATAGTATATGAAAGTAATGGGATATTATTGTTCTGTAAAAAATAATGAAAAAACTGATTTTAGAAAGGTCTGGAAAGATTTACATGAATTGATGTTGAGCAAAACAAGCAGAACCAGGAATACATCATATCCAGAAACGGCAAAATTATGGGATGATCAGCTATAAAAGACTTGGTTCTTCTCAGTTGTTCAGTGATCCAAGGCATTCCCGATAAACTTGGGATAGAAAATGCCATCTCCATGCAGAAAAAGAACTATAAGGAAGGAATGTAAATCAATGCCTTCTATGTTTACTTTTATTCTGGTTTTTTTTCCCTATTGTGGTTCTTCCCTTTTGTTCTGATTTTTTTCTCCCAACATAATTCAAAAAGAAATGTGTACTTAAAAAGTTAATATACATGCAGGACCATCAAAAAATAAAACAATTAATAAAAATGGGAGGTAAATCTACTATACTTTTGAGCAGAATGGTTGAACCTGCTTGACTTGGACTTCTATAAGATGACTTCTACCCCAGGGTCTAGATCTTTGAGATTGAATATTTAGGGCTTTTTATGGCATCTCATGTTAAGTACTACATATCTAAGAATTCCTGAGCTGTGTATGTCCTGGTCTAAATGCTATTGTGCCTGGGCTAGTCACTGTTGTTCCCAATTAATTTGAAATCCATTCTGTGAGTTTCCAAAATTCCCTGGGCCTTTCTCATGGCCACCTTCTTGCTATCTCATGACATAGTGTTCTTCAAGAGAAGTCATTATTTTCTGTCACTGGAACTAAAGAACTAAAACTTTTCATTGCATTTAAGTTGGGAGGCTTTTAATGTTATTTATTCATATAATAGAATTTGTTCAGCATTCCCTGACGGGCATTCACTTTGTTTCCATTTTTAAACTAACCTAAAGGATACTATAATTAATATTTTCATACCTATGGGATCTTTCTTTTGAGCTTTAAATTCTTTGGGAGCATGTATTCAGTAGTGAGCTCATTAAACCAAATCATATGAAGAGTTTAGTGACTTTTCTTGTTTTCCAGAGGAGTTACATGAATCCACAGTTCCACTAACAATTTATTATGCCTATTATTTCTGACTTACTATTTTGGTCTTCAATAATCTTTGTCAATTTTCTGGGTATGAAATGAAATTTCAAAGTTATTTTAATTTAATATTAGTTATTTGGAGAATTTTTTATATTGTTAAGGAAAATTTGCATCTTTCTTCTGAAAACTGTTTGAGCATATTCTCAAGTCACTTACACGTTGAAAAATGTCTTCCATAGCACATCCTCCCAGGACTCTGTTCAGCCTTCTTCAACTTCATTTCCAAACCAGTTGCTTCACTGTGCCCTTCATGCAACACATCCACTATCTGACATTCTAGGATGACTCCACCCTAAGACCAAACATCTACACATCATAATAACCTAGCTGAACTTATTCTTCTATGACTTAAAAACTCCTTCTCCAGCATTCTCTTCTCATGTATGTGTAAAAGAGACTAGGTCTATAAGCAAAAGAGGGAAATGTCCTTATATACCCTTTATGTATAAAAATATTTATAACAGCTTTTATTGTGAAGGCAAAGAACTGAAACATGTGTGCCTTTTTCCCCCTACAATCTCTCCAACATTTATCATTTTGTCAGTTTTTGCCACTTTGAAGGGTATGAGGGTGGAATCCTAGACCTAATTAATAGTGATTTGAAACATTTTTTTTCATATGGCCATAAATAGCCCTCCTTGAGAACTGCTTAATCTTATATCAAAATTTAAATTTAAATTTTTGATTTAAACAGGAAATGACTCTTTTCCTTATGAATCTGAATCTGTCTTCAAAATTCCACCTGTATAAGAAAGACTTGCTGCAAAGATATTTCCCAACTATCTTTTCCTCTGTTAATCTTAGCTTTATAAGATTTCATTTGCAATTTTTAAAAAAATGTAATCAAAGCTATTCACTTTGTCTTCTGTGATCCTTTCTGTTGCTTATTTGACTTTTCTCCTATCCATGGATCTGATAGGTAATTTTTTCCAGGTTTTTCCAATTTGTTTATGATGTAATCTTTTTACATCTAGTGCATGTACCTTTTTGGAGCTTCTCTATATATAAGGTGTTAGGTATTGGTCTAAATCTTTATATCTTTACTTCTCTCAATTTTGTTCTCCCAATCTTGTTCTACTAGCTGAGATCTCTGAGTTTTTCAAATACTAGGCTACTAGATATATTTGTTCCATTACATTTTGGATCTAATCTGTTCTACTGACAAATCTATTTTTTTTAAATCAATACCAAATTGTTTTGAGAAGTATTGCATTGTAGTATATTTTGAGATATTATATTTCTAGACAACTTCTTTTGAATATTTCTCCTGAGATTTTAAAGTACTTTTCCTCCTCCATATGAATTTCATTTTTTCTACTCCTATAAAGAAATGTTTTGATAGTTTGAGTAGTATGGGATTGAATAAATAAACTAATTTAAATACTAATGTTTTATTATATTAGCTCATTCTATTACTAACAATCATACTAACAATCATTATTTCTATCTTTATTTCTGTAAATAGTTGTTTGTAATTATATTCATAATTCTATCTTAGAATGTAGACTACCAAATATGTTATAGATTACATAGCAATTTTATTGGAAAATTCTTTTTCTATCTGTTCCTGCTAGAAATTTTAGTGGTTTTTAAGCCATGAAATTATATTCTGAAAGTTTGATGAAGTTATTGTTTCAATTAATTTTAGTTGTTTACACACTCATATCATCTACAAAAGTAATCATTTTGTTTTCCATTTATTTATGATTGTTCCCTTCATTTCCTTTTCTTTTCTCATACTATAGGCAGAATTTCTAATGCTTGATTTAGAATGTAGATGCTCAATAGAAGTGAGAACAATGGACATCCTTACTTCATCCCTGAATTTACAGAAACATTATTTGGAGATAAATTTTATCTGTACTATAATAATAATAATAATACCTCTTGGTTTCATATGTGTAGATATTTGCCAGTCTAAAGAAAAATCTATTCCTGTTTTCAAAAGTTTTTTTAAAAAATGGTGATTGCAGTTTGTCAAAAGTTTTTCTGTACCTATTGACATAATCACATGATTTCTGCTGGGTTTTTTAAATGTTTTCATTAATATTAAACTAATTCAATATTCCTGGAATAAATCCAATTTTGTTGCATAATCTTTATGATATATTCCTTTGGTCTCTTTGCAATTGTTGCAAATATTTTGTATTTTTATAAATATTCATTTATCTCATTGAAATGATTAGGGTTTTTTTTTTTTTGATGTGTAGTTGACCAAATAGTTTCAAATATATTTTATTTCTTAATTATTTGTCGTAAACTCTCCATTTTAATTTTTTATATTAATAATTTAGTTTCATTTATTAATTCAATGCTTCTTTTGCTATATATTTTAATTTTCAGAATTTCTCTTTTGATATTTATTTTCTAATTCTAATTGTATATTTAATTATAATTTTAAATTATATTTCTTAGTATTTTAATTGAATATATCAGAATGGATTTCCAGTAAATACATTAAACTCAATATATAAAAAAAGAATTTATTATTTTTCTCCCTAAATCATTATCACCCTTATTCTACCTCACTCTTCCTAAGAGGAGAATCATTCTACCAGTTCCTTAAGTTCACAAGCTCTTAAGTCATCCTGGACTCTTCAATGTCTTTTATCTCCCCATATCCAAACTATTGCCAAATCCTGTTGATTTTACCTTTGCAATATCTCTAGAATATGCCTCTTTTCTGCTCTGATTCTGCCACCATTTTAATGTAAAACTGCATCACCTCATTCCTAGATTATTGCAACAGTCTGTTGAGGATCCTGCTTCAAGTCTTTCCCCATTCTAATCTATCTTCTATTGGGCCACTAAAGTGGTTTTTCTAAAATACAAGTCCAATCACTGTCAACCCCTCCTTAATAAAATTTAATGGATTTCTGTTGCTTACAGGATCAAATATAAAATGTTTTGTTTGGCATTCAAAGCCTTTCTAAGTCCATCCTACCTCTCCAGTCTTTTAATACCTTATTCCTTAACATAGATTCTTTGATCAAATGATAATTGCCTTCTAGCTATTACACAAATAAGACGCTCCATCTCTTAGCTCTGGGTATGCTTTCTGGCTATCCTCCATTCCCAGAATATTGTCCCTCCACTCTTCTGACTTCATTGGTATTCTGTAATTTCCTCTTTCTACAGGAAGTTTTCTCTACTCCCTCTTAATTACAGTGTTCCTCTGTTCTTCCCTCTTCCCCCTGTTAATTATTTCCTATTTGTCTTGTGTATAATTTGTTCACATATATAATTTGTCTGTATTATCTTCCCATTAGATTGTAAGATCCTTGAGGACAAGGACTGTCTTTTGCTTTGTTTTGTTTCTCCAGCATTTAGTATGGGGCCTAGCACATAATAGACACTTCATAAATGTTTACTGATTACTTGATTAAATTCTCAATTTGTTTTTTTCCTTATGTTGATAAAAAAATTTAGGCACAAATTTTCTCCTAAGGGTTGTTTTGGCTTCATCTTTAAAATTTTGCAATGCTGTCTCAATGTTGTAAGTAGCATTAATTATATTTTCTATCATTTCTATATTTTATTCTTTGACCCAACAATTGTTTAGGATTAAATTGTTTAGTTTCTACTTAATTCTAAATACCTTTAATGGCTATTTATTAACACAATTTTATTAAATTGTTATCTATAAAGAATATGTATAACATTCTCTAAGACCTTATTCATTTTTTATAGATAGCTAAGAAATATGTTTATTTCTGTTTCCATTCCATAATTGCCAGATCTGTAACTAATTTTTTGAAATGCTATTTAGGTCCTCTGGGGACCCAATCAGCAAAAGTCTCAGTGCTGAGTTGTGGGAGTCCTTCCAGTGATATATGATTGTGACTCTTGAAATACTACTATCTTTAGACTCAAAGGTCAATGGAGACTTGTATGGTGAATGAAGTAGGAATCAGCATATTCCCAAACTTCTTTCTTGTTTACTTGTGGTTAGATTTATCCAAGGCTGATATGGGTAAATTGAGATACTCTATTTTTATGGTTGTGTTTATCTTTGCAATTCATTTTCCTTAAATAAAAGTTGTATAATTAGATGCATATGTATTAAGTAATTAAATAAATTCATTGTCTATGTCACTTTTAAGAAAAGTATAATTTTTATTATCTCTTAATTAAGGGTGTGTCATTCTGAAATCATAAATGCTACCTCTACCCTTTGTGTTCAACTGAATCATAATAGATTTTGCTCCAATCTCTTATTCTATGTTTCAAGTTTTTTTTTTAAATAAACAGCATATTGTTGGATTGTATGCTTTCTCATACATTCTGCTACTTATTTCCCTTGTGTCTCAAAATCCCAAGCTCTTCTCTTCACCTTCATTATGCCCTCCTATTCCTACACTGCTTTCCCAGATCATCACTTTTATACTAATGATATACCCCTCCTTGGACCATCTTGAGTCCTAATAATCTAGTTTATCTCTATGATTTTTCTCAAGTCTCTTAATTCTTTTGCTTTCTGTGCCACACTTCAGCCTTGGATTACTTCACCATTCTCTACCTTCATTTACATTAATATGCTGCTTAAAAATAGTAGCAGAGAAAATCAAGAAACTATGTTGACTAGATTCACTACAAATTTGTAATATATGATCTCAACTGAGCCATCAGTGTAACAAGACGATTTTTTTACACATCATTACTCACCCGCTATCCCACTCACAACAACTTTTCCAAAACTTTTAATCACTTCTTAATGCCCCATGGCTCTTTTTCTAACCAAAATCTTGACTGAGAACATTAACAAATATTTCACTGAAAAAAACTGAGATCTCCAAGACTCCCTTTTATGCCCTCAGCCCCATCTCACACCACTCAAATGCCTTTATTTCACTATATTTTCCTTCAACCATTTCTCAAACAATAAGGTATCTTTTATCCTTGGCAAAACAAACCCCTGTAAATGCACAAATAATTCCATTCTATTCTGTCTCCACTAGCAGATTGTTCTTTTTATTATTCCTGCTCTTTCAGTATTTTTCATTTTGTCCCTGTCTACTAGTTACTTCCCTACTGCTTAAAATCATATAAGTATTTTCTCCTTTTAAAAAAAAATCCTCTCTCCATTTGTCCATCCTTGCTAGTTATTAGCCTTTATCTTTTCTGCATTTTGTGACTTTACTCCTTGAAAGGTCATCTATCCTGGTTCTTCAATTCCTTTCTTCTCACTAAGAACATTTCTAACATTTCTATACTCTGGCTTCTGACCTTATCATTTAGCTAAAACTTCTTTGCAAAGATAACAATTATTTCTTAATCACAAAATCTAATGATCTTTTCTGACTCATCATCCTTCCTAAGCTTTCCACTGTTTATCATGCCCTTTTCCTTACTTTTCTCTCCTTTCCAGGTTTTTATGACACTATTTTCTTTGGATTCTTCTGCTACCTGTCAGGCAGCTCCTTCTTAGCCCTCTGTTTAAAAAGTAAATTGTCTTTACCATGAATTGTATTCATAATGGGAAGCATACATGAAATTTTGTGAACTATAATTTTAGAAAGGTGGTGAACAAGGTACTTTCTTGAAATCTGAAAACAATCATTGCCCTGAGAACCCAATCAGCAACACTCTGAGTGCTGATTTATGGGAGTTTTCCCAGTGATGTTGTATGATTGTGACTCTTGGACTACCATTATCTCCAGATACAAAGGTGAATGGAGATTTGTATGATGAATGGAAGTAAGCTTCAGCATATTCTCAAAAACTGACTAAATGAAAAAATTATGAGATAAATTAATCAAGATATTAATTATCAGAAAAGGGAGTTGACCAGACATATCCCCAAAGCAAGGACTAACAGACAGCCAAATGTTACAATGTTACTCAAGGGAAAAAAGGTCAGAACCCTCCAAGGTAGGAGAATGACACAAAGGACATGGAGTTAAGAAAGTATCATATGGTTTGTGAACTGTACCAATGGAGAACATAATCATAATAATCATCTAACAAGTATTCAACATTTTGGATACCATTAAACTGCACTTTCTTCATCATCACTGCTTATTTTGTAGTAAGTGGGTCATAGAATAGTTAAGAGGCACTAGGCCTGGAGTTGGGAATACCTAAGTTCAAATATGACCTCATATGTTTATTAGCTGTGTGATTCTGAGCAAGTCATTTAACCCTGTTTCCCTCAATAGTTTCCTCTGAAAATGAACTGGAAAATAAAATTGAGAACCATTCCAAAGTCTTTTCCAAGAAAATCCCAAATGGGAGACAGCTAGATCATGCAATGGTGCAGCACAGACCCTGAAGTCAGGGGGACCTGAGTTGAAATTCAACCTCAGACAGTAAAAATTTAGCAGCTGTGTGACTCTGAGCAAGTCACTTAACCCCAAGTGAGAAGAAGAAGGAAGAAGGAAGAAGAAGAAGAAAGAGGAGGAGGAGAGAAAGAGGAGGAGGAGAGAAAGAGGAGGAGGAAGAAGAGGGGGAGGAGGAATCTTGAAGAGTTGAACATAATTGCAACCACTGAAAAACAAAAGTCAGTCATTGAGTGAGTACAATGATTATTAAAAGTCTGTGGTGAGAGTAATCTACTGGTTGATAATTCAAAGACTCCAACTTCTGGATCAAAACTTACTATTTGACAAAAACTGTTGGGAAAACAAGAAAATAGTATAGTAGAAACTAGGCATCAACAACATCTTACACCCTATACCAAGATAAATTCAAAATGGGACAATTAGAAGAACAAGGATTAGTTTACCTGCCAGATATTTAGAAAAGGGAGGAATTCATGACCAAACAAGAGATAAAGACCATTATAAAATGCAAAATAGATAATTTTCATTACATTAAACTTAAAAATTTTTGCACATAGAAAACCAATGCAATCAATATTAGAAGGAAAGCAGAAAGATGGAAGACAGTTTTTGCAGTGTTTCTGATACAAGACTCAGTTCTCATATATAGAGACAACCATGTAAAATGTGTAAGAATACAAGTCATTCTCCAACTTATAAATGCCCAAAGCATATGAGTAAGCAATTAAGACATGCAAATTAAAACAACTCTGACGAACCACTTCACACTATCAGACTGGTTAATATGATAGGGGAAAAAATGACAAATGTTGCAGGGATGTTGGAAAACTAAAATACTAATGCACTGTTGGTGGAATTGTGAAGTGATCCAACCATTCTGGAGAGCAATTTGGCTGTCCAAAGGGCAACTAAACTGTCCATTCCCTTTGATACAGTAACACCAGTACTAGATTGGTATCTCAAAGTAATCATTTAAAAAGGGGGAAAGGACCTACATGTAGAAAACTATTTATAGCAGCTCTTTTTGTAGGAGAAAAGAATTAGAAATTGAGGGGTTGTCCATCAATTGAGGAATGACTGAACAATTTGTCGTATATGAATGCAATGGAATATTAATGTGCTGTAAGAAATTATGAACAGGCAGATTTCAGAAAAACTGAAAAGGCTTATATGAACTGGTGCCCACTGAAATGAGCAGAACCAGAACAGTGTACATAGACAGTAATAGATTGTTAATGATCAGCTGTGATAGACTTAGCTCTTCTCAGCAATATGGCGATCCATCTACATCCAGAGAAATAAATATGGAGTTTGATTACAAATCAAAGCACACTTTTTCACTTTTTAATTTTTTTATTTTTTTCCTTCTGTTCTGATTCTTCTTTTACAACATGACTAATAAGAAAATGTATTTAACATGAATGTACAGGTATAGTCAAATCAGATTGTTTGCTTCTTGGTGGGGGAGGTAGTAGAGAGAAGGGAAACAGAAAAATTTGAAACTCAAAATCTTATAAAAATGAATGTTAAAAATTATCCTTTAATGTAATTGGAATAATATTATTAAGTGCAACAATACTAAAAAGTCTATGGTGGACAATAAGTCAATGACAACATTTAGGGTATAAAAATGTCTTGCCTGGGTTCCAGATGTGAATAGCAGTTTGTGGAAAGAATGCTGGACTAATTCAGAAGACTGTCATTCTAATTCCAGTTCTATCACTTAGAATTTATATAATAATGGACGAGCTGTTTAATCTTCATGAGTTCCTCAGATATAAAATGAGGATAATAATTCATGTTTATGCCTACCTGACATGTATATGATGTGTCATATACATGTAAATATTACATACATGTATACATGGTAAACTATATAAATGTAAGGTATTATTAAAATGTTCATGGGAGTCTTTAACATGATTTTTATATGGTCCTCAAACTGATAATTCACATCATTGTTACTAAGCAGCTAATGTTACTCAGTACATAAGAAAAATCTACATTTTTAATCCTTGTCAATAGTGTGAACAATGGTGTTCTGTGTGTGCTAAATACAGAAACTATTTTGTGAACTCAAGTTTCTTTTCATTTCCAAGTTCTTTATTCAGTGTTGCTATGTTACCGACTATTCCTAAGCTTGAAAATAGTAACTATTTTTCATGCTCCCAGCCTGAATGACATTTACCATAAGACCAGATCAATGTTGTCACATAATTATAGTGGCATTTAATTCCAAGAAAATGGAGGTCAAAAAATAATGACATCTTCAACTTTATGATAACAGTTCAATAATATAAATGTGTGACTCTTCATTCTGTTTATAAGGATGGAGTGACAGATTTGACTCTGATGAGTTCATAGACTAAAAACAAAATTAAATCTTAATGAAAACTCCAGGAGTTCCAACATTTAAAGAGTCACAATGTGAAATGAATCAGACTGATTAAATTGAAGGACCTCAAAAGATTTCAAAAGACAATACAATTAAATACTCAGTTTGGTCAAATACTTAGTGTTTTCCTTTCCTACACAGAATCTGCTTATGGTCACACCAGAAATCTACAAATGTAAAGATTTAGCAACAAAAATACTCCATCATTTCTGCTATAATATTCCTCTATTCATTAAATGACAAACATTACCACAAAGACCACAAAGTTTGTAGTTATTTGTTTGTTTTGATTCATAGAGCAGAAAAAAAACCTAGAACAATTACTTAGAGATCAATATTAAAAATATTCTAGTTTTTCCCAATATTATAAAATAGTCCTCAAAGCATTTTTACTCTCTTTACGTTTTAAGCTTCATGAGATCCAGAACTATATCATCTAAACTTTTTGTCTATTTCAACATAAATTGCATGAAAAGACACATGGTCAGAAATTAAATATCTGTTGTTTCTACAAGTAAAAGCTTTATGTGAGGAAAAAGAGTGATGAAGATAAAGTAGGACTTGTACAAATAACAGGATCTAATCTGATTCCTTGTGCTATATTTAGTACCCTAGGTCAAGAAGACATCTATAGTTTCTGAAAAAATTTATTTTCCCAAAGATCTATGCAAAAGGACCATGATAAAAAGCATGAAATTTAGTTTATATAATGTTTAAATTTAGTTGAAACTCAAATATTGAGAATGACACTGATTATATGCAATCTTTGTTAATTATATTTGATCTTAGCTACTTTTTATTCCTGAAACAGGACCCTGGTACTAATTATTAAAATCAAGATAAATAATGAATATGTTTCCAAGACATTTACATTACAAATATGTTCATCATATTACATTTACTTTTGACATGCATGTGAATTAATAATTTGGGCATAGTTTGAAAAGCAGATGTACTGCCTATCATAGCCAGCAACAAAAGTAAATAATTTTATCAAAGGTAGTTAGGATGAAATAATTCTTTCATTTTTGTAACTTTTATCTCTTTTTTAACACGTAGCTAACTAGCAAGATTTCATGAAACCTAGTTCATAAATGGTTGTTGCTATTTTCAAGAAATGAAATATAGTAATATAGTCTCAGTAATACAGTTGAAGACAACAAAAAACCTGCTTTGAGGTATGGCAGGTCAAAGGAAGGACCACAGATATATGTGGTAGAAAAATTAATTTGTAAAAAAAAAATGCCTAAAACAGTAGATTATAAATCTTTAAAAGATTCTCCAGGTTTCTGGGTCATGTGACTACAAGATGAAAGACTAGATGTTTTCTTCAACCAACAAAATTCATTTAATCTCTCAGAAATAAGAGGTATAGGAGATAAAAATATTACAACTTTTTCCACGTGTTGCAATATTGAGAACACTAGCAAAGTAACAACCTAATGAACTGACATCACAGGAAGCTAATCCTAATATACTCACTAGGTACACCCTCTTCTACCTCCCTAATTTTCATCAGAACTGCACAATTGGACCTTATACTCTGGCATGCGTTTACAATTTCCTTGCTGTTGCTGTAGTCTCTGATACCATAGCTTGCTACCTTCCTCTAACCCACATCATTCTGTGGCAACAAGCACCAAACTTAATTCGGTCCTCATCCTGTGAAGAGAATATATAAAGAAAAGTGAAAGCATTCTCTAAATGAGGCTACATCTTACCTTATATTCTGTAGCAATGCTCAGCCAGAGAACTAAGAAAATAGGGCAAGGCACTGTCCTAAGCGTGTGCCTGGGGAAATTAGCATTCAGTTGGGACCACTTATATTGACCAAGAAGTTACTAAGGCAGATAATGAAGTAAGTGAAAAAGGAGTTCCTCAGAATGAGAAGAAGCTGAAATAGCATGTCCAGACCTTAGGAGAAGGTCTCAGAAAGTAGTAGGTGAACTTAAACAAAGAAGACTTTACTTACCAAATATCTCAGAATGAAGAAATCTCAAGCACAAGCAGATAAGCTCAAAAAGAAGATATTAATAACAGAAAGGAAGATGATCCTGAGGGCATCTAAATGAGTTCAAACATCTCTGAATAAATATTGCAAGACAAAAGAAAATGAAGCTGAGAATGAATTCTGTTATTAGGGATTGGGATAGTCCTTGCTCTGAATAGGTATCTACATTAAGTTCAGCCATAATATGATGATGAGGAGGAGGAGGAAGAGGAGGAGGAGAAGTCCTCAGCAGTGGAGACACCACCAGGTTGCTAAGAAGAGATGAATAGGTCCAAGTCACAAATGGAAAAGATCTGGGGCAGCCCTGAAGTCAGGAGTTCAAATCAGATCTCAAGACACTTTACTTACTAGCTGTGTGATCCTGGGCAAGTCACTT
The DNA here is from genome assembly GCF_902635505.1 of Sarcophilus harrisii. Lineage (NCBI taxonomy): Eukaryota > Metazoa > Chordata > Mammalia > Dasyuromorphia > Dasyuridae > Sarcophilus > Sarcophilus harrisii. Next base: position 241,925,869 of record NC_045426.1, read on the forward strand.
AAATCAGATTACTTCACACACAAAAAAAGGGAAAAAATGGAAAAGATCAAAGATTCCATATATGTAAGATTACATTAAGCAAAAATAACTGGAGAAAAAGTATTATGCTTAAAGAGTACATCACTGTTTTGGCTTGGGCAGAAGGGAAGAAATGTTTTCTTAACTATCTACTTTGAACACTTTTTGTGGTTCAAAGTGATATTCTGGATGCTGAGACCAAAAAATTGTCAATAAAAATGTTAAGCATAAAAAAGAGAGAGGTACAGCAATAACAACAATAAATTCAGAATACAAGAAAAAATGAGAGTAACATTATCAAATAAGAAAACCCATAATCTGTTTTTGAGAAGCACAGTTCTATAGGAAAGATATATGTGTGTATAAACACATGCATATGCATATATGCACACAAATATATATATATATATATATGTATATGCATATATACATGATAAAAATTAATATCTGAAACAAAATATACTACATATCAAGTGAATAAAAGAAAAGCAGAGTATAGTTTGTCAAATGCATTTGACAAAAGTTTTTTCTGTATTTACTGAGATAATAACATGGTTTCAGTGTGTGGTTTTGGTTATTATTTGTATAATGGAAACTGAAGAGAAAAAAATCAATAGGATGTTAATTGTTTATTGGAGTTGAGGGAAAATTGAAATGCGCACTAAAATAAAGTCATACTTTAAAAAGACATAATATACCAATTATATATACAAATCAAATGATATTGACCAAACAAAATGTTTAATAAAACCAAACATGGAAAACTGTTTTTCATTTGATGAAATTAGGGTGTTTTTTTTCAAAAATGTAATACTGGTGGTTCCATGAATAGAGCTTTAAGAGTATGAGAAAAAACCTGAGTTCAAATCTGACCTCAGACACTAGCTATGTGATTCTGGGCAAGTCATTTAAACATAACCCACTTGCTTTAGTTTCCCCCATTGCAAATTGGAAATAATAGCATCTACTCATAAGGTTATTATGAGGATCAAATGAAATAATATTTTTTAAAAAATGCTTAGCAAAGTGACTGAAAAATAGTCGGTGCTATATAACACTTATTCTTCTTTCTTTTGCACCACAGAAATAAATAAAGTTTTTCAGAGTCACTGCTTATGAAGAGTTAGCTGGCTTGCTTTTTCTTTCCCTGAGATTCTCATCTTGTGCCCTCTGTTTCTTTCTTGCTCCCTTGGGCTCATGTAGTCTCTCATTATTTTTCTAATTTCATTCCCTATTTTTATTACTTGGGCAGCAGGGTTTCATATTTACCCATTGTGCACCTGTCCCCTTGACACACAGAGTTCCTTTGACTTCAGTTTCTTTTATTTCCTTAATTTCAAAGGATTTCTGTGTTATATAAAAATATAACCATGTCAATTTTTGTAGTCACCCTTTTATATTCTTGAGGAATTACAATGATCTCATTTGTGATGAAATGTAGGTCTGTGCTCTTTTTACTCATAGAAAGTTTTGAGAATGATAGCATGTCATTGATGTACAAATCTGACAGACTGAAACAGATTCAGACACAGGGAATCAGATGCAGATTAAATATAGATATGGAAAAAGAAAAAGGGAAAGGGGGAGAAAGAGAGAGAGATGGGGGGAGGGAAAGAAGAAAAGAGGGAGGGATGGAGAGAGTATTAAATTTTAATGGAAAGAACAATAGATAGGAATCAGAAAAATTGTCTATACCCAACTCCATCAAATGTAATCTTGGACAAGTCGCTTAATCCCTCTCAGCATCAACTTCTACATCCATAAAAAAGGCCCAAAAAAATTCTCCTTATAGAATCATCTTTATTTGATGACATAATGGGTGCAAAGGGATGAAGAGTTTATAAAATATTAATCTGATATTTTCAAAGTTAAATTTCAGTGCTTTTTGAAGGTATAAAGTTTATGCAGTAAAAATCAACAACAGGTTTTTATTATTTTGTTGTTTTTTTTTTCATATTTGATTGTTTTATTTACGAATTTACCACAAAGGAAGAAAATCATCTCCAATATGATAAAAATTCATAAAATATTTATATCTTTTGTCACAGATTTTATATTGCTTAATTTAACCAATATATAACTTTATATAAAAAGGTTATAATTAAAAACCCTGGATGCCCTCTGCATAGGTATATACAGTGACTTTTGGTGTAAGAATTGGAATGGCATTGATTACAAAAGCCTCAGTCCTTGTGGTGAAGCTATCATGAAGTCAGTCTCTTGTGCTTCAGAAGCTGTACTCAAAGATATTGATGTGATGTTTCCCTAATTATCTTTATTGTCATAACAATTGAAGCAACTTGGGCATCTCATAGCTTAATGTGAATAAGAAAAAATAAATGGAATTGGGATTGAAAGACAATTTTTGCCAGAGTTAGGACTTTTCCCTGTTGCTGTAGATTTGTATTCCATTTAAAAGAACACAAATTTTGAATCTTTGTAAAGGTTGTTAAAATAAGAGCTGTCTCTGGATATGGATTGTAGAATTTTAAATAGAACAAATCAGAGGCACAGGTAATGAGTAATTTAATCATAGCTTTGTTCTTTGAAAATTAACTCAGCAAAAGACTGACTCATTTCATGAAACAAGGAGACTCTTACCAGGACATGATATTTTCCAGGGTAGTATTTTGCCCAAAGTAATTTTGCAACCATAAAATAGTTAATTCTTCTCTTGTCTATTTACAATAGTTACTGATATTTGACACAACAGTCATATGGAAAATGAGATTTGAAGGAAGCCTGGAAGTTGGCAACATTCTCATTAAATATTAGAATGGGAGCAGCTCATCCCCTCTCTCATTTTATACTTACAGTCAGACACTGCAATTTTTTGTGGATGAAGATACAATAAAGAGGTTTTGCTTCATACACACATAAGTAATAAAAGAAGGATATGATCAATGCTGAAATTGTTTTGCTTGACTATATATATTTGTTACAGGGTTTTGTTTTATTTTGTTTGAGGTTGGGTTGGATGAAAAAGAAAATAAATTCTTGTTTATGGAGAAAAGAAGAAAATCAGAGGCTAACTAAATAAATACAAACATAAATGAGATTAACATGAGCAAAGAACTTTGTTTTCTTTTTTTAAACATTTTTTTTCCTGGCTCAAATTCTAACTAGCATGATAAACCAGAGAGGAGCTTAGCACTTTCTAAATCTAAATCAAATAATTACCTTGTACAAACACAGCTCAGTCTTAGACTCAAGTAAGGTGAAAAGACTTAAACTAAACTAAGCCTAGAGCATTCTACTAGGTTTTTTGTTAGTTAATAGCTTCTGGCTTTCAATGGGGAGCTATGAAGCTGCCTTTATCAGAGAGAGATATCCTCTCAAAAAGAACTAAAATGACCCAAAAGTTACCCTGAAGAAATGAAGAAGCCCAAAGTCTTGTAGGGAGGAACAACCATAAGATGAGAGAAGTTTGTACCCAATAGAGAGTAAAAGATATAATATACACAATTAGAGAATAGCAAAGATGCAATGCATTACCCTCAGATGCAACTATGCAGAAGATACTGCCAGTCAGGAGTAAGCCCAGGAATAGCAATGTGATAACATAATCACAAACATCAAGGACCCTACAAAAAGTATTGGAGATGAATTGCTCTTTCACACCCTCAGCGATATGTATTTCTCATATGTGATTTTATCATACAAGTTTCATTTTTCTGCCCTCTCCTACCTATGAATGTTCACCTATTGATGACACATGAATTTGTGGGAGTGTGATCCAATTGTTGTTTTCAAGGTGGGTGGGACAAAGAATTTCTTATTTATATTTGTCTGTCTTTGGAATTTCATTGGGTGCCTTCTCTTTGAACATATAAGGTAGAGAAAGTTCTTCAACTGCTCAAAAGGGAGAGAAAAGGAGATAATAGAGTTTATTAAGGGAGAAGGCATCTGTAGATAATATAAGCCAAGGAGTAAGATGTTTGGAAAGTCCCGAATCTTCAGCTGCTGTTTAAGGCCACTTTAAATTGTTCAAGCTTGGTATGGCCTCTGCAACCATCCCCAAGTTCACTGAGGGGTCACTTCACAAAGGATTACTGGTACACCAAGTAACTCAGCCTCAGAAATCCTTCTAATTGTTTGATTGTTGTGCAACTCCATTATCCTGCTCCCTTGGGGAAAAGGGACATTCTAGCATAGAGTAAAGTCACTTCAGAGTTCATGTCCATATTTCATATTAAAAAGATTCAGTATATAGATTGACACTCCCTCAATTATCCTAAATTCCAAATTCCTTGATCTACTCAATTCCCATGACCTACTCTTACATGCTATTTTAACTACACACAAAAATAATCATACTCTTTATTTTGCCATTACCACTTTCAAGTACATTAACTCTGAAATTCTTTCAGCTGATCAAAATTTCTATCATTCCAGATGTTTCTCTTCTTTTAACCATCAATCAAATATTTCTTCCTCACCATCTCTAATCCCTCCACTTGGTCCTTTATCACCCCATTAACTCTATTGTAGTTTTGTTATTCTTCTTTCTTTATCTCAGTCCCTATATATAACATTTCTACTCTACACTATGTTTAGATTTGTATTCAATTTAAAAGAACAAATGAAATCCAAATCTAAACAAAAGTTTAACTGAGCACTTACTTGGCAAAGGTAAGCCTTTCACATCATCCTAATCAATTCATTATCTCAGTCACCAGAGCCCAATTTCCAAATATTTTTATCCCTCCTCAAGCCTTTTATGATATTCCCTCCTGCTATCCTAGAATGAGAATGAGCAAATGAAGAGCTCATTTCATACTTCACTAGAAAAAAAAGAAGTCATTCACCTATATTCTCTTTTTTCTTCCTTTTCTCACAATACTCACATGTATGAGTATCTACTCCTCTGCACTCATGCTTCTCAATAGCTGGAACTTCTCCTTTCCAAAACAAACTTCTCTAAATATATCCATCTCATCTTCCTTTCTTGTCTTCTTTAGGAGATTGTCCATTTAATTATTCATAATTTCATCCTAATCTTTAACATCTACAAATATGCTCAAGTTTCCCCTATTCTTAAAAACTCTCACTTGATTCTACTATCTCTACTATTTACCCTCCTATGTCTCTCCTCTTATTCTCTACTAAACTTGAAAAAGTAATTTACAATGATTGCCTCCACCACTTCTCATCTCATTTCAGTCTAAATCCTCTTTTCTGACTTAATATCTTCCCATTTGATGAAACTGCTCTCTCTAAAGTCACCAAAGATTTCTTGTTTGCCCAATCCGATATCTTTTCTCAATCATCATTCGTCTTCAGCTCTGCATCCTTTAACACTATTAACCATTACTTTCTCCTGCATACTCTGTCCTCTCTAAGTTTTTATGACATTCCTTTCTCCAGATTTTTCTCCCACATATCTGACCACTCCTTAGTCTTCTTTACAAGTTCTTCAACTAGATTATGCCCACTAACCATGGATATCCTCCAAAATTCTATACTGAATCCTCTTTTATTCTCTCTCTAACTCATTTGGTGATCTTATCATTTCCCATGCATTCAATTATCACTGCTATGCTAATAATTCACAAATTCAAACTGGAAGTCCTGTAGGTATCTTAAATACTACGTTTGTTATTTTTCCTGTGAATCCCTCCCCTCTTCTGGATTTCCCTAATTTTTGCTCATGTACTACCACTCTCCCATTTACTTAGTTTTACAATCTTATCATCTTTGCCTCCTCTCTAACACTTAATCTACACACCAGATTTGTTGCTATCTTACTATTTCTACCTTTATAACATTTTTTGTACATGTCCTCTTCTTCCCATTCAGCGGCCATCCTGCTTTAGACAAAATAATGTAGTGTAGAATAGGAAGGAGAGGCTCAGATTAAGAATAGCAGTACTACAAAGGAATGACAATTAATAAAATTGTATTGCTACCTTCAAGGGTAGAACAGATACCAACAGGCATCCATTTCCATGTGTGGTCTCCATTATATTTACTCCAAGAGCAGAACATACCCTGATGGCTGGAATATCTTGATTAGTGCGTATTTTACAAAATACTCATTATGTAGTTAACCACAGCCATACTTTATATTTCATCGCACCATGTTGTATTTTTCTGCCATATGTCCTATCATCTTCTTCGCATTAGAGATCCCTCCTATGTCTCTCCTCTTATTCTCTACTAAACTTGAAAAAGTCATTTACAATGATTGCCTCCACCACTTCTCATCTCATTTCAGTCTAAATCCTCTTTTCTGACTTAATATCTTCCCATTTGATGAAACTGCTCTCTCTAAAGTCACCATGATTTTCAGCTACAGAACTACAATCAAACAAATACTTCCACTACTACTGAAAATCATCTTTTATTAATCCCCCTACTACCTCTGTGACTTCCTAAATAAAAACTCTTCTCACTGGCTACCATCTCTATATGTGTTTCTTCCTTTATAATACGAACTCCTTGAAGAGACATACTATCCTACTTTTATAGTTGTACCCTAACACTTAGTACAGTAGCAGGCATGTAATAAATGCTTAATAACTGTTTTTCAATTCATTTATTCATTTAGAGCATGAAGATCTTCCTTCCAAATATTATAATATCATAATTCCCCCATGCATTTTTCAATAAGTGAAAATGTTCTCTTCATCTTCAAATGAAGGTTATTCATTTTATTATCAGCTGAATACCTCATCAGTTAACATTTTTGTCCTAAGGTAAGCAAACCCATTCCTGGTCATTCAGAGAGCTCACTATCAAGGCATAAACTTTTCTATATTACAATTGTCCTCATAGTCTCCTTCCTAACTAGTTTAACTTAATCCTAGTTTGTATATTCACTGAGGTTCAGAATGCAAAGTATCCTATTGGTTATTTCTATAAAATATCCTATGAACACAGATCAATGACAGTTGAGCTGTTACAATCCTACTAACACTAGGAACTCTGCTAAAGAAAGATCATGCCAAATACCTAAAATTCCTATTTTCTAGCTTCAATTGAGCTCCCACCACAATATGCCAATCTTTTCACATTTTCTTAACTTTCCATCATGATGCATACATTCAATCAATAAAGATTCACTGTAAAGATATGCTATTATATGCAAGGCACTGAAAATGCAAAGACAAAAACAAAATCCCTGCCCTCAAAGAGTTTGAATTCTACTGGAGAACACAACAATTACATAAACAAACACAAAATCTTAGCAAAGTGCAGGTGTAGAGAGAGAATATGAATAAATTACAAAAGACCTCCTTTAGGATATGACAACTTGCAACAACTTAAGGCCTGTGAGAAAGGGAGAACATTCTAGGCATGGAAGAGAAAGATGGAATAGCAAATTCATAGAATACTAAGAAATGCAATTTCAACTCGGGGTCTCAATCTCATTAACTTCCTTCAAAGTTCAGTTCAGTTTTGACCAGTCTGAAGTCTCCCTTATACCAGTTAGTGGTCTCTCCCCCTGTCTTGCATTTAATTATAATATTTTAATGTATATGTATTAAAATTAATAATGTTTAAATATGTATCATTAAAACAAGCTCCTTGAGGACAGGTATAGTTTTACTTTTGTCTTTGGTATTCTCAAAGCCTAAAATTTTGCCAGACATAGTAAGCGCATAAACATTTTCCATTTAATTGAATAGAATTAGACTTAAGATTAAATATTCTAAAACTGAAAGAAAATACAAATGTGCTCTATTTTCCCAAGCAAATCTAGGTCTCTTGGTGGGGGGGGTTACTGTTGTGTTTTGGGTTTTTTGTTTTGTTTTGTTTTTATCAAATGTCTAAAAACAAATAAATTAGGAGGATTTGAAGGAGAAATAAAGGAGATATTTACAATTCTTTCTTTTATAAGAAACAAAATATCAGAAAAGATTTCTGGGAAGAAAATTTTATAAAAATGGAAAATTAAACTTCCAGGTAAAAAGATGTAGTTATCTAACTGAGGATTTGAGTTTTGAGTCATTTTAATTAGAGCTTAGGATAAATTGTGGTTGCTCCTGTTCAGCCATGTCCTTCTCTTCATGACTCCATAGATGATATAGTTTTCTTGGCAAGGATACAAAAATCATTTGCCATTTTCTTCTTTGGTGTTCTGGGACAAACAAAGGTTAAATGACTATCCAGAGTTACACATATAATGAGTTTTGTCTAAATCTAGTCTGAGAATAGAGTTGAACTCAAATCTAACTCCAAGCCCAGTATTCTATCAACTAAGCCACTCAACTGCCTCATGTGCAAACAAAGATTTAGTGAGTTCATCAAGTTCACAAAGCTAATAAGTGTCTGAAGTGAGATTTAAATTCAGATCTTTCTGATTCTAGACTAGTTCTATTCACTGAGCCATCTAATTGCCAATATAAAGTTAGCCAAAGTCAACTTCTGAATTCCTATTACTTCTGTTGTTACCAAAACTAGATTCCAAACTACAAAAGGCATATGAGTCAGGGAATAAAAATTGTTATTTTAAGTTCCCCTGAAGGACTGATTTCCAAGAAAATCTTTGAACTAGAATTCCTTGGAATTTCTGGCATACAATTACCACTTCCTAGGAATTATAACCACAAAATATTTCTACCCCCAAGCTTTGTGATATATCTCTGAGAATCGTATTGATTTTTACTCTCTAAGAAGTATTTTACTACCCTTTACTCAAATGAATACATATTTTGAAGGGAAAACCCAGTACAGCAGTGAGAAACTTCAATATATGAGAATTTTCAAATGTAATGAGCATTTCAACTATTCTGTGGTGAATTATTTAGTTGTCTAGACATGACGTCCACTCACTCCAGATTTGTTTGTTTACTTTAACATACTGTCCCAATTCCAGCAACATAATAAACAACATTTTTCTGTACTTATATGATGAATTCTCAGGGCCTAATGAATTTTTGTAAAATTCTGTCATTAATTTTGGGATCACTTAAGAGAAAAGATGCAGTAGGCTAATCAACTGCTTATTTACTTCCTCTTCACTGGATTCTTATGATGTTCTTATATGATAATGAACAACAAATTAATAGAGCTACTAATGTGCTCATCTCAATAATGATGTGGCTGCAGTAACAGAGGTGATTTAGAATTTTATTTCTGGGAAACATTTTTTCGTGTATAATTTGACCTTTAACTGCATTGTAGAAAGAAAATTCATGAAAAATCCGCTTTGATTAATAAAATGATCCATCTTTATATTGATTTAAAAAAGAGGATATTCACTATGATATATCACAGTAGGAAAGCCTCCCAAATGGGACAACACTATGCTTTCTCATCTTTAATGATTCTTATTTGTGTTTTTCCAAATACTTATTGTAAAGAATATTTTAATAACTAGACTGTACTAGTAAAGTAACTAGTTCATCTATCACCTAATACTCTTACTATATGATCCTCATACCTAATAATAAATTAACATTCTTAATAATTTCTCTCATATTTCTTTTCTAATATTTAAGCCACCTCTAATGCTACAATTGACTTAGATCTACCCTGAGAATAGAAGAGCATTCTATTGCTCTTTTTAGTTAACAGATATTTACTTTTATTGTCGTTAGTTCTTTGAACTTAACATTCCTTGGAATTTCTGGCATACAATTACCACTTCCTAGGAATTATAACTACAAAATATTTCTACCAACAAACTTTGTGATACATCTCTGATTCTTTGTATTGATTCTTACTCTAAGAATTTAATAATTATTTGTTTCCTTTCTCCCCCCACCCCTTCTTTTTTTTTCTTCCTTCCTTCCTTGGAATTTTCTAACCTTTTTGCTTTGGCAGAATTCCATCAGATTCTTCCAATTCCTCTGGATTTCCCCCTAAAGAGAACTTGTAGGATTTCAGGAATTCATATGTGATGCATATTAATTAGTGCAATGTTTCAGGAAATCATTAGTCTTATCACTAAAGAATGAATTCGATTTTCTCACTCTAAATCTATTTATTTCACCTCCATGATTTTGTGCAAATTTTTCATTAGCTAATTCAGCAGCATATTTAAGTTCTGTTTCTCATTATTTTAATTTTTTGTATATATGTATGGATACAATATCAATGCACATGAGTAGTCCGCCAGTAGGTGAACTATAATAACTAGTCCTTGGTCAGATTTAGATTCATACCGCAAAGGGTCACTTTCCCTACCTCTCTCATAAACCTAATGCATAAATGGCATAATATCATCATAAATAAATGACAACTTAAAGTTGCATGCCTGGTTGTCAAACACAATGTTGAAGCTATGGAGGATGACCTGCTTCCAGAAATTTGCTGCTGATTATTGAGGAACATGAACCATGAACTGATCCTTTATTATCTTAAAATCAGTGAATTTAGAAAGAAAACAACCAATCTCCTCACATCTTTTCCCTCCCATCTACAAATCATCTCATGACCATCTCTAGCTGCTTAGTAGCAGTTAGATGGGAAAGGAGGAGCTGGTCTCATTTCCTACTCTAGTTACCATGTAGCTGTGAGCCCAATAGCTAAAGTACATATCCTACATAAGCAAGTCTGAACCTGGTTTTGGACTACCTTTTTAAGTTTTTTATTTCCTGATATTTTGCAAATGAGTCCCTAACTTAAGATGAATCCACTCCAATCTCATCCTGTGATTTTGAGATATTATAGATTTAGGGAAAGAAGGTATACAGGAAGCGTTCTTGTGTAAGCCCTTCATTTTATAGATAGGAGTCTGAGGTACAGAAAGATTACATGAAAATTTCAGGGCTATATAATTAGCAAGTGTCTGAGGTAAGATTTTGAATCTATATCTTCCTGAGTCCAGAGCTTATTCAGTAAATCATGTTGTCTATTGGGTCCAATGAGGAAAGTAATGATAGTGGCAATGGCAGGAATGTTCTGGTGACAAGAGAAAAACATATATTGATATAAAACAACCAACAAGAGAACAGACTAAAATTAGTTATTCTGGGCAGTTAGATAGTACAGTGAAGAGAGCACTGGGCTTGGAATAGAAGGAAGTTCCTCTCCCTGAAGTCAAATTTGGCCTCAGATATTTATTACTTGTGTAATAATGTGAAAGTCACTCAACCCTGTTTGTCTCAATTCTTCTTCTGTAAAATGAGCTGAAGAAGGGAATGCAAACCACTCCAGTATTTTTGCCCACAAAACTCCAAATGGAGTCATAAAGAGTTAGACAAAAATGAAACATCTGTACAACAGCAAGCATGGTGGAGTAAAGTTGAGGTTTAGAGAGTGCAGAAATTAAAATTTCTAATTAGCAGTACCATAAACTGCTTTATACCCTAATGAAGATTGAATTTCAGCCTCCCAACAGAAAAATATTTTTACTAAATCAAGTTTTAAGTTTGCAAAATCATTCTCATGAGTATCATTTTAATAATATTTTATTCTTCACTTTTATTTATTTTATTATGTTCTTAAGAATAAAACAAGCATTTTCATAACATAGAATGAGGAGGAAAATGATTGCACATGAAACTGCAAATGTTTTATGTACAATTTGCTATTCCATTAAATACATAATAAAGTTACCATATAACTTTTTTTCCTTTTTATCTTCCTCCCCTAATCTTTAGTGGGTTTTTTTGGAGAATCACAATAATTTACTTATCCCATATATTATTTCTATTGAAAATTTAATACATTTTAGCTTACTTTTTTATGCTTGAAAAGGTGCTGGATATATGCCATATATAAAAACCATTTCCAGAGTGATGAAGGGAAGTTCAGCAAAGTGGAAGGTAAGAGAAAAAGAAGCTCCATCTCTTTAAAGGCAGAGACATTGAAATCAATCATACATTTATCTAATTATTGAATATGAAAGGACTTAGTCACTGCAATCTCATGATGACTCTGAAGCAACTCCTCAAATTTAGATATTATTTAACATCTCTGCTTCTAGAGTATCTCCATAAGAAATAAACCAAACATGTAAAAAACTCAATGATTTTCCCAAAAAATCTTATCCTTTTGAACTGTCCTTTTCTTTCTGGGCTCAATGCCTTCATCATTATTGACTCTTCCCTTTACTTCACCTCAACTTTAAAGCAGTTTCCATGTCCAACAGGTTTCATGCACAATATTTCTCAAATTCCTTTTCTCTCTATTCCTAAAGCAATTACCATGATTAAGGGTTTCATCACGTATTACTTAAACTATGTTAAGAATTAACTTGTTGGGCTAGCTAGGTGGTGCAGTGGATAGAGCACTAACCCTGAAGTCAAGAGGACCTGAGTTCAAATTTGACCTCAGACACTTAACACCTCCTCCCTGTGTGAGCCTGGGCAAGTCACTTAACCCAATTGCCTCAGGGGAAAAAATTAACTTGTCTCTCTACCTCTAGTTTCAACTTATCTCCAACTCATTCTTCATAGCTACAGCACTATTTAAATCTTAATGTACCTGTAAGACCATATTATTTTGAAGTTTCAAAATCTTTAATACTCCCCTAATATCCTTTTAATATACTTGGTCTATTATTTCTAGTCTCATTTCATACATACTCCATTCTGGAAAATTTTAATATGACCTGTTATTTCTTATCTCTACATATTTATACAAGATAATTTTCTTACTAGAAATTCACTCTCTCTTCATCTTTACCTATCATCATATTCTTATTTCATAGCATAGCTCAAGATTCTTCTTTTTCATAGTTTGATGGCCCTTTCAGTGAAAGCCTCCTTGATCTCCTCTAGATGAAAGTGCTTTCCCTCTCCTAAATTGCCCTACAGCACTTCACCTGGATCTCTTCTTTCCTCCTTTCATCTCACTATGTTTTGTGTTATATTAAGAGGTCATGTCACTTCTCCATTAATAAGATCTTTAGTTGAAGGTTATGTAATTATTCTTGCCTTCACACCCCCTAGTCTCGTATAGAGCTTGAATTATTGTAGGCTATCAATAAATGTTTATAGAATTGAATCCAAATATGAATCATCCATCTTTCTCTCTAATATTTTTAAAATGAGTTTAGACTTCAGTTTATACTACTTTTGCCTGCATTTGTCTCTTTTTGGCAAGAAAAATAAGCATTTGCTGGCTGAGACAGCTTCTAGAAATTTTGGTTTCTTATGATAATTTTTTCACCATTCTTATTTCCCTGAGGAATAGGAATTATTATAATAGTTTAAAAAAAACTTTTCACCTTTTCCCATTTTATGGAGTCAAATACAAAGCAAACTATAAAGTATCTTTTCAGAACTTCCTATATACTAAGCACTTTGTTAATGCTTAGGATATAAAGAAAGGCAAGAAGCAGTCCTTTCTCTCAAATCTTGAACTGAGCCATGAAACAAGAATATGATGATAGATAAAGACAAAGAGAAAGTGAATTCCTGGTAAAGAGATTAGCCACATAAATATGTGGAGATAAGAAATAACAGGCCATGTTAATTTTTTTTTCAGAATGTAGCCTGTATGAAATAAGACTAGAAACAAAGGTAAGAGACAGGATGCAGAAAACTTTAAGTAATAGGCCAAGTATATTAACAATCTAATGGGGGAGACAATATTTAAACAATTATGTTCAAAAAAGAAAGAAAGAAGGAAAGATAGATAGATAGATAGATAGATAGATAAGCCTAGGAAACCAGGAAGTAGAGACAAAGATGAAGAGTATACTAGTCAGACAGTAACAATAATTGGAGTTGGGAGTTGGAATGTCTTGTGTAAGGAATAGCAAAGAGGTTAGTATCATTGTATCATAAGGTATATGGAGGAAAATAAAGTGAAAGATGACTGGAATGGTATGGAGGGGTCAAGTTATAAAAGAATCTAAAAGTCAGAGTAATTTATATTTTTCATGGAAGCAACAGCCATTTGAACTTATTGAATAGGGGTGAATATGGTCAAATCTGTGTTTTAGGAAGATCGCTTTGATAAATAAGTGGGAGATAGACTAAAGTAAGGGAGACAAGGTAGGAAATCAGATGTGAGTTGATGAGTGGGTGTGATGTGAGTAGGTGGTGGTAGTTGGGTGGAAAGAATGGAACATATGCAAGACATGTTAAGTGAAATCTACCAGATTTGGCAACAGATTGGTTATAGAAGGGAAAGAGAAAGTCAAGTTTTGCAGATAACAGCTCATTTTTGAATCTAGATGTGCAGGATGATGATGATGCCCTTGAGAGTAACAAGGAAGTTATAAAAGGGGATACATGGAGGAAAAGATAATGAGTTCACTTTCGGAAATATTAGCCTTGAGGTATCTATAGGACATCCATCTGGAGTTGTCAGATAAGTATTTAGAAAAGTGAAACTAAAGGCTAGGAAAGACATTAGGGTTGGATAAATAATCTCAGAATCATCTTCATTAATATAATAAATGAACCCATGGGAGGTGATGAGTTGAAACAGTATACAAGAAGAAAAGAAGAAGGTCCAAAACAAAACCTTAAGGAATACCAATAATAAGCAGCCATGATATGGAAGAAGTTCTAGCAAAAGAACCTGGGAAGAAGTTATTGGATAAATTGTTTAAACAGATTGGTTTGACGCTATTGTAATGTTATATATTGTCTACACCTATATTTTCCCTTTCATCTGATTTAATATTAATTTTTCAAAGTTCTAACTGCAAAAGAACAACTAATTTTGAAACTAGATTGGTAACTAATTCTTTCCTATAATTTCAGCTTGTCTGTTTCATTTTTTTTAATGTTTGATGCTAACTAAATCTAGTGCTTCCTGACTCTTCCTGAAAAAAAAGTATTCTTGACATAAAATCATGAGACTTTTTACACCTTCAAGACCTCGACTTTTTCTTTCTTCCCTATGCTGAACTTTACATTAAAGATAATAAGTATCAAGGTAAAAATTGACTTAGTATAAGAGATCTTGTCAAATTTTTCATAGAATGTATTTCTTGATCATCTCTACAGATGTTGCTACTTTTGTATTCCTGTAATTATGATATTATAAGTAACAATAAATAATTAACATTTATATAGCACTTGCTATAGCATTGTGTTTAGTGTTCTCATGTAATCTCATATAATTTTCTGATTCCATTATTTCTGAAGAAACCTTATTAATCATCTTTTAACTTAGCCACAATTTTTGTATATCTTTTGATTTCACTTATAGTCAGAATGTCAACATAGAATGTAAATTTTACTCAGTGTTTACCTAATGGAACTTTAATTGGAGTTTACTAATGGAGTTTATTAATTGAGCTTTACTTGGATAAAGATTCATATCAGAGTGCCTACAAGTAAACTAATATTTATAGACAATCCAAAAATGGTATGAACTTTTTAAGCACTCTTTACCCTATTTTCATCAAATTTGTCACCCTCACTGCACAAAATCAAAAAGGCCTGCAACAAAATCAAGAACTCTTCTTTTTTTATTTGTTTCATAGGTCTATGTGGCCAAAATCGCCTTCTGATAGCCAGCTTTCTATTTAAAAGCTTAGCTAAGATGTAGGTTTATTATTTGGGGGAGGGGAAGGTTTGTTTTGATTTTGTTTCCTTAGCACTTAAAAGGTTTTTTTTATTATGAATGTGAAAAAATCAATAAATGAACATCTTAATGTATAAAGAACAAAAAATTGTATGTGAAACTATGAACTACAGTTATGTAGCTTTGTTTTTAAAAAAAAATGAAAGTGTACTTAATTTTACAAAATAGCAACAAAGCTGCACTGCTTATCTATGTCCTATTCTTAATTTTCTTCTGCTCTCTTCTATGTACTCTTTAAATCCTTCATTGACATTCTCTTTTTTTCCTTTTTACCCACCAGTGTCACCCCCACAATTCCCTCCTCAAAGTTAAAAGGATTTCTAGTTCACCACTGCTCTGTTAAGATAAGGGAAAAATACTTCATCAGTCTTCTGAGGCCATTATATTAATAAGACTTCAAAGTCTGTCAAAGTTGTTTTCATTTTCATTACCACAGTAATAGTGTAAATTATTCTTTCATTTCTTCTAGTTTCACTTTGTACCAGTTCATTCAAGTCTTTCCAGTTTTTCCTGAATTTGTCCTCTTGGTAATCCCTTATAGTATATGTATATTCCACTACATTCATATATTATCCATTTTGTTTCTAATTCTTTGCTTTAGCAAAAAGTTTTGTTATAAATATTTTTGCACACATAAATCCTTTCTCTTTGTCTCTGACATTTCTGGAATAGGTATGTCTAATGGTGTCAATACTGGATCAAAGAGTATACCCAGATTAAGGATTCATTATCCAAATCAACCCAAATTACTTTCAGGAATGCTTGGAACAATTCGTAAATCTACCAAAAGTACCAGATACAGTCTACATCATCATCAGTTCAGCAACCTCCCAATTCCTATGTGTTCATTGAACTCCTGAATTACAACTTGGCACATTTTGTACAGAGATTAGGGAAAGTAGCATGAGTGATTCCAAGGCACACAACACTATCTTTACCAGGAGTCCCCAGGCTGTTCTATAGATTATAGAAATATTTTGTCTCTGGCACCATAATAAAAGCCTATCTGGCTTGAAAAAAATTGTTTTAACTTGTTTTCCACTGGCAGGGACTTTAAGAATTAGGCATCATTATTGTGCATTATTGTACAGTGAATATCATTTGTAATTAGGATATTTGGGGGAGCTCATAATTGATAAGGAATCTATTTGAGTATACATGATATCTAGGAAACACCTTTTATATCAGTGTCTCAACTCAAGGTTGTTGATGAAGGGAACTTGCAAAAAGGAAACTACCTCTACTCTGACATAGACAGTCTTTGAGAGTTGCTGAGATCATTGAGAGATTCATACACAATAGAAATTAGAGTGTAACTCAGGCCTTCCTGACTCTGTATCCCTTATTATTAACTGATTTAATGTGAGTGCTCAGCAGATCATTGAACAAAGTTACCTCCTCAGAAATCTTAAATAATTTTCATGTTTGAAAGATATTCTGTTTGTGAAGCTTCAAAGACTGCTTTTTGTTCTACCAAAAAAAATCAATAAATAATAAACATAATAGAAGTTTATATTTCTGGCACCTTTCAGTCATTTGTTTGATTAAGATAGTACAAAATACTATGAAATTATTTCTGCACAAGAAGGTTTTTTCCTTGATTATGTTTTCATTAGATGTTCATACATTCTAAGTCATTTTTTTATTTTTATAGATATGGAAAAGTAGACATATGACTCAGTATTTGTTAAACTTCTCTAAGTCACATTTAATTTTGGTAAATATATTATCTGTGATTTTCATTTTTTAGAGTGAAAAATCTATTGGAGATTGTTAAATGATAGAGATAGAGAAAGAGACAGAAAATAGATACAGATATTGACATACATATACATATAAATATATTTCAAATTAATTTAATCATCAAATATTTTTAAATATTTAATTTTAAAAATTAAAATATGTTGACCAATTGTTGTTGTTCTTGTTTTTTAATTCTTTATGTATTTGCTTAGGACCCACCATTCTTTCCAATTTCATCATTTTTAAGTGTCATTCATTTTCATATCAGATGCCTAATATGGTGGCTCCATTGCAGTTCTTAAAAGAAGATATTTCTTTACCATATAATAAAATCCTAAAAATAAATAATAAAAATTTAAATTCAAAATAATACTTTTTTTTATTCAAAATAATTTTTACTCAAAAAATGTTCCTGAAGAATTATTGATCACATGTACAACAATGTTTATTTTAACTTGGCACTAGTCAACATTTTGATGCAATTCTATGGAGTACAACTTCATAATTAACTGCCAATAATTTATCAATTTTAATGTTTTGTTTTTATTGCCAAATTCAAGGTGGTACAGTAGTTGTGGGACAGAAAGGCATCAATTATTTCCTGAAGCTTTAATGAGGGTAACAACCTCTGGTATATTTTGATATTGTCTAATAGTATAGGTATACACTATTTAATAGGTAGGGGAAATGTGGATCTATTGGCTAGTGAGTACCACATCTCACTAATCCTCTACCACAAAACCATGTGTATTGGTATTGGTAAAGAACAAAAAAAACTTCATATTAAAGTAGTGTGGCTCCAGGGATCTGGTGTTCCTAATTCTTTGCCTATATTTCCCTGTGTTGTGGGCTCTTCAATATTTCATGTTCTGTATTATATTTTCATGTACAACTCTCATGTTTCAGGCTAGACAGCAAATTGCCTGAGGTATTAGAAACAAAACCTAAGAGAAAGGCAATTATTATTACTTCACAAGATCAATGACAACCTTATTTTTGTTAAAATCTTAGGAACTTATCTCTCCCTTGTTAAAAATACATATGTGAGAGATTTTGGAATACTGCCCATCAGGGCTGACAGAACCCAAATAACTGTGTGAAGGTGAATTAGATTTTCAAATGTCATATCATCAAAGTGTAAACTCTGCCAGGATCTACCAAACTGGAAATACTGACAAAAGACGTTGCAAAAGATATGGAAAATGTTTTCTAAAACAACAGCCTAGCCAAACTCAGAGACATTCATTATGAGGAACCTGTTCATCAGATGATTAAATTTATGAATTGAAAAAGAACAAGGTCTTCTACAGCATACAGGGCCATCTCCAGTCATCCTGATCTATATCTTGTCATTGAAATCAGATGGCTTTGGAGGAGAAAGTGAAAATGATGATTTTGCACAACCCTCCCTCACTTAAACCCAATTCACTTGCATGTCATGGAAGGGCCTTCCTGATGTCACCTTTGAGAACAAAGCAAAAAAATAACAAATTCATGAAGTACAACTATTCCAAATGATCATCTCTTACCTCAAATTATGTTACATGTACTTATATTTCATTGTCAATGGAAATGCAAACCCCTTAAAGTCAGGGATTATTTATTATTTTTATTTTTGCATCTCTAGTATATAATACAGTGTTGGATTGCTTGTAGCTGGCATCTAATCAGTGTTTTTAAGTGAAGTGAACTGAATGAAATAGAATTAAAATAATTAAAGTAGAGAGAAGTTGTAATCTACACTGATGAAGTGAATGTCAACATCAATCAAATCAAGGAGTTTTGAATTTATTGAAGTAAATAATAATTGATATATTGATGTATATCGAATTTCATTCCTAAAATGGAGATTATATCATAAGAAATATTTCCCCTTATAGCTATTCAATATCTAATGTATTCATTTTAAAATTATAATAACTGACATATATCCTGAGGTAAAGAAAATACTCAAAGTTTTTATTTGGTAAACAGGGATATTCAGTGGCATCCAAGTTAAAGTGAGACTCAAGCTATAACAAGGGTAGGATTTTATTTTATTTTCATACTTTTCAACTTCTCCATCTTTTCCCTGCATTTGTTTCTCCTATCCTCCTCTATTTTCCCACTTTTTCTCAAATTTCTGTTTTTTCTTCTTTCCTTCCTGCATCTTCTACTCAGGAACCTCGCTGAAAAGTCCATCTTCACCCCACAATTGAAATCCAAAAGCATCTAGATTGCTGAGCTCTAAGTTTTTATTCTCACAAACAGCTGTTATAAAGATAACTATCGCCTGTGAAATGAAAGGGTTTAACGGGATGGCATCTGATAATCCTTCCATGTCTCAATCTCTGATAATATGGTACACTCATCACAAATTACTATATGAAACATCATTCTGTAATTATCATTCCTACTTAAAAAAAAGCTCACATTTAAACAGATCTCTGAATGAATACTCACAACAATCCTGTAATGTGAATGCTGCAAGTATTATCACTTTCATGAAAAATAAATAATTCCTGCAAGGTTATATGCAGGAATCCTGTACTATTGGAGAAGGGCAGAAATATGTGTGAGGTACATAAAATTTAAGTAATCACATAGGAGTGGAGGACATGTGCCTTCTAGATGAGAACTTCAAAATCCAAAAAAGTTCCCAAAGTCCCAAACCAAATTTCATTGTGTTGATCATCCTGAATCAGTGTCAAAATAACAAGTTACAAATAGTCTGTTACCAGCAATTCAGTCCTAATACAAGAATCAAATTCCCTTCTGTGTGGGACAAAGTGAATTTATAAACATTGTCCTCCCAAAGTCAAAATGACTGTGTTCTTAACATTAATTCATGGAGCTTTCTAGAGAATCATTCAACTCTGCCTACATATATCCAATACTATACAAAAAACATGTTGTTGAACATCTGTCACATTAGCACTTTCAAATGACATAAAAGGCTAAACTGTGATTATCTAGCAAAATATTTCAAAAGTGGAATAACTGTTATTAATGTATTCCTTAAAGAGCTAGAGTATTTAGGTATTTATGACATAAAATTTACCAGATTGATACAACATTTAGAGAAAACTAATAAAGATCCCAAATCTTCATGCATACACAGGTCCTCCCCAAACACACACACAGGCACACATAGACACATACACAAACCCAGGAGGTGTACACAAAGCTGTCATGTGGTATCCCTGAAACTTAGATGTACAGCTGCATGTCCTAAGGTACTCTATCTGTCATCATCCCAAGGTGCCTCACTCTCATATCACAGCTTTTTATATTTTTCTTAACTAACCTGTTCATTACAGGTTTGCCATTCCCTAAGGTTTATCTATAAGGCACATATTTTATTTTTGGCAAAGAAAATCTAAATTTTGAGGAACATTCTGATTAGATGTATTACCAGTCAGCCAGTATATTATCTGATAATTTTATCTTCACAAAGTAAGAAGGGAGAGAAAAAAAGCAAAATATCATTCTAGCATGTTCCTCAGAGAATCTATGTTTATGTTGAAATAAAAGGATATGTAGCTAAAAGTTTAAAATACAAGTCAGTTAAAAGCATCATAAGCCATGACAGAGAGACACCACTTGTCTCACAGGAAAAAAAATCTGAAGGACAATTGAAGTCTGTTTATAAACAGTTATCAGTTTAATGTATATGTGTGTGTGTGTGTGTGTGTGTGTGTGTGTGTGTGTGTGTGTAAAAATGTGGGCTAGTCACTTAACCCTGATGTCTCAGTTCCTTATCCCTAATATGAATTAGAGAAGAAAATGGCAAAACACTTTAGTATCTTTGTCCAGAAAATCCCAAAATGTAATCACAGGGAGTTGGACATGATAGAAACGAATAAACTGGACTCCACAGCTGGCACTCTATCCACTTAAAGTGGATAGCTTTTACAAAGAAGCTATAGCAAGGAGAAGTTACAAACCATCTCCCAAACCCAGAAAACACTTTTTTGTCCATTCATGTTAAATGCCTGGAGAAAGTGGGCTCAAATTTAAAGTATGAAGCTAGTAAAACACACATGTAGGGGACAATTTAGCTAAGGGATATCTCTTAACTCTGGAGGACCCTAGGAATATTTTTCTTTTTTTGAGGACTTCCTCAATGTTCTTTCTTATATGACATTCTTTTTTTTTTCTTTTCTTTTTTTTTATTATAGTAACTTTTTATTGACAGAATCCATGCCAGGGTAAACTTTTTTTACAACATTATCCCTTGCACTCACTTCTGTTCCGATTTTTCCCTCCCACCCTCCACCTCCTCCCCTAGATGGCAAGCAGTCCTATATATGTTGAATATGTCCTAGTATATCCTAGATACAATGTATGTGTGCAGATCCAAACAGTTTTCTTGTTGCACAGGGAGAATTGGATTCAGAAGGTAGAAGTAACCCGGGAAGAAAAACAAAAATGCAAACAGTTTACATTCATTTCCCAGTGTTTTTTTTTTTCTTTGGGTGTAGCTGCTTCTGTCCATCATTGATCAATTGAAACTGAATTAGGTCTCTTTGCTTGTATGACATTCTTGATAGATGTATTGTTCCCTTGATTAGCTAGGTAGACTTTTTATCATTCACAGTACCTCAGCTATTAAGTCACTTCACTGAGAAGAGATAGCAAAGAAGGAAGTTAAAAACCTTTTCCCAAACACAGGACACTTTCCCTTCTACACACATTTGATCCCTGAAGATCATGGACTCAAACTTAAGTCAGACATTATTTAAGGTTTATCTATCTACACTCAGTGTATGTCTTTGTACACACATGTATATATGTGTATATGTATATGTGTGTGTATATCAAATTGGTCATCTGGCTATTATCCTGGTTCATCATAGGATTTGCCTTTTGGGGCTGCCAGAAAACTCTGTCGCTAGCACAGCTTCTAATGACTTTTCTAATCTTGTAAATCTCTCACACACACACACCAAAAAATATATCCTATCTATGGATACTCATTCCACTAAAATCAGGGAAGAATAATAACAAGAGAAATAGAACATACATGTTATATAAATAAGGAAGAGTTCCCTCAATTGCCAGTTTAAAGAAGCCTTTACTCAAAAAGCCATATAGAAGAGATCACAAAATCACATTCTTAAATCTTCGATAGGCATTGCCAGTACTGATTCTTCATCCAGTCACCCTAGCAGTAGCCCCCTGGTCACTCATTGCCCCTTAAATCCGAATCCTTAAAATTCCACATGTAATACCGGAACCCGGCATGAAATATTGAACATTTTGTAGACCACCATGAAAGACCATATATGTACATATTCTGAAGATTGGTCCTCAAACTATATTTTTTAAAGAGTAACTTTTAGTCTTGGCAAGCAGGTTGTAAGTCCAGACACAGGAAAATTAATCTGACTTGCTCAATTTACATGGAAAACAAGCTTAAAAAAAAGGAAAATACAAGGGCTTCATTCCTTTCTCCTCATGCTTTGAAGAGTCATAAAATGTATTAGAGAGTTAGAGAAGAGATCATTTTTGGCTTCACTTAGGGATAAAAGCAAAACAAAAAACAAACAAAAAAAAAACAAGAAGTAATTGAAAATACATAGCTCTACAACTTAATACAGACTTGTATCTTCCCAAGGAATTCTGGCTTGAAATTATCTGGCTGTTGCCAGGAAGATGGCCTTAAGTTAGAATTCTGAAGGTTAACTAACATATTTTCCCTTTTATTCATTCTCCTTTCTGGTTTTCCCAAGGCTGCCCTCTGAATTAGAGAAATTTAACAAAACAATCCTTTTCTGAGACTAAAAGTACGTGTGATCTCTTTGCCAACTATTCTCCCTCTTTGCCAACTATTTTCTCTGTCCACATTTATTCAGAAACCAAGACACAAGTATGTACTTATAATCAATCTTAGTCATGAAATAAATAATGATCAAAATTAAACATAAGGTATTATTGAGTCAGTAAAAAGAGTTAGGAAACAGGTCAGCTCAGTGGTAAGAATTCCTGAACCCACAAATAAACACAACTAGATCTGTCATTCTGAACTGATGTTCTGAAAAGTGATGCAATTTTGTTTTCTGATTTAAAGTAGACATTTCCTAAATATTTGAAAACCAACCATTATGTGTATTCAATTTGTCCTCTGGAAAGTCCCAGAAATTTCCACTGACTAAACATTTATGCACCAGGCTCTTATTTTGAAATCAAATACCCTTCTTAAAGAACTTAAACAGTTATGTTGCACAATCAATTGCATTTTTAGGACTCAAAAATCTAGTTTGCATAAGATTTGGTACTTCTTTATACAGAATCTCAAGAACTTTTCTCATAACTCCCACTGAAATTGGTGGGTATCCCACCACAAAAACAGGATATCTATTGTGAACTCCCTTTTATTTTTCACATTGCCTTTCTTTCACTTCAGGGAACAGGATGGTTCTGATCCATTATGAAAACTATGGCAAATGTTGTAGATTTTTCTCAGGCTGGTGAAATCACCTGGTTCAGGTAAAGGGTTAAAAGGTAATAAAGTATTCAAAGTCTATCTGACAGTTAATAAAAAGATTTTTTTATTTAGCCATGACATGGCAAGGATATTCATCAAGGAAGGACACCTAATTGATTCAGCTGAGTATTGGTTCACTGCCTTTGCTACTGCCTTACTTCTCTCAAGAAACTTCTATCCTGGACCTGTGCTATCCTGAGTGGTGACTGCCGCTCAGGTAACTACTAGTCCAGGAAATTCCAAGCCACCTTGCTTCGCTTTATTCTCTACTCTTTGGCCATCTCTACCTCTCCAATCTCCCTGTCACTGTGTACTTATTGCTTTTCTTACCTCCTTTGCCTCCCCAATTCTGGAACCATGAACAATGTTCAAATCAAATTTACTTTTTATTCCTGCATACAGTGTGTTAATTTTGTATGCTATGGCATCACATACTCTCTCTGCTACGGCCTCACTATTTCTATGAGATCAAAATACACCCTGTTCATCATTCTGCATTGTCTTTTGTGTCTCTTGCTAAAATGTGAATTTCTTGGACTAAAATGAGAATTTTATAGACTATTTTTTCTTTTGTATTTTTATCTCAAGCCCTTAGCACAATATTTGGTACTTAGCAAGTGCTTTTTAAACTGTTTCTTTTTTTTCATTCCTTCATTTTCTTTTTCAAAAAGCACATGTGAAGCTGAAAGACAGTTACTGAACACTTATGCAATTTTTTTGTTGTTTGCTTCTTTTTTGGTTTTGTTTTTTAAGTTAAGTCATAAAGAGACTATATCAATGACACAAACTTATTTCTTTAAAGTCAATTAAATCTAAAAGATAGTTGTACTGTACTTTAGGAAATGATAGACTAATCTATATGACAGAGACCTTAGTATACCTTGTATCTCTCATCTAAGGACATGTACTATAGGATAAGCCCCAGAAAGGAATGTGACTTATGATTTATGATTTTATCCCTGTCACTATGTTCCTGACAAGTGATTCAGTGGAAATCACTCTAGCATGGAAATATTCACTCTTCGACCTTTACTTTTTGAGAACCAGACTAATCCAGAATAAATACAGCTGCTAGGAGTTAAGCAAAATGGACAACATAAACTCAGAGAGACCTAGGGATAAACTTCTATTTTTCTTATTCTTCACATTTATAAAACAGAATAAAATTGCTCTTTAGGGGCAGTGTATGACCACAGCAAATTTTACAGGAAGTAGTTGTATAAGAATTCTTTATTGGGAAGAGATTTCTGGGATAATTAGAGACACAGAAATCTAGAAGACAGCCAAGTATAAGCCAAGATCTAAGAAAGAAATTTCTAAGCTATTAAACGCTCATATATGTAAGAAAAAATAATTTTGATTCTTCTAAAGTGTTTGACATCTAGAATATGTTTTGCTTAATTCAGAAATTTATTTTTTTCAAAGAAACATGGCTTATAATTGTATGAGTCTGTGTGGTTATTTTTTTGCATCCCAAAATGTACTAGTTAAATAGAATTACTATTCCTCTGTGTGTGTGTGCATGTGTATATAATCATATATGTGTGCATATGCATATATAAGTATATATAAAAAAATTCTTAATTTTGTATCTCCTGCAAGCAATATTTTCCAGTGGGGAAATGGAGACTCATTATGTTATTGTTACTTTATTATGAGTATAATAGATATAAATTCTGGAACTATTTCCTCAATCCCTGACTCACACTATCAGACTTGTCACCCAGAGCATGGCTGCATTTCCTTATAAAAGTTCTAGGGGCAAGCCTTAGGTCTTTTTAAAAAAAAATTTTCAATAGTATTTCCATTTTTTCAAGTTAGTTTCCCACATTCATTTTTGCAAGACTTTTTGTCCTAAGTTTTTCTCTCTCCCTTCTTTATGTCTCCCCTCCCCAAGATAACAACTAATCTGGCATAGGTTAAATGTGTGCAGTTCTTTTAAACATATGTCTATATTTGTCATGCTGTACAAGAAAAATTTGACCAAAATGGGAAAAAACAAGAAAGCAAAAAACAAACACAACAAAGGTGAAAATACTATACTTCAGTCCAAATTCAATCTTCATAGTTTTCTTTCTCAGTTCATACAGCATTTTCTTAATCAAGCCTATTGAATCATTGCATTATTGAGAAGAACATCACAATTGGTCATCATATAATCTTGCTATTACTCTGTACAATGTTTTCTTGGTTTTGCTTACTTCATTCAGCTCAGTTTATGTAAGTCTTTTCAGACCTTTCTGAAAGCAGCCTGATCATCATTTCTTATAGAACAATAATATTCCATTACATTCATATACCATAACTTATTCAGCTATTCCTCAATTGATAAGCATCCATTTAATTTCTAGTTCCTTGCACAAAAAGGGCTGCAACAAGTATTTTTACACATGCACAATCCTTAAGTCTCGAGTATTCATATGTATCCTTTCTACTATGATTATCAGTTGATATCAATTTATTACTTATATTCCTTTTAGAAACATTTACTTAATGAGGGGCTAAAGTAAGAAAATTTGACACAAATCATCTCCCCAAAAGTTTCTCTTCCACAAGTATATACATTCCCATAAATTCTCCCATAAGTACATAAATTCCAAGTGGAAATGGGCTTAAACTTTAAGAACATGTGGCCTAGTGACATTATGGCAAATGGAATAACTCACAACTTCTAGAAGATATTTTGATGGTGCTTTGAAATACTCCTCTTAGGTATAGTCTAGTCTTTGCTGGACTCTCTAGATAGTTTTGGATCTTCTTTTCATATTTTGTCTGGTCTGTTGTTAGCTGTTAAGATAGATATTGCCATATGCTGTTCCATTTACAAAAAAGATGGGGAATCTAAAATCCTCCAAACCTCTGAAGTTTATACGGTCCTCCTTCATACTGAGGGATGAGATGAGACATTTGACTCTCTGATTCCAATTAGCTTCATTAGGTTGCTACCCAAAAGGACCTAGTGTGTGTCCTTCTGTGTGTATGTGCATGTTATTTTATTTAATATTTTCCCAGTTACATACAAAAGTCTTTTTTACATTTATTTCAAAAAATTTTGAGTTCTAAGTTCTCTCCCTTATCCCCACCCAAAATTAAGAAACCATACATGAAGTTTGCAAAACATTTCCATAAAAGAAAAGTTGTGAAAAACTAACTATAGATCTCCCATCCTAATGAAAATAAAAACTATAAAAAAAAAGAAAAAGAGAGATATATATAGAGAGAATGCTTCCATCTATATTCAGACACAATCAATTCTTTCTCTGGACATGGATAAGATTTTTCATCATAAATTCTTCAGAGAAGTAGTCATGGATGATTGTACTGCTGAGAATAGCAAAGTAATTCACAGCTGGTCATCCCAAAACATTGCTATTAACTTGTATATTTCACTTTTCTTGAGTTCATGGGTTTTTTTTGCTTGTTTTTTTGTTTTTTGAAGAGCATCCTGCTCATCATTTCTCATAGAACAAAAATATTCCATCACAAACACACATTACAGTTTATTGAGACATTCCCCAATTGATGGGCATCCCTCAATTTCTCTTTTTTTGCCCTGAAAAGAGAGCTGCTATGAATATTTTTTGTACAGAGAGATCATTTTCCTTTTTTTAAAATCTCTTTTGGTATTTATGCCTAGTGTGTTAGGTCAAAGGATATGCATGAATTTATAGCCCTGTGGCCACAGATCATATCTTTTGATTATTTATCAATTGGAGAATGATTCTTGTTTGTTATAAATTTGACTCAGTTCTTCTATATTTGAGAAATAAGGCCTTCTCAGAAAACTTGCTCAAAATTCTTTTTTACAAGGCTATTAAATAAAAAAAAAATAAGCATTAACAAAATGCATTTTTCAATATGTACAAAAAAGGTGGGCTTCTATATGACATTATGAATTGTTATTATGTACAGTTTGTATTTTTTCCACTCTGCACAATTTGGTTTCTGTGGTATGTCTGTGCAATTCAAATTTAATATTGTAGATCCATTGCTTTCTTATTTGTCTTTATCCCTTTTTGAATTTCCTTCTGTTCTCTTCTATTTATTTTGATGATATATTACCATTCATTTTGTTCTTTAGATCATTATCATTGAACTCCCATTATATCTTGTACTTCTACCTTTGCCCCAAAAGGAAAGTCTCCCTTTATAATAAAGAAGTATAGTCATAGAAAACAAATAAACACAAAGCCCATGCCTGAAAAAAAAATTCTTTTTACAATTACTATTGCTAACCATATTCTCCCCTTTTATTCTCTCCTTTCACCCTGATCCTCCTCAAAAGTGTTTGGTGCTGCCTATTCCCTCCCCCCAAAATGCCCTCTCTTTTATCATTCTTCCCCCTTCCTATATTCCATTCTCCTCCTATTTTCCTGCAGGATAAGATAAATTTCCATACCTTTATTGAATATTATGTTATTTCTTCTTTGAGCCAAATATGATGATTCACTCACCTACCTTCTCCTCCCCCTCTT
The DNA here is from genome assembly GCF_902635505.1 of Sarcophilus harrisii. NCBI lineage: Eukaryota > Metazoa > Chordata > Mammalia > Dasyuromorphia > Dasyuridae > Sarcophilus > Sarcophilus harrisii. The sequence goes on from NC_045426.1 coordinate 241,954,015, forward strand.
CCTGTAAAAACTTTTTCTTGTTTAATTTTTTTATGGCAGATAATTTGCACCATTTCATTTCCCCCATTCCCTTTCTTCCAGTACATTCCTCTCTCACTACTTAATTTCATAATTTTAAAAAAGTTTTATCCCTTCATATTCAACTCACCCCTGTGCCCTCTCTCCCTATATATACTCCTTCTAACTGCCATAATAATGAGAAAGTTCTAATGATCTGCAAGTATCATCATCTCATGTAGGAATGTAAACAGATAAACCTCATGAAGTCCCTTAATATATCATTTTTCTTGATTACCTCCTTATGCTTCTCTAGAGTTCTATATTTGAAAAATCGAATTTTCTATTCTGCTCTGGTCTTTTCATCACAATAGCTTGAAAATCCTCCATTTCCTTGAATGACTACCTTTTCCTAAGAAGGATTATTCTCTCTTTAACTGGGTACGTGATTTTTTTATGGCAAACTTTCTTTTCTCTTTTTTTATTAATTTTATTATTATTTTTCAAAATATATGCATGGATAATTCTGAGACAACCCTTGCAAAACCTTGTCTTCCAATTCTCCCCCTCCTCCACTCCCTCTCTTAGATGGCAAGTAGACCAATATATATATTAAACATGGTAGAAATATATGTTAAATCCAACATATGCATACCTATTTATACAATTATTTTGCTACAGAAGAAAAATCAAATCAGACCGGAAAAAAATGAGAAAGAAAGTACAATGCAAGCAAACAACAAAAAGAGTAAAAATGCTATGTTGTAAATCAAACTCAGTTCCCACAGTCCTCTCTCTGGATGTAAATGGCTCTCATTATCACAAGACCTTTGGAACTGGCCTAAATTATCCCATTGTTGAAGAGAGCTATGTCTATCATAATTGATCATCATATAATCTTGTTGTTTATGCCAAACTTTCTCAGTAGAACTATGTCACCTCTGTTGATGGCATACATTTAAGGATCCAAAACAATTGTAGGAACTAAAGAGATTTGACAAGATTGACGAAGTTTGAAGAAGGTAGAAAGACTTCAAAAGACTCACCAGACTTGAAAACACTCTTTTTATTTGTTGCCAACTTCACCCTAGCCCTTATGACTGTACAGAGCAATGAGGAAAAATGACCATATCAATAGCTTTTGAGACTTTGATTACATTCAGAATCTGAACTTATTCTTAGATCTACTAGGTGCTGTGTGATGGCTCAAGCACATGTAAATTATTTGGCATTTCCTATAGTTTTTAATATCATTTTAAAAGTACTTGACAAATATCCCAACCAAGTGCTATTCTTTTTCATTTTTTTAAATTTTTTATTATAGCTTTTTATTTACAAGATATATGCATGAGTAATTTTTCAGCATTGACAATTGCAAAACCTTCTGTTCCAATTTTTCCCCTCCTTACCCTCACCCCTTCCCCCAGATGGCAGGTAGACCAATACATGTTAAATATGTTAAAGTATATGTTAAATACAATATATGTATACATGTCCATACAGTTATTTTGCTGCAAAAGAAGAATCGGACTTTGAAATAATGTACAATTAACCTGTGAAGGAAATAAAAAATGCAGGTTGACAAAAACAGAGGGATTAGAAATGCTATATAGTGGTTCATACTCATTTCCCAGAGTTCTTTCACTGGGTGTAGCTGGTTCTATTCATTATTGAACAAATGGAACTGATTTGGTTCATCTCATTGTTGAAGAGACCCATGTCCATCAGAATTGATCATCATATTGTATTGTTATTGAAGTATATAATGATCTCCTGGTCCTACTCATTTCACTCAGCATCAGTTCATGTACATTTCCCCAGGCCTTTCTGAAATCATCCTGTTGGTCATTTCTTACAGAACAATAATATTCCATAACATTCATATACCACAATTTATTCAGCCATTCTCCAATTGATAGGTATACACTCAGTTTCCAGTTTCTGGCCACTACAAACAGGGCTGCCACAAACATTCTTGCACATACAGGTCCCTTTCCCTTCTTTAAGATCTCTTTGGGATATAAACCCAGTAGTAACACTGCTGGATCAAAGGGTATGCACAGTTTGATAACTTTTTGAGCATAGTTTCAAATCGCTCTCTAGAATGGCTGGATGTATTCATAATTCCACCAACAATGTATCAGTGTCCCAGTTTGCCCACATCCCCTGCAACATTCAGCATTATCTTTCCCTGTCATTCTAGCCAATCTGACCAGGCATGTAGTGGTATCTCAGAGTTGTCTTAATTTGCATTTCTCTGATTAAAATGACTTGGAACATCTTTTCATTTGTCTAGAAATTGTTTCAATTTCTTCATCTGAAATTCCTTTTGACCATTTGTCAATTGGAGAATGGCTAGATTTTTTATAAATTAGAGTCAATTCTCTATATATTTTGGAAATGAGGCCTTTATCAGAACCTTTGACTGTAAAAATGTTTTCCCAGTTCATTGTTTCCCTTCTAATCTTGTCTGCATTAGTTTTGTTTGTACAAAAGCTTTTCAATTTGATATAATCAACATTTTCTATTTTGTGATCAATAATGATCTCTAGTTCTTCTTTGGTCACAAATATCTTCCTCCTCCACAGGTCTGAGAGGTAAACTATCCTGGGTTCTTCTAATTTATTTATAATCTCATTATTTATTCCTAGATCATGATGGGTAGGTGATTTTTGGTTGCAATTCTAGTTCCATTGTTCTCCAGAATATCATATTCCAAGTACTCTGGTCCTTTAATGTAGAAACTGCTAAATCTTGTGATATCCTGACTATGGCTCCACAAATTGTTTCTTTCTAGATGCTTGCAATATTTTCTCTTTGACCTGGGAGTTCCAGGAATTTGGCTATAATATTCCTAGTAGTTTTAATTTTGGGAACTCCTTCAGGAGGTAAGGTGGATTATTTCATTTTCTATTTTATCCTCTGGTTCTAGGATATCAAGAGTTTTTCTTGATAATTTCTTGAAAGATGATATTTAGGATCTTTCTTTAATCATGATTTTCAGGTAGAACAATAATTTTTAAATTATATCTCCTGGATCTATTTTCCAGGTCAGTTGTTTTTTCTAATAAAGTATTTCACATTTTTCTACTATTTTTTCATTTTTTGGTTTGTATTATTTTATCTCGATTTCTCATAAAGTCATTATTAACTTCCATTTGCTCAATTCTATTTTTAAGAAATTATTTTCCTCAATGAGCTTTTGTATCTCCTTTCCCAATTGGCCAATTTTGCTTTTTTAAGGCATTCTTCTCCTCATTAGGTTTTTGCATTTCCTTTTGTACCACTTTCAATTCTTTTCCTAATTTTTCCTCTATCTTTCTCTTTTATTTGATTTTTAAAACCCTTTTTGAGCTCTTTCATTGCCTGAGTGCAATTCTTATTTTTTTTAGAGACTCTGGATTTAAGAGCTTTGACTTTGTTGTCATCTTCTGACTGTGTGTTTTCATCTTCCTTATTATCATAGTAACTTTCAATGGTCAGAATTTTTTTTTGTTTTCTGCTCATTTTCCTAGGCTATAACTTAGCTTTTAATTCTTTGTTAAAGTAAACTTCTCTTTCCAGGATGGAGGGTGCATTCTTCCAAGCTACAGAGTTTCGTGCAGCTATTTTCAGAGATACTTCTAGGAACCTGAACACCAGCTCTCTGTTAGAAAGAAGTGTCCCTGTTCCATTGTAGCTGTAAGATGTAATGTGCTTAAGCAGTAGAGTCCTGCTTTGCCCCTAGGGTGGGGGCTAGGGCTGCACTGGGTGGCTTGCACTGGGTAGCCTGTGCTGGGACTGCACACTGGACTTCCAACCTGTTGCCACAGAGACTCTCCCCTGACCTTGGTCCAGAAGCCTCTAGCACTACTGCTGATTCAGAGATTCTGCCGAAGTGCCGGCAGGGACTGGAGTTGGGGCTGGGGTGGGACTCTGCTAGCTAGCTTGCACTGGTATTATGTGGAACCAGAGAACCCACCCTGGTTCCACAGACCTTTTCTGCTGACCGCCCAAATCCTCTTTGGTGTCTCTGAGCTGAGAGGTCTAGAAACCCCCAGGATTGCTTCTGATCAGAGGTCAGCCTGGGACTGGGGCTGGAACTGGCCTGGACCTGGGGCCGCACTGGCGGGTTTGCACTGGGACTGCACCCTGGACTCCCACTCTGATGTCACAGACCTTTTCTGCTGAGCTTCTAAATTTCCTTCAGCTGGAAAATGTTCTAGTTTGTCTTTTGGGGTGTTCTGATGCTCTAAAATTTATTTAAATTCATTATGTAAAGGAATTTGGAGCAGTTTGGGCAAAAGGTTGGACGAGTTCCTGCCTTTACTCTGCTATCTTGGCTTGGCCTCGCTGGCTTGATGAAATCTTTCAGTCAACTGCTAGATAGAAAGGGCTTCTTCAAAGCTGATAAAGAACAGAAATGTTCTCATCTGACAATGTATCTGAGCATAGCATCTTCCATAGGGTGGTTTTTTTCTCTGTTAACTTCTACCCTTACATGCAGTACATGAAATATGTTAGTTAAATTCATAACTCTTATCAGTTGGAAGGACTCTCAGAGGACATCTAGCACAGCCTGTACATTTGAATACTTGAATTAATGTCCTCTCTCTAAGAAACTTTGTCACCTAGACTTTGAAGACCAGTAGAAAAGAATTCATTTTTTTCTGAAGAAGTGCTTTATGCTTTGGGATAAGTTCAATTGTTGGATTTTATGTTGTTTTGTTGTTTTTAATTTACATCAAAATGCAACATGACTCTTGCAACTCTTGCTCTGCCCTCCACATCAAAGCAAAATTGGGCAAATCTCTCTCTTAGAATATACAGAATTATAAATAATTGAAGATAACCATCCCCTGAATCAATTGCAACTCCTATTATCTTTTTTTCCCAAACTAAACATCATATGTTTCTTTACTGATCTTTAATACAATAAATGTTGAGGCTTTTAATCCTACTAGTTGCTTCTCTCTAGAACTCTTCAATTTATCAATGTCTCTCCTAATCAAAGTCATTGGTTAAAAAAAATAGTAGTTGTCTAATATCCTTGAGAATCTAGGAGAAACTTCCTTTCAGATGGACATTAAATCATTTTTTCACCACTTTTCAGTTGAATTATCCAACTATATATACAGCTGTTTTACTGATCAACCTACATCTTTCATGTGACTTTTTCCATGGAATCTTTCAAGACCTCTTCTTTTCATCCCTCTTAATTCATTCTATCTCAGTGATCTCAGCAATCCTGTAGACTTAACTTTCTTCCAACTTCCAGTCCCATATCCAACTGCCTAGGTGGATTTTATTCCAAAGTCTGCATTTCAAAACTTCCTATATCCAAAATAGAACTCATTATTTCCCCAAAAACTCCCATACTCCTAAAGTCTATTTTTCTTTTGAGGATACTCCCATACTTTTTACTTACCCAAGTTCTCAATTTCAGAGTTATCTTGAACTTTTTACTCTCCCACGTTTTCTATGTCCAGTCAATTACCAGATACTGTTTCCTTCACTCTACTCACATACATCATCATCATCATAATGATCATAATCTTTTTCATGAAATTCTACAATAAAATTCTAATTGGTCTCTCTGCTTCAAGTCTTTTTCCTGTCTGTGTAACTCATAGACAGCAATAAAATTGATATTCTTAAAATTGTTCCCCTGCTCAAAAAGTTTCATTTTTTTCTTGTTGCCCCTAGGATAAAACACAAATTTCAAGTGAGTATTTAAAATCATTAATAGTCTAGCTATAGCCTTCCTTTCCCAGATATATTGAATATAAATCTCTTTTATGTATTGGTCCTTAGAATGTCTAGTTTCTCTCAAAGTTCAGCTCAAGTTTAAGACTCATTAATTCCAAGTCCTGCAGATAAATAAACAAAGCCTAACCAGATTCATCAAGTACTTATTTTATATTTCTTTTTAACATGTTTTGTATTTACTTATTTATATACATATTGCTTCTCAATTCCCAATAATGTAAGCTCCTTGATGACAGGAACTGCTTCATTTTTCTCTTTGTAGTTCATTATACTTAATGTATTGCCTGTGACATAACAGATGCTTAATAAATGATTATGTACTGAATATTTGCCAAATATTACATAAAGTAAAATTACATCATTCTTATGGCTATAATTCTAATAACTCTGTGAATAAGAAGAAACAAGAAAACAATGTCTTGGGAGTTTCGGGAGAACAAAGTTTTGTCAAAAAATGTCAAATTTTGCATAAAGATCAAGAAGACAGAGAATTTAAGTAAAAATAATTACATTTGTTAAATCAGAGGTCATTACTGATCTTTGAAATATTATCAATAGAATAATGAGGACAAAAGCCAAACTGTACTGACAAGAGTTTTAGGGATGATTAATTCATGTTGATAATGATAGTTTAGAAAGCTCAAGGATCAAAGAAAGGGCTTTTTTTCCTTCTTGTTGAAAAGAACATGTTATTCAATATGTATAAATTAAAGGAAAAAGAGAGAATGGGAAGATCATTGGGTTGAAGTGATAAGAGAAAGCAAGAAGAACTGAGATCAAGGGCAAAAGTAAAAAACTTAACCTTGATACCTCAAATTCTAAAATTAGAGGGAAAAGGAACACAGCTTAAAAGAAAGAAACGATTTCTGAGATTCAGAGTAGGAAGATTGAGGAAATTTAGAACCTTAATCTACCTTAAATATAAGACAATAAAAGGAGTAGGGAGCTTTCAGATATTTTGTGTATAGCACTGCATTTGCTCATTTGTGTCAGAACATTTGCAAACATCAAGACTTCACAGGGCTAACTAGTAAGATAGTTTATCCATCTCTTTAAAAAAAGCAGCATTTTAGAGAGACGTTTGATTCTTGGCCTAGTAGAACACTGATGAAATCCAGTTTTATGATGATAGTGACAATTCAAAGCATTTTTACTATGCCTTGAGGATTAGTTAAGTGCCAAAGACCATAGTGCATCTCAGCTACTCAGTGCTGATGGAGCCACGGACATGATCTTAGAGAGATGAGCTAAACACTTCCAAAGTAGTGTCTCTCTCTCTCTCTCTCTCTCTCTCTCTCTCTCTCTCTCTCCTGGATTAGTTTCTCCCAGCTAGGAAATTTATTTCTTCCCAGTCCTAACTCCATGGGTCTGCCAAGACTTTCCACCTCCATTCATTCCTGGTGTACAGACTTACTTCTTGTGGGGAAAGGAGGCTCAACAAAAGCAGTACCTCCTAAGCATATTGCCTTAATTAATTTTTAGATGATATTATTTTGGCCTCCTTCCTTCAGGTGTATTGGGAATTCATTGTTTTCCTGGAAGAATCTTTGTTTTTCAGCTACTTTATTCACAGAATGGTTTCTTAAACTAGAGCTAAAAGGTCAAATTAAGGTTTGGAAGTAGGATATAACAAGCCTTGTATGATGCTTCCTATGTATGTCCTGTCTAGTTTGATAGACCATCATCAATCAATGCTAAAGCCATTGACTAGCTGAAGTTAAAGTAAATCTCTCAGTAGCTGAAGTTCCAGCTAAAGAAGTTTTGAATATCATTAGTTTCCTTTTGTGTGGCAAAGCACCTAGTATTGATTCTATTCCAGCAGATATTTACATAATGCTCATACAAAAGCTAGCTGGGTTACATGACCAGAGGAATTCAAGGATGCCTCCATTGTTCATCTCTATAAAGATAAAGGAAAAAATATTGTCCTATATCAATCAAGGGGAGGAGGACTCGCTTTCTCTTACTCATTGCTGGCAACAATATTACTAGAGTCATCCTTAATAGGCTGATTCTTCACCTGAAAGGTGGTCATCTATCTGAGAGTCGGTATCTGAGGAATGGTCAGAATGGTATTTGCTGCCCAACAACTCCAGGAGAAAGACTAAAAGCAGAACAGGAGTCTGTACACAACATTTGTAGATCTGACCAAAGCCTTTGAGGCTGTCCTGAAAAAGTTCATCACTATTGTATGGCAATTTCATGATGGCATACTTACCTGGGTTCTGTGTAATGAATAATGCCCTCGCACTTTCCCAGTCATCAATGCAGTGAAACAAGGCTGTGGGTTTGCTCTCATGCTTTTTAGCATGATGTTTTTAGCCACACTGTCAAATGCCTTCAATCAGGACAAACCTTGATCAGGAATCAAGGTCAGCTACCTCACAGATGGCAAATTTTTCAGCTTGAAAAGGCTCCACACTAGGATTAAAGTGGAGGGAGTATTAGTGCACTTTATTTGCAGATGATTACACACTCAATGAAGCCTCCAAAGCTGAAATGCAACAAAATATGGAGCAGTTCTCTGTTGCTTGTGCTAATTTTGGCCTAGCAACAAAAAGCAAGAAAACAAAGGTTCTCCATCTGCCAGCAACACACTATCTACATGTGTAACAATTGGTTATACCAAATGAAGAAGTTTTGGATGCTATGAATAAGTTCTCTTACCTTAACAGGACACTTTTGAGGGATATCCACAAGGTTGACACATACATTACCAGAGGTAGCCCAGTGTTTGGGAGGCTCCAAAGGAAAGTGTGGGAGATAAGAGATTTTAGACTGACTACCAAAGTGAAGGTCTACAAGAGTTGAATTGATCTCATTGTTGAATGCTTGTGAAATCTGGACAGTATACCAGTGCCATGCCTGAAAATTGAACTGCTTTCATTAGGATTGTTTTAGGAAGATTCTTAAGATCACCTGGCAAGATAAGAAACCAGACACTGAGGGTCTTTCTCAAACTAAATTTCCAGGAATTCAACCTCCACTGGGTTGGACACATTGTTTGAATGCCAAACATATGCTTGCCAAACAGGTCAACTACTCATTTGATGGTCAGAAAAAAAATGATAGAAAGACACTTTCAAAATCTCTGTTAAAACTTTGCAAATGATTGTATGACATGGGAGATACTGGCACAGTACTGTTCAGCATGATGTGCCCTCCTCAGAGAAGGTACTGTGTTCTGTGAGTAAAGCAGAATTGAAATGGCTCAAAAGAAATAGGAAATGCACAAATTTAGAAAATCCACCCTAAATGTTCATATAGAGTATTTGTGCCTAACCTGTGGTAGGGCATTCTGAGCTTGTATTAATCTGATCAGTAGTCACACATAAAATAATTCGATTCTAACACAGGGATGCTATTTCGGTCCCCTTCAGATACAGATAATAACTAACTATATACATATATACAAATATATATTATGTGTGTCTTCAATTTCATTATATTTTTCTATATAAATGTATTATATACAAAATTAAGCTGAGGTTTTATATATATATATATATATATATATATGTGTGTGTGTGTGTGTATGTATATACATATATGCATTTATGTAAAGGTACATGCATACATACATAAAACCCACTAAAATGTAATAGATTATGAAATTTTTTCATTTTGTTTTTCAGGCAATTATGGTTAAATGACTTGCCCAGGGTCACAAAGCTACTGAGGGTTAAATGTCTAAGGCCATATTTGAATTCAGGTCCTGAATCCAGGGCCAGTGTTTTATCCATTGCACCAGCTAGCACTCTCCAAGGTGTAATAGAATTAAGCTAATGGTAAATAAAATTAAGCCAAATGGTCAGAAAACCTGATCTTTGTACAAGTCACTTAAATACTCTGAACTATAGTTTCTTTTAAGCCTTCAGCTTCAGATTTCTTCCAGTGTCTCCTATGACTGATGACTTTGTCTCAGATTATTTTAAGATTAAGGCTACTATATATGAAGTGCCTTAGTCATCCTACTCCAAATCTCAAAATCTCTCTATTTTTACTTATTATGCCTTGCCCTCTACTCTTAGAGACTAAGCTTTCAAAATTAAGCATTTGTATATGCACATGCATGCATACACATATGTATGTATGTATGTATTTACATATATATATATATATACATAATGCCTTGCATTATATATATACCTATATATTCCTCACTTTAATTCTACAAACATTTGTTAAACACTTCTATGTGCTAGGAATGGTAATAGATGCTAAGAATACAAAAAAAAAAAAAACACAAACAAAATTATCCTTCCTTTCAAGGATCTTGCAGTAAATTGATAGAGAATATAGACAATATCCGATACAAAGAATTATGGATAGGGAGGAGAGCCAACATTGAGGGTATCAGGAAAAACCTCCTGAAGAAGGAAAATACTTGAGTTGATTGTTTATGAAGCAAGGGATTCCAAGAGGCAGAAGTGAAAAGGAAGATGCAAGATGGAATCCTGCATTAAAAGAATAAGTTAGCCAGTTTGGCTAAAACACACAGCAAATGAAGGGGAGTCATTTGAAATGAGTCTGGAAAGAAAAGTCATAACCACATTAACTCAGAGGGCATGATAGAAAAAAGAGTTTATTTCAGATTGTGGAGAAAGATAAAAGTGGGGCTGATTTTTACTGTTGTTTTTAGCCCAAACATAGTCTACATAATATGGTAACTATTAAAATGTTACTTTTTTAAACTGATTTCGAAGTTTTGAAATTATAATGTAATACTTATGTCCTCTTATTCAGGCAATCTGCATATAGGACTACTTATTATACACAGTCCATCACCAGAGTCAGGATGTCTAACATGCTGTGTCACAACATAAGTAGAAAAGATTATGGTTTGCTTTTATCCCAAGTCCTGTTTTTTGAAACTTTGCTTCTGATAGGGTAATACATTTAGTAACAATTCACAGCCAAGCTGTCGAGATGAATGTGGCTTTGGGGTTGATGTCTAGAAAAAGCAAGAGAGTTAGCTGCTAAATGCTATGTACCCATCAATGCCAAAAGTATTTTTTGTGTCAGTGATGCTAACAGAACACTGCACTGTGCTTTCTGAGTGTTGGTAGTGACTTAAATCATAAATGATTCTTGTCATCTTGAGTTACTTTGTCTACCCTAGTATTCCACAGAACTGCTGAGCCCTTGATCTCCTGAAATTCCCTCTCGAGTTGAAGGATATGTATGGTCCTAGAGTTCTAAACAGTTCTATAGGCCATTTGAAAGAGATACAGCTCACCATTTTACAAGAAGCAATTGACGTGATTTAAACAACAAAAAAAGAATATCCTGTGGGTATTCTTTCACTATACTAAGCAAAACTGAAATGACATCCATTGCTGTGTAGAGATATCTGAAGTTTACAAAGAGTTTTCAGCATCCCTCCTGCTAGAACTTTTGGCTCAAACAAGATTCATTAGCGATCAAAGAGGGTATATTAGCTATAAATTAGTAATGGTAGTGTTATTAATAATAATAAAGAATAATAACATATATGTAGCACTTTAAGCATTGAAAATTGCTTCACAAATATTTCATAGGATTTTCATAACTTTGGGAGGTAGGTTCTATTATCACCATTTTACAGATGAGATAATTGAGATAGGTTGTTTTGCTTAGAGGCATGCATTTGTGAGTTATTTGGATGAGGGAAAAATAGACTAATTTGGGGAAGCATGCATATTATTTTAAAAGAACTTAGCATTTGGGAATCTGAAGACCTGGGTTCAAATTGTCACTTATAAGTTGTATGACTATGGTCCATTCACTTAATTTCTCTGAATCTCGGGTTTCTCTTCTATCCAAATAATTTAGTATTTACCTGATAACTATACCGGATATCTGACAAAATTACTAATGGAATTCATTTTACTAATTACAATATTTACCTGATACTATACCTGATACCTGACAAAATCATTAATGGGATTGATTTTAATTCAATAAACATTGCTCACATTATTCAAAATACCATAATTGAGATTTTGACATATTAAATGGAAAACTGACCTTGAAATCAAAAAGATCTAATTTCAAGTCTTGCCTCTGAGACACACTGGTTATGCAATCCTGAGCAAATCACTTGACTTTCTAGGTTCTAAGCAAATCTTTAATATTAGAAGTTTCAAAGAACTATATTAATAGAGGGAATTTCCTCTTGGAAGAATTCCCCATATAAATAAAGTGTCAGATCCAGTTCTTATCTGCTCTATGCTTCATGTATAAAATACTATACTAAGAAATAGAAATATAAAAACAGAAATTGAAAAACAATCCCTGCCTTCAAAAGACTGGTTTACAACATGTAAAAACATTTAGCCAAGTCTAGAAATTCTGTGTAGTAATCAGTAAAAAAAATTTGGTAAACAGAAACAAATTTCTCCTTGTCTATATCCTACACTCACTTGAGAAGCACCTTTTGTTACCAGCTCCTTTCAGGAATGACATTTGCTATCATTAGCTCCAAAGGGATTCCATTACACCTACTGTGAGGGGCTCAAAGTCACCTACCTCCTGCCTTCTTTCCTTTCCTTGAACACAGGCTATTTAAGATAACTTGTATTTATTTTATTTCTGGATTGAATTCCATTGGTCTTTTTTCCTTTGGGAAACTTAAAAAATATGAAGCAATGCAACTCTTTAATTTATCTCAAGTTCCCAGGTGGTAGGTATTTCCAGTCATTGGACAGATTATCTATCTCTGTCTTTCTAGCAAATATATATATTGCAATGTAAAACATTATTCTTACTTTCTTTATGCTTTAACCTTCATTGGCCTCCTTCCAGCTGTATTTAGACTCTCCCCTCAAGGGGACATGATCAAAATCAGGACTGCTATGGATGGCCTTGGGATCCTAGAAAAACTAGTTTCTTTAAAACAAATAGAAAAAAAAAAAGAAGAAAAGCAAATCCCTTAAAATTTGAGGATTAGGCCTGCAAATGAAACTGAAGAGAAGTTTAGATATTACTAGTTTTGTTCCTGACTATAGGAATGTTTTATAATGTATAATGTTCCATAATAGTAAACATTCTTTCATGAAGCTAGAGCTACTTTTTCATCTCAATATTTCCTCTTCTGCCAGTTTATCAGCAGAAGCAACAACAGAAGCCATCATAACTTCTCTCCCTATCTCCATAGCAGCAATATCATCACTTTCTGCTGTACTTCTCCAAATGCATTACTTAGGTATGGAAAAAGTTAAAGATCAGTAGACAAATATTGTACATAGGAGATAATAGAGAAAGATAATGAGTTCTGCTTTTGTGCTGTTTAGCTTGAGGTGTATTTGGGATATCCATTATAAAATGCACAACAGAAAATTAGTGATGTGGAATTGGATTTCAGAAGAAAAACTAGGATTGGCTATGTGGATCTATGAGTCATCCACATGGAGATGATAATGAGGACATGAAAGGTCTCTATAAGAACACTAAATGAAAGAGCATATTAGTAAAATACAAAAGAACCTATGACAGCCTTGGGGGACAGTCACAGCTTGACATAAATAAAGATCCAACAAAGGATACTAAGAAGGAACAGTCAGACAGGTAGGAAGAAAACTAAGAAAGAACAATAAAAAAACCCATAATAGAAAGCATATAAAAAAGAAGATGCTTAGCCACTAGTATCAAAAGCAACCCATTTCATAGCAGAGAAGTGATATGTTCAAGGTGAGATTAATCAATAATATTCCATTTCATTACTATATTATAATTTCTTCAATTGTTCCCTAATTGATAAGCATTTCATTTGTTTAGGGGCTTTTAGCACACCATGGATCAGTTTTTGAAAAGGTATCAACCCCAACTAATAAATATGTATACTACTTTCTAATTTTCATTCTGTAATCACCAGGGAATTATTATTCCTAAAATATTAGGGTTGATAGAGGAATAAAAATGAGATAATACTTGTCCTATTGGAGGTGTTTTATGAATCCTTGTTAATTTACTTTTTAAAAAACTCCATGGTAACCTGAGCATTGTTTCAGTCAAATTAAAGGTCATAAGTCAGATTGCAAAAGTATTAGAAGAAAATGAGAGGAGAGTAATTGGAGCAATTAATTCAGAGGTCTATTTTTTTAAGAATTGAGAAAGAAAGATAAATAATACGGGTTTGGCCTTGACAAGAAGAGTCACCTTTTCAGGGGAAATTGGAATGATATGGTGGAGGAAGATATCAAAGAGATAAAGATTAAGAAAATAGAACAAGAGGGAATTCTCAACAAATGACCTCAATTTGTTTGGTGGAATATAAATTAAGGTCTTCAACTAAGAGAGTGAAATAAAGGTAGCATAGAAGATTGAGGAAATATAAGAAAGCTTATAAGAGTCAGCATAGTAAGTAGGATAGAAAATCAATTAGGTAGAAGTAAGATTACCTAGCTACAGTGAGGATGTATTTGAGATTATATAGCATAAATCTGAAATTTCACTTATTTAGATCAGTTTTATGATTTCCAGAGTTTCAATAGGAATAAAGGTGATAAATGGTGGAAGTGATCAATAGGTTAGGATTTGGCATAGCATGGTCAATGATAATCATCTCCTGTCTTTCAAAAACCAGCTAATATCTCTCTTCTAACTGCTGATTTCCTCCTCTTAATCAAGTTTCCAGACTTCTTTGGATCTATCCTTCTTCCTATTGTATATGCTTACCATGAATCTGACCAATGGGAGTCTTATAGAACATATATTTCCTCCTGTCACAATGTCAGATCTTGAAAAATGATATGAAAGGTGTAAAGGAGTTATATTCATTGTTTAATGGTTTGTACATAGTTGTAAAGGTTTTCTGTCCCTTTTTACTTTCTCCATTCAGAAGACATCTTCACTCTGGCACCAATGAACAAACTCTATTTCCCAAATCCAAGCTTCTGTTCTATTAAACCAGTGCACATCTACCCTACTCCTCACCTATATACCACCCCAGCCAGGTTTGCTATCCAAATATCACTCTATCCCAAATCCTATTGAGTATTACCTACTGACCCCCAAAATATTTTCCTTTCTTTCTCAATGAATTCAGTAATTGGCTCGCATTGTCTCTCTCATGCTCAATTATCCTAAGGGATTTTAATACACATATTAATGTTCTCTCACATTATTTTATCAGTGTAATAAGGATCTTAAAATAGATGTACAGGTTTCTCATTTGACCACATTTTTCAGACAGCCTGATGATTCTAGGATTATCTCTCCTTAATCTGTTTTCCAAATCACTTGGGACTGATGGATTATACTTTTTTTTTTCTCAAGTCACATCTGGAGAAACCTACTCCAATTAAATCATAGACTCACTCCCAAACCATATAATAGACTCCTTTGCTTAGTATATGTCTTCCCATATTATGCTTCATTTGATATTGATAATCAGAGGATCATTTTTAAAAACTTATTTCTGTGGCCCCATCTATTAAGGCACTTTGCAATGTAAGGAAGATATTTTCTAAAGCAGTCTTAAAGACTGCTTCAATTGAATCAAATTATAATCAACAAACAATAAATAAAATAGGACTTGTAATTTCTATGGGGGGCATAGATTTACACACACTTTCAAGCTTTCCATCATTAGAGAGCTCTGCTCTCTCCAGGTGTTCTCTTTTTCCTTTATAAGGTCATAGGGGATTATATAAGCTCTGGGGATTCAGAGCTGCAATCAGAAATCTCACATCTGCCAAGATTCTGTCATCTCAACTCCCCAAATACCTATTACTACTAAAAATCAGGACTGTACTTTTCTCTGGAAAGCTACACAGATAAGGGATACCTAACAATTACCTTGTCCTAGGATTATACATACCCCATGCTCAAAAGTTACTCACTCTAAATCTACAATCAGTATAGGGAGTCAAGGCTTAGAATCCAAAAACGCACTTCAAATTGTTTAGAGATCTATGGCTAACAACATTCACACCTAGATACTCTCTCTTTAACTCACATTGCTAACCACTTATGCTGACACTAAATCTCTCTTCATTTCTGCAGTCCTATGTCTGGAAGAGAGAACAAATCTCTCTGCTGCCGCACAATCACTCAGTCAAATGAAACATTAACTTTCTTTCCTCTGCATAATCAAATGTCACTCTATACTTCATCACAAAGACCCAAAGGCCAATTTTGAACACACCTGCTGCACCAATTACCAAAATCATGAGAATCTTCCTTCATTCCCTCATAGCCCAGGGGGTTAATTCACAACTACAGGCACTTGAGCTGTCTTCAGCTCTTCAAAATACTCTAAATCTCCCAATCAATTTATTTGTCTGAAGATTTGGTCTACTATATAGAATCATCCTTGAAAACATAACTGTCCCTTTCTCATATTATCACCCAAGATGTGTCCACATAAAGATAATAGAGAAGTAAGAAAGAAAATATTTGGTTAAGTAGTTACTGATATGTTTTCAGTTACATTAAGAAAACAGTAATACATTTATTAATATGTTTACTTTTCTCTAAAGGGCAATATTCATTTAACCTAGGTATTTATATCTTAGAAAAAGACATTGGAAGCATTAAATATTAAGCATCTAACAATTCTATTGGATGCTTGGCCAGCTGAATGCAGTAAATAAAAATATAATTTGACTTCAAAGATAAGTATTTGATGAAAACCACAAAGTTCATGGAGATCTTTCCCATGGAAGGCAGTGGACTACCCACTACTTCCATTCTGATCAAGTCATATGTACTAGCCATGTTCTTTCTTGCTTTTTTTGCTCCTTCTTCCTTAGCGCTTCCTCCTTAAAGGCTGGAAAATCATATCTTTCTATCCCAAACCTAAAAATTAATCCCCCCCTTTTTCCAAAGGAAAGAATAAGCTTTGAATCCAAAGCTACCTGGGGTAGTGAATAAAGCACAGGACCTGGGGTCAGGAAGACCGCAGTTTAAATCGAATTGCAAATATTTACTGCCTGAATGAACCTGTATAAGTTGATTTTTATCTTAGTTGTTATTTGTCTCATTACCTCACTGGGTTGTTATGAGGATCAAATGAGATAGTAATTGCCCACAGTGCCTGACACATAGTAAGCACTAAATGTTAGCCATTGTTATTGTTTCCCTCCTGGATCACTGCCTTGTCATGGTGGAGGGGCTTGTATAACTCAATGAAACTATTAACTATGACATGCAGGGTCACCTAAGACAGACAGGTCATAGTAGAAAGTTCTGGCAAAACGTGATCCATTTAAGAAGGAAATAGAAAGCCACTTTAGTATCTGCAAGAAAACTTTACGGACAGCATTAAAACACTTAAAGATATGACTTCAGAGGATAAGTTCCTCAGGTCAGAAGGACCAGGTGTGCTATGGTTCATAGGGTCACCAAGAGTCAGACATGACTAAATAGTTGAACAAGAATAAATTGTTAAATACTCTGTAAATAACAGAATTCTTTCTTCCCAACCACATAACTTTTTGGAGGATACTCTTGCTGACTGAAGTCAAGAGGGAGAAAGGTGATTTAAAATGCCCTTATAGTCTCAAAAAATAGAAAATGACTTGGTTTCAGCTATTAATTATGAAATTGCTGAGGATATTAAGGATGGTCTTGGTTAAATGCCTCTTATCATCAACCATAATCTTTAATATTTTTTTATAATTTTTTCTTTCTTTATTACATTTTGTAAATCTACCCCTGAGTTCCTATTACCTCCAGCATGGATTCCTTCTGTATATATTATGTCAGACTTAGGTGGCTTCATTTACTTAAATTTGATTCTCATTCGCTCGTGTGGCTATTGGGAACTAAGATCTTAATGTGAATCTGCCACTATTATTTATAATACTAATAGATAACTATGAAAACATTATAATAGAGTGCCTTCATTTTACTCATATTTACTTTATTTTTTCCCTTTTATAACCCTCTACAATGTTTTCTGAATAAATTTATATTTTAAACCAACATTGCCTTTTGCTGTCATATCTTTCTTGGTAAAAAAAAAAATTGTGTATTTTTTTTCATTGAGACTGTTTCTATAATTTTTTTTACTTCTTCATTGTAGCAATTGCATTTTATAAATTAAACTTCCTAAGAAATGAGAAAAAAACAATATTTGCTTTTAACCTCTATTTTGAGTCAACAATATGATTAAATAAGTTGGATAGAAAATATGTTCTTGTATAATTTTTTTCTTTTTTTAATACAATAACTTTATATGTTTTAATGGACTACAATCTCAATATGAATCAGAAGAATTTTTTTAAAATTCTAAACCTATGGTTTCTTTCATTGGAATAGAGAATTCCAGGTAAATGAGGAAACCATTTATAGAGCTGACTACAATATTTGTGGAAGATTAGAATAACTAGCACATATCAAAAGTATGGTTTTTATTACAAATTTATTTTATCTTTAATTCATGGATCAAACCGAGTATTTCCATAATTCAGTACAATGAAAAAAATGATTGCATAAGAACCTGCAAATTTTTTCACATACAACTTACTATTTCCTCCAATTATTTCACAAAGTTATCATGTACATTTTTTTGTTTTTTTTTTAAATATTTTTCTCATTTCCCTTTGCTTATTGCTTATGTCACCCATTAGATGATCTGACTATACCCAGAAATGACTCCTACTAAAGCAATCTGTCTTTTAATATAAATTCAATTTAGTTTTTTGTATATGCTATTTGGTACTCACTCTATTCAGTGCCTTTCAATTCTCTTCTTGAGATTGGAAGCTATGATATATGTTTGAGTTTTTGGATTTGATAAGCCTTTTGCTTCTTTAATTTCTTATTTGAATTATATTATTTTCTTGTCCTCCCCATATCCACCTTTTCACAGTCACAGAGTATCAAGCTATATGCAGACTTGTTTTGAAAGATCTCATCCATATTTTCAAGGAAGTTATTTATTACTCCTATCTTTGTGGTGATTTCCCTGCCTGTGTTCAATTTGACTACTGAAAGGCAAGGTAGCCAGTCATCCCATAAAATGATGCTTTTTGGTGTATTTAGATACCTGATGAAATCAGCTCTATTTTAACTTCAAAATTTTGTGGAAGACAAATGCTTACTTAATACTAACAAACATTAACTGTATGATAATTGGATTTTACAACCAGAAAGGACCTTATAGATAAGGACCTAGTCTGCCTCTCTCATTTTATAGGTAATAAAAGTGAATCCAGAGAAAAATGACTTCTCCAAAGTCACAGAGGTAGAAATGATAGGATTTACTTTGGATGAATATTAAGTTTGAATGGTATTTTTATAAGAGAAAATACAAAAATGAAAATTGAATGCTAGAATCAATGAGAAATGTAACCAAAAGTTGAATGAAAAACAAGATGCCAATCTACTCCTCATAGTCCTTTTAATTTTTTTAAAATATAGAATTATGATTTATGGAAGTTTAAGGATAATTCCCTTTCTGCTCTACAAAACTAAGAAGTCTGTAGAAAATTCATATCCTCTGATGGATCCTGTCAAAGTTAAGTCTACTGTAATGGCTGGGAAGAAAACCTTTCTTTCAGGTGTGGTCCTCAATCTCTTCCCTCCAAAAAATTAACACAGTCTCCAGGTCAAGGATCTTCACTCTCTCCCCTTCGCCCATCCAGTACCTCTACCCCTATTTCTGGTTCTGCTTGATTCAGATAAGAACCATATAAAAATCCATTGGATTTTTACCAGTTTAGTCATTCCTATTTCCAATTGGTCTTCCAGCAGATTTACTTCTATTTTCCCTGTTACTTCATATTGTGAGTTTTTCCCTTCAATAAAGTTGGTTTGCTTTCTCTCTGCTGAATCTTATTTGTCCTTCCTTGTATTGCATTTCGGAATTTCCAAATCTCATCAAAAGTACAATTAGATATGCCCATCCCCCATTTTTAAAACTACTTTAACCCTATTGTCCTACTATAATCAAGAGAAGATATAGCATGTTTCTCTTAGCCAAGGATCTCACTAGTGCTTCCTCAAACCCTTCAGAAAACCTTGAGTTAACTTTTGAGTCTTCTACTGAGTAAATGAAATAAATAATGAAGATAGCTATCATCTTCATTGAACTAATAAAACAGTTATTTTGCTCATGTGTAGCTATAAGTGTCTTACTATCTCTAGAGTGTCTTTTACTCCATCCCATCCAAGGGAGAATTTGATTCCTGACAGAAGAGGAGAAAATTGGAACCAAAAGGAGAGTTCATTATCTTTTATTCATTAAGAGAGGGAATTGGGCTAGAATTATATTTAACTACCCACACAACACATAAATCTCTAAAAGAGATTTTTCTTTTGTTTCAAATTGAATTTCTGATCTCTATCTCTCTTTTTTATTGTTTATTTTCCTGGTTATAAATGTACATTCATTTTTGGGTTTTTTTTAAATATATTTCTTTATGAATCATGTTGGGAGAGAAAAATCAGAACCAAAGGGAAAAACCAGGAGAGGAGAAGAAAATAGAAGAGAAAGGGAAAAAGTGAACAAAGCATGTGTTGATTTATATTTAGTCTCCACAGTTCTCTCTCTAAAAGCAAATAACATTTTCTATCCAAAGTTTATTGGGATTGCCTTGGATCACTGAACTGTTGAGAGAACCAAGACTTTCATTGTTGATCATCACACAATCTTGCTGTTACTGTGTATGATGTATTCTTGGTTATGCTTCTGTCTCTCAGCATCACTTCATGTAAATCTTTCCAGGGCTTTCTAAAATCAACTTGTTCGTCATTTTTACAGAACAACAATATTCCATTACTTTTATATATCATAACTTATTCAGCCATTCACCACTCGATGAGCATCTACTCATTTTCCAATTCTTATTCACAACAAAAAGAGCTGCTCCAAACATTTTTGCACATGTGGGTCCTTTTCCTTTCTTTATGATTTCCTTGGGATACAGACCCAGTAATGGCACTGTTGAATCAAAGGGTATGCAAAGTTTTATAGCCTTTTGAGTGTAGTTCCAAATTGCTTTCCAAGATGGTTGGATCAGTTCACAACTCCACCAACAATACATTAGTGTCCCAGTTTTCCCACACCCCCTCCAACTTATATTATTGTCTTTTCCTATAGCCAATCTGGAAAGGTGCATAGTATATCTCAGAGTTGTCTTGATTTGCATTTCTCTAAACAATAGTTATTTAGAGCATTTTTTCACATGACTATAGATGGCTTTAACTTCATCATCTGAAAATTGCTCACATGCTTTAACCATTTATCTATCAATTAGGAAATAGCTTGTATTCTTATAAATTTGAGTCAGTTTTCTATATATTTTAGTAATAAACTCTGACTACAAAAAAAATCTTCCCAGCTTGTGCTTCCCTTTTAATCTTCTTTGTGCTGGTATTAGTTTATCCAAAATCTTTCTTGATTTAATGTAAAATTGTCCATTTTGCATTTCATAATGTTCTTTAGCTCTTTTTTATCATAAATTCCTCCCTTCCCCAAAGATCTGATAGGCAAACTATCCCTTGCTCTTCTAATTTGCTTATGGTATCACCCTTTAGGCCCAAATCATGTACCTATTTTGACCTTATTTTGGTATGGGGTGTGAGATGTAGGTCTATGCCAACTTTCTGATATATTATTTTCTAGTTTTCCCAGCAAATTTTGTGATATAGTGAGTTCTTATCCCAGAAGCTATAGTTTAGGGGATTATCAAATACTAGATTACTATAGTCATTGATTATTGTGTCATGTGTATCTTATCTATTCTTTTAATCCACCACTCTATTTCTTAGCCTTTTGATGACTACTGCTTTATAATAGAGTTTTGTGTCTAGTACTGCTAAATCATCATTCTTTGTATTTTTTTCATTAATTTCCTTTATATTCTTGAGCTTTTATTCTTCAAGATGAATTTTATTATTATTTTTCTACCCCTAGAAAATAATTTTTGGCAGTTTGGCAATTTGATGGGTATTTATGTAGAATTGTCATTTTTATTATATTAGCTTGGTCTATCCATGAGCAATTGATATTCTTCCAATTGTTTAGATAAGACTATTTGTGTGAGAAGTGTTTTGTAATTGTGTTTGTACAGTTCCTAGGTTTCTCTTGGCAGATAGACAACCAAATATTTTATTTTGTCTAAAGTTATTTTAAATGGAATTTCTCTTTCTATCTATTGCTGCTGGACTTAGTAATACATAAAAATGCTAATGATTTATGTGGGTTTATTTTATATTTTACAACTTTGCTAAAGCTGTTGTTTCAAATAGGTTTTTGGATGATTCTCTACAATTCTCTAAGTATACCATCATATCATCTGCAAAGAACGATAATTTTATTTCCTTGTGGCCTATACTAATTCATTTAATTTGTTTTTCTTTTCTGATTGCTAAAGTCAACTTTTCTAGTACAATATTAAACAATAGTGGTGATGTTAAGTATCCTTGTTTTACTCCTGACCTTATTGGGGGGGGGTGTCTAGCTTCTCCCCATTACAAATAATATTTGCTGATGGTTTTAGATAGATGCTGCTTAAAGTTTTAAGGAAAACTTCCTTTATTCCTATGCTCTTTGGTGTTTTTAATAGAATGGGTGCTATGTTTTATCAAAACCCTTTTTGCATCTATTGAGATTATCTATCATATGATTTCTGCTAGTTTTGTTATTTATGTAGTCAATTATGGCAATAGATTTCCTGATACTTAACCAGTCCTGCATTCCTGATATAAATCCCAATTGTTCATAATGTATTGTCTTGCTGATAAGTTGTTATAATCTCTTTGCTAATTCTTTATTTAAAATTTTTTCATCAATATTCATTAGGGATATCGGTCTGTAATTTTCTTACTCTGAGCTCCATCTGGTTTAGGTATCAGTACCATATTTATGTCATAGAAGCAAATAATCAGGTCTCCTTCTTTACCTATTTTTCCAAATAGTTTACATAGTATTGGAATTAATAGTTCTTTAAATATTTGGTAGAATTCATTTGCAAAACTATCTGGTCCTGGGGACATTTTTTTTAAGACAGTATGGCTTGTTCAATTTCTCTTTCTAAAATGGAACTATTTAAGTAATTTATTTCCTCTTTGGTTGACCTGGGAAATTTATATTTTTTTGATAAATATCCATCCATTTTGATTACATTGTCAAACTTGTTGGCATGCAGTTGAGCAAAGTATCTCCTAATTATTTGCTCATAATTTGATTTTTTTCCTTTTTTTAATCAAATTAACCAAAGGTTTATCTATTTTGTTTATTTTGTCCATGAAACTAAATCTTAGTTTTATTAATTAGTTCAATTTTTCTTAGGTTCAATTTTATTAATCTCTCCTTTCACTTTCAGAATTTCTAATTTGGTATTTACTTGGGGGGGGAGGTTAAATTGTTCTTTTTCCAGCTTTTTTAGTTGCATGCCTAATTCATTGATCTCCTATTTGTCTTTTATTCATACAACTATTTAGAGATATAAAATTTCCCTTAAGAAATACTTTGACTGCACTCTGTACATTTTTGTATGTTGCCTCATTATTGCCATTTTCTTTGATGAAATTGTTTCTATGATTTGTTGTTTGATCCAATCATTCTTTAGAATTAGATCATTTAATTTCCAATATGTTTTTAGTCTGTCTTTTCCTGCCCCTTTATTGAATATAATGTTTATTTCATCATGATCTGAAAAGGAAGCATTTACTATTTCTGCCTTTACATATTTGATTGTGAGATTTTGATGCCCTAATACATGGTCAGTTTTGGTGTAGGTGCCATATATTGTTGAAAAAAAAAGTTATATTCTTTTCTGTCCCCATTTAATTTTCTTCAGAGGTCTATCACATCTAAGTTTTCTAAGATTCTATTAACCTCCCTAGTTTATTTCTTCTTTATTTTGTGGTTAGATTTATCTAATTCTGAAAGGGAAAGATTGAGGTCCCCTACTAGTAAAGTGTTGCTGTCTATTTCTTTCTGTAACTGGCTTAACTTCTCCAAGAATTTGTGTGCTCTATCACTTGTTACTTACATTTAGTATCGCTGCTGCTTCATTTTTATGATACCCTTTAACAAGATGTAGTTTCCTTTCTAATCTCTTTTAAAATAATCTGTCTTTACTTTTGCTTTACCTGAGGTCAGAATTGTTACCCCCTGCTTTTTTTTTTCTTCAGCTGAAAACATAATAAATTTTACTTCAGTCATTTACCCTTACTCTGTATGTATCTTTTTTCTTTCAAATATGTTTCTTGTAAACAACATA
This sequence comes from Sarcophilus harrisii, assembly GCF_902635505.1. Classification (NCBI taxonomy): domain Eukaryota; kingdom Metazoa; phylum Chordata; class Mammalia; order Dasyuromorphia; family Dasyuridae; genus Sarcophilus; species Sarcophilus harrisii. The sequence continues at coordinate 241,977,921 of NC_045426.1, forward strand.
TTGTAGGCTTCTGTTTTTTTTTTTTTTTTAATCCACTCTGCTATTTACTTCCACTTTAGGGGAGAGTTCATCCCCTTCACATTCACAGTAGTGATTACCAGTTCTGTATTTTCCTCAATCCTTTTTCCCCCCTGTATATACTTTTTTTCTCTCTTTCCACCTTGTCTCTACTTAGTGTGTTTTGTTTCTTACACACTCCACCCCTCCTCCCTTCTCTTATCCCTGGAATTATCTCCTAGTGTTTCTTCTATCCAGCACTTCCCTTTTCTTTCCCCTTCTCCTCCTAATTTCTTATGAAATAAGATAAATTTCTATACCCAAATGAATAACTATTATTCTCTCTTTAAACCAAAACTGATGAGATTAACCTTCAGACATTACTCAGATCTTTCTCCCTTTTTTTTCTCCTATTGTAATAGATTTTTTTTGTGCCTCTTCGTGTAATCTAATTTGCCCCTTTTAACCTCCTCTTTCCTCTTCTCCCACTACAATAATTTTTCTACCTCTTATTGTCTTTTTCTTTGATATCACTACATCACAGTCCATTCATATCCACACCTTCCATCTATGTATGCCCCCTCTAATGCCTCAATAAAAGATACAGTTCTCAAGAGTTACAAATATCATTTTCCCATCTAGGCATGTAACAGTTTGACCTTTAAATAATATATGTTTTTTCCTTGTTCTTCTCTTATGTTATACGTTTGGAGATAAAATTTTCTTGTTTAATTTTTTTATAGAAATGATTGAAAGTCTCTTACTTCATTGAAATTTAATCTCTGCCCGTGAAAGATGATGCTCAATCTTACTGGGTAATTAATTCTTGGAAAAATGTCCCACAGAGACATTAGCTTCCATTTTCCCTGTTCTAATTTTTAATGTATGATTTTCTTCAGCTAGCTTTTGTATCTCTTTTTCCATTTGATTAATTCTACTTTTCAATACACTTTTTGTTTTGGAATTTGGCCTATTGTATTTTTAAGCAGTCTTCTTCTTTAGTCAATTTTTGTCCTTCCTTTACCACTCCTTTCTTTTCTCATTTTTTCTTCTACCTCTCTTATGTGCCTTTTAAAATATTTTATAAGAGCTTCCAAGAAGCCTCTTTCAACTTGAAACCAATTCATATTACTTTTTGAGATTTTCTCTGTGGGCATTTTGTCCTCATCTGAGTTGGTGTTTCCCTGTCACCACATCAGCTTTCTATGATTAAGATTCTTTTCTATTTCTTGCTCATCTTCTTTCTTTCTTTTTTCTATTTTTTGACTTTTATGATCAAGCTCTGCTCCTGTGGAGCACTGTCTCAAGCTTCTTGTGCTATTCTGATCTGGGCTTTTAGTGTCTTGTTCACAGGAGGTGATAAACCTACCTGCTTTTCCCAAGAAACAGCCTAGGTTCCTGAAAGCAATCTGCCTTCTGAGCTGGGACTAGAGTCTTCCCCACTGGTCTGCTCCACTATTGACCAAGTAGTCACTACATGACCAAGGGTCTCAGTTGCTAATCTGCTGTGATTAAGACTCTGTCACTGGTTTTCCCAGACACCTTCTGAGCTGGGATTAACATGCTTTTAACCCTTCTCCTCCTTCCCGTGAGAATGACCTTTAAGTCCCTCCAATCCATCTTGAGCTGCAGAGTAGTCACATTCTGTCAGAGGCTTGATTTCATGTGGTTTTTTCGAGGGAAACTGAGAAAACTCAAGGACTTCATGACTTCATTCCATCATCTTGGCTCTGCCCACAGAACTGGGCATCTCTATGTCTTAATAAGGAAGGCATTCCTTATGCTATATGTTTTGGTACCTTTCCTACCAAATACTAGTTCCACAATGCAAAAATCCAAGTCAATAACAAATTTTTAAAAATCAGGAATGAGAGGCAGATGAGACTATATATACTATATAATGCACAGGATGAATGACCTTTCCTTTTATGTGTGAGGTACCTTGGCATAAAAAGGAAAGAGGATCCCAGACACTATCTGAGAGAAAAATTCATAAAATCTCTAGCTAAGGATAGGAACATAATCAAAGTGCCAACTCCTCTACATATTAATTTCTTGCCATTTTTTTTTCTCTTTTCAAAGACCTAAATAGAGTTTGGAACCATGTATCTTCTCTTTCAAATGAGAATTTCTCACCTTTCTCAAGCACTTGCAAACTCCATTCCTTACATAAGCATGAAGCACTGAAATAATCAATCTCCACCAATGAGGAGAGTAAAGTGTAAATTGACATTGAGGTCAGATTATACGGATAAGAAACACTGAGCCAGCAAGAGCTGCAACAGCATGTCTGGTAGCTTAAAGCAAGAATTAAGAAGCATGCTTCTCTTTGTGTTTGACTTTTTTCCCTTTTGATCATGAAAAAAAGATGCTATATTTCATGGATTAGAAGACTCCTAGATGTTGTTTATCATTCAGAGTACCAGTTTTCAGTTCATAGACACTTATAATATGAACATTTCATTAGAAAGATCCAGTAACTAGATACATATAAATATTTATTTGCCTTGAACCCAACTCAGCTTTTCCTCTAAAATAAGATGTTGATCGTACAATGGCTTTTCATGTTAGAATTTTTAGGGGGTTCTCTGTGACAGTGAAACACCCTTATATTTTAGGAAATTTTTGGTTCTTATTAACTTGTAATTGGTAAACTCTGAAATACATCATTAACTCTAGTTCTTTTCACATACAACAAAAAAATGCAAGAGAGCAACAAGTCTTAAAAATAGTTAAATCCAAGCTGCTAATTATGGTCATGTGTTTTTATCTGAGAGTAAAGTTAAAAATATTGTAAGAACAAAATATAACGTCAAAGAAGTTATTCATTAAATAGTCAAGGATTAGTTTATTAAAATTTTATAACCTTGAGGTAACAGCGAAAATTTGCTTCTGAACCTTTCCATAACAAGTTGCATTTTTTGGTTCTTAATATCCAAGACATACAATAATATTGGATTGTCCCTAATTTTACTGTTTTGCAAAATTATTCAAATTGACTTCTGGCCAAGATGGTGGCGAGGAGGCACACAGCTGTGTAAGATCCACATTTTCTCTCAGAATCCATCTCATTACAAGCATCTGAATTAATGCCTGACTGAAAAAAAAACACAAATAATTACCAAGAGAAGATATCCTTCAGATTCACCAGGAAAGGTCTGTTTTTGCTCAAGGGCGGGACGGTTTTAGATCGGGCACAGCCTGAGGGCAGCAGCAGTGAGAGCTGGGCAGGCAGCTCACAGGCAGCTCACAGCCGAGCAGACCGGAGGGGGCTGGGGTGTGATCTCAGCCATCTCTGTGGGGGGAGCTTTGCAACAGGATTGAATACTTTGCCCTGGCAGCAGCTAGTCAGTATCCCAGCAGAGAAGCTAAAAGGGGCTGAAGAATTCAACCCCAACCAGCTGGACTTTCCTGGGACCTGGCCACCCCTCCCCCACAGCGTCTCAGCACACTCTCAGAGTCTCGGAGCGCAGGCACAGCCCAGTCCTGCTAGTGCCTCGCTGCTGCCCGTCAGTCTGTAGAGGAAGCTTGGTAACACCACCCAGCCCCTCCCCAAAAAATCAGATTCCATTTGGGGTTTTTTTCCTTTTTTTTTCTTTGCTAGTTTGTCTCTGATTCTTCTCTAACAAAATGAGCAAAAAATTGAAAAGGACTTTAACCATTGACAGCTTTTATACCGACAGAGAGCAGACTCTAAACCCTGAGGAGACTAAAAACAGATTACTTCCAGGTGAATCCTCACAGAAGGAGATCATCTGTTCCTCAGCACAGATGAATCTCATAGAAGAAATTAAAAAGGCTCTCACAAGAAAGCTAGAAGAAAAATGGGAAAAGGAGAGGGGAAGCTTGGCAAGAGAGTCTGGAGAAGTCATTCCACTCATTTAAAGACAGAGTGGATAAAGAAAACAAATCCTTGAAAAATAGGATTAGTGAACTGGAAACAGAAAATAGCTCTCTAAAGAATAAAATTGGCGAAATGGATAAACATTCCATAGAACAAATTGGACAATTAGAAAAAGATATAAAAAAAGTGAGTGAAGAAAACACTTCATTGAAAATCAGAATAGAACAAAGGGAATTGAATGACTCGAGGAGACAAGAAGAATCAATCAAGCAAAACCAAAAAAATCAAACAATGGAGAAAATGTGAAATACCTTCTTGGGAAAACAAAAGACATGGAAAATAGGTTTAGGAGAGACAATCTGAGAATTATTGGACTCCCAGAAAAATACAATGAAAAAAAGAGCCTGGACACTATTTTCCAGGAAATTATCAAAGAGAACTGCCCAGAAGTCATAGAAACAGAGGGTAAAATAGACATTGAAAGGATTCATCGATCACCTACTGAAAGGGATCCTAAAATCAAAACACCAAGAAATATAGTGTCCCAATGCCAGAACCCTCAAACAAAGGAAAAAATACTCCAAGTGGCTAGAAAAACCCAATTCAAATATAGAGGAGCCTCAATAAGGATCACCCAAGATCTAGCAGCATCCACATGAAAAGATCGAAGGGCCTGGAATATGATATTCTGAAAGGCTAAGGACCTCGGTATGTAACCAAAAATAACTTACCCAGCCAGAATGAGCATCTTTTTCCAGGGAAGAAGATGGTCATTCAATGAAATAAGTCAATTTCACCTATTTCTGATGAAAAAACCAGAACTTAACAAGAAGTTTGATCTACAAATATAGAACTCAAGGGAAACCTAAAAAGGTAAAAAGAAATCTTGGGAACTATATTTCTGCTATAAAGATGTATAAAGAATACATGTATACCCTGTTCTAGAAATTAGAGGTGGAAAAGACATTGTACCAGAAAAAGGGTAAAGTCGGGGTACTACATCTCATGAAGAGGCAAAAGAAACCTATTATATCTGAGAGAAAGAATGGAGGGGGATGAATATAGTAGGTATTTTACTGGCATCAGAATTGGCTTTAAGAGAAAAAATTTTAGACATATTTTATTTATGGTGAAACTTCTTCCATCTCATTGAAAAGTGAGAAGGGAAAAGTGAAAACAGAAGGAATAAGCTAAGCAGAAGGGAATACAGAAACTGTGATGGAAAGGAGTAAGATGGGGGGGAACTCTAAGGTGGGGAGGAGGGATACTAAAAAGGGAGGGCTGTGAGAAGCAAGTGGTGCTCACAAGTTTAATACTGGGAAGGGGAGGTAAGGGGGAAAGAAGGGAGAAAAGCATAAACAGGGGTTAACAAGATGGCAAGTAATACAGAATTGGTCATTTTAACCATAAATGTGAACAGGGTAAACTCCCCCATAAAGAGGAAGCAATTAGCAGAATGGATTAAAAGCCAGAATCCTACAATATGTTGTTTACAGGAAACACACCTGAAGCAGGGAGATACATGCAGAATAAAGGTAAAAGGTTGGAGCAAAATCTACTATGCTTCAGGTGAAGTAAAAAAAGCAGGGGTAGCCATCCTGATCTCAGATCAAGCAAAAACAAAAATTGATCTAATTAAAAGAGATAAGGAAGGGCACTATATCTTGCTAAAGGGTAGCATAGATAATGAAGCAATATCAATATTAAACATATATGCACCAAGTGGTGTAGCATCTAAATTCTTAAAAGAGAAATTAAGAGAGCTGCAAGAAGAAATAGACAGCAAAACTATAATAGTGGGAGATCTCAACCTTGCACTCTCAGAATTAGATAAATCAAACCACAAAATAAATAAGAAAGAAGTCAAAGAGGTAAATAGAATACTAGAAAAGTTAGATATGATAGATCTCTGGAGAAAACGAAATGGAGACAGAAAGGAGTACACTTTCTTTTCAGCAGTTCATGGAACCTATACAAAAATAGACCATATATTAGGACATAAAAACTCAAATGCAGTAAGGCAGAAATAGTAAATGCATCCTTTTCAGACCACGATGCAATAAAAATTACACTCAACAAAAAGCCAGGGGAAAGTAGACCAAAAAATAATTGGAAACTAAATAATCTCATACTAAAGAATGATTGGGTGAAACAGCAAATCATAGACATAATTAATAACTTCACCCAAGAAAATGACAATAATGAGACATCATACCAAAATGTGTGGGATGCAGCCAAAGTGGTAATAAGGGGAAATTTCATATCTCTAGAGGCCTACTTGCATAAAATAGAGAAAGAGAAGGTCAATGAATTGGGCTTGCAACTAAAAATGCTAGAAAAGGAACAAATTAAAAACCCCCAGTCAAACACTAAACTTGAAATTCTAAAAATAAAAGGAGAGATCAATAAAATTGAAAGTAAAAAAACTATTGAATTAATTAATAAAACTAAGAGTTGGTTCTATGAAAAAACCAACAAAATAGACAAACCCTTAGTAAATCTGATTAAAAAAAGGAAAGAGGAAAATCAAATTGTTAGTCTTAAAAATGTAAAGGGAGAACTCGCCACTAATGAAGAGGAAATTAGAGCAATAATTAGGAATTACTTTGCCCAACTTTATGGCAATAAATTCAACAACTTAAATGAAATGGAAAAATACCTTCAAAAATATAGCTTTCCCAGATTAACAGAGGAAGAAGTAAATATTATCAATAGTTAAAATAGTTAAATAGACACCATACGGTATAATTCTGCATTGAGTTGTAAAAAAAAAAAAAAAAAAAAAAAGAGAGAGAGAGAGAGAGAGAGAGAGAGAGAGAAAAGGGAATGCAATTCTTTAATATCTCACAGCAGTGAAAGGCAGGAGTAGTAGCTTAACTTCTGGCTCTACCACTTTATTTTAGAATACTCTAAAAATAGATCATCTATTCAGGTAAGTAGATATTTGATAAAGAAGATGATTACATGCTAAGGTAACTTCAGGATAGTCTTGTGTAGTTTGCAAAAATAGAATTAGTATTATCTGCAGACCTCTTCTAGTCCTATCATTTTACAAATATGAAAGGTAGTTCCTATAAAACAGTCTTAGGATCTTTGCTAAATTCTCATATAATCTCTTGACCACCAACTGAGATCTTGGGCAAATCATTTATTTTTTTCTTTTTTGTCCTCACCAATTGTAGTGAAAGAAGGTAAACCCTGCCCCAAAACCTATTAGTGTGTGACTTTCTTCTAATTAGTAGAGATAAAAGCGCTATCTTGAGTGGGCATATGGCAGAGTTAGTGAAAGGCAGGAGAACTTCAACCTCAGTCCCTTTGGGGCTCTTCAAGAAAATTCCCTTTTAGAACAATTTAAAGCTGATTTCTTTTTTTAAAAATTTAATAGCCTTTTATTTACAGGTTATATGTATGGGTAACTTTACAGCATTAACAATTGCCAAACCTCTTGTTCCAATTTTTCACCTCTTACCCCCCACCCCCTCCCCCAGATGGCAGGATGACCAGTAGATGTTAAATATATTAAAATATAAATTAGATACACAATAAGTATACATGACCAAACCGTTATTTTGCTGTACAAAAAGAATCAGACTCTGAAATACTGTACAATTAGCTTGTGAAGGAAATCAAAACTGCAGGTGGGCATAAATATAGGGATTGGGAATTCAATGTAATGGTTTTTAGTCATCACCCAGAGTTCTTTCTCTGGGCATAGCTGGTTCAGTTCATTACTGCTCCATTGGAAATGATTTGGTTGATCTCGTTGCTGAGGATAGCCAGGTCCATCAGAACTGGTCATCATATAGTATTGTTGTGGAAGTATATAATGATCTCCTGGTCCTGCTCATTTCACTCAGCATCAGTTCGTGTAAGTCTCTCCAGGCCTTTCTGAAATCATCCTGTTGGTCATTTCTTACAGAACAGTAATATTCCATAATATTCATATATCACAATTTATTCAGCCATTCTCCAACTGATGGGCATCCACTCAGTTTCCAGTTTTTAGCCACTACAAAAAGGGCTGCCACAAACATTCGTGCACATACAGGTCCTCCCTTCTTTATAATCTCTTTGGGATGTAATCCCAGTAGTAACACTGCTGGGTCAAAGGGTATGCACAGTTTGATAACTTTTTGAGCATATATCCAAACTACTCTCCAGAATGGTTGGATTCGTTCACAACTCCACCAACAATGCATCAATGTCCCAGTTTTCCTGCATCCCCTCCAACACTCATCATTATTTTTTCCTGTCATCTTAGCCAATCTGACAGGTGTGTAGTGGTATCTTAGAGTTGTCTTAATTTGCATTTCTCTGATTAATAATGACTTGGAGCATCTTTTCATATGACTAGAAATAGTTTCAATTTCTTCATCTGAGAATTGTCTGTTCATATCCTTTGACCATATTCTTTTTTCAATTGGAGAATGGCTTGATTTTTTATAAATTAGAGTTAATTCTCTATATATTTTGGAAATGAGGCCTTTATCAGAACCTTTGACTGTAAAAATATTTTCCCAGTTTATTGTAAAGTTGGTTTCTTTTGGAGACTCATCAAGTATTAAAATCTTCTTTGCAACTCTTCAAATATCAAATAATTATGGATACTTCTGGCTTCCAGCTTCAAGAGAGACAATGAAAGAGGTCAACCCTCCTTCATATTGCTAAAGGAAAAATTCCGGGAAGATATGAGCAGGTCTGAAAGTCTCCTGCACATTTCTACTCCAAGATTGTGGCAACTGATAGAGACTTTTCTGAAGTTTTTTTTGAGTGATTATTTACTCAACTTCTCTGTCATTCATGACCTAACTGAGGAAAGAGAAATAACTGAGGCTATAAGACACTGTTCTCAACCCCTTCTGCTTTCCTTCTCTTCTCCCCCCTTTCCTTCCTTCCTTCCCTCCTTCCTTCCTTCCTTCCTTCATTACTTCCTTCCTTCCTTCCTTTCTTAGTTTTCTTTTCCTCCTTTTTTTCTTAGGCTATCTTACTTTTCCTAAATTAAAAATGCAGCCAGGTACAGGCACAATCCCATAATTAATCAACAATGAAGATTTTTGACCTTCTCTATCTCTAACAGAAGCCTCCTTAGGCAAGGTTCATTCCTCCTTAGGCAAGGTATTATACCTCCCCCTCCATATAGAATTGTTTGCAATCCAAGAAGAATGTGATTATTCTATGATTGCCTTAAATTGAGCAATTGTGAAGTTTATTCTTTATTCTTGCTTTTATCTTATTGTTGGTGTCTAATGTTTAAGAATTAATAGTATCATCAGATTTTATTTTGTAAATAGGAGTTACCCAGATCTGTGTAAGGTTCAGAAACTATGACAAAAAAAAAAATAGGAGGGTGTTTTCCCTACAACAGGATCACTCCTATGAATAATAGCCTTGAGAGTCACTGCTGTGTATGGCCCTCTCTTAGAACACCAGACTTGCCAGTGTAAGGGATGATTGTGTGAGCTAGTATACTCAGGAAGAAAATGGAGGATCCATGGAACACCCCAAACCACACACTCTTTTAGTGTTGAATAGAATTATGGACTTTCCATTGCTCCTGGTTAAATTATCCCTACTGGTGCAGACTTATATGCAGAAATACATGTATCTTTGTGAGTGGAGTATCTACATTTGCTTCCTTCCACACTGCAAATAATAAATGTTGCAAATAACAGGTGTTTTTTCTGTGTTCCTTAGAATTAAAATAAGGGATTTCATATTAGCAAAGTATTTTCAATTCATTTGTCATCATCAAGTCATCATCAAGATATGTTAATTATATGCACACACAAAAATATTCAAATCATTTTTTGGTTTGTTTTCTACTTTAATTTATGTTCAGTTAACAGCTTGTTCCCATATGGAGATTTGCTTTATAGAACATTTAAATACCTAGAGAAATTTTAATATATAACACACTCCTCTCATTTTGTTTATCATGTGAATGCAGGGGTTCCACACTTAACCAGCAGATGAGTCTGTGGAGCAAAGTTTGACTGAATATTGCTCTTCACCAAGCCCCCTCCCAATAGAAAAGAGTATGGCCTCTAAAACCATATTCTCTACTCCCACTGGACAACCCAGACATAAAACTTTTATTTTGACCATTAATTCTGTCTAACTCAGTTCCCTTAGCAGGGGAGAGGTGGCGCTTAATATTTTTTCATAAGGTACCCACAATCTGGTCAAAAGATTAAATAAATAAATAAAATTGAAAGTTTTTAAAAGCCATAGTTTTTAGCCAAAGGTTAAAAAGAAGGCCTAAATGGTTTAAATTCCACATTGTTGAAAGACCGAATAAAAATTATTATCAGAAATCATCACAATAAGATTCTTTCATAAAAATAAGCTTTGAGGCAGCTAGGTGGTGCAGTGGATAGGGTACCAGCCCTGAAGTCAGGACGACCTGAGTTCAAATCTGATCTCAGAACACTTAACACTTCCTACCTCTGTGACTCTGGGCAAGTCATTTAACCCCGATTGCCTCAGCAAAAAAAAAAAAAAAAAAAAAAAAAAAAGCTTTAGAATCCTTAAGTCAGGCTCCAATGCTGCCAGGAATCTGATACTTTAGTGTTTTGTGTCCCACTTAGTCACTAGTGACTTCTATTTCTACCTTTCCTAAGACAGAATAAACTGAAGCATTCTTATTGATCATAGATTTTAAATGAAAAATCAGGATAAAAAAATAACAAGGGAAATTATGTAAATGCCTATTAGCAAATAGCCAAAAGGGAGTGGAAACGGAAAGATTAAAACTTTTTAGAATTTTCCTTTCATTGCCTTGTGCTCTGTAGATAAGTGACCCAAAAGCTCATTTTATAGCAGAAAATTTCCCCTTATTGGCTACAGATTCAAACCATCTGATGGACCCTATAACTTTCCAAGTTGAAGAGGAAACTATGTTCTTTAAGCTATAATTCCCATGATTCTCAACTGGAATTAAAATAATATCTGAATCAAATCAGAAACTCTTTGAAATTAGAAAAAAGTTAGTCAGTCCATATGAATATATAGTTTTACATAAAATCCTGAAGTAAGCTATCAGGCCTAAACAAGAAATACCCTATAAGCAATAAATCTAGTCAGACACTATACACAAAATTCATCCTAGTCAGAAAAGTAGCTAAAAAACATCAGGATGAATACAAAAATAATAGCCTTTAAAAAATTTAACAATGCTAAAAGTTTAAGGTTTTTATTTTCTATTTTTAGTTTTTCCTTATTTGCTTACAGCCAAGAAATTTGAAAGCAATTATTCTTTGTTAAATATAAAACTTTCCAATTTGACTTTTCTCATAAAGAAAAACAAATCTGTCTATGTAATAGATCATCGTGTATCTGTTCTGAATTGTTACAAACTTTGTTGTTTGGTTGTTTTTCAGTCATGTTGACTCATGATCCTATTTGGTGTTTTCTTAGCAAAGATACTAAAGTGGTTTGCCATTTCCTTCTCCTGTTCATTTTACAAAGGAGGAAACTGAGGCAAATGGGGTTAAATGACTATTCCAGATCACACAGATAAGAAATATATGAGACTGGATTTGAATTCAAATCATTCTGATACCAGGGTCAGCAGTCTATCCAGCACATCACTTAGCTGCTTTAATTGTTATACCGCCATTAATGTAAAATCATGAACTGAAGCTGAACATAATAGATTCCTAAATATTTTATACAATCAGTAGTTACTTTAAATGGAATTTCTCTTTGTAACTCTAACTGTTGGGTTGTGTAAGTGATATATAAGAATGCTGATGACTTTCATGGGTTTATTTTGTATCCTGCAACTTTGCTAAAGGTGTGGATTGTTTCTAATAACTTTTTAGTAGAATCTCTGAGGTTCTCTAAGTATATCATAATATCATCAGCAAAGAGTGATAATTTGGTTTCCTCATTGTCTATTCTTATTCCTTTAATCTCTTTCTCAACTCTTATTGCCAAAGCTAGCATTTATAATACAATATTAAATAGTAAAGGTGATAGTGGGCAACCTTGTTTCACTCCTGATCTTATTGGGAATGGTTGCAGTTTGTCCCCATTACATATGATGCTTACTGATGGTTTTAAATAGATGCTACTGATTATTTTAAGGAAAAGTCCATTTATTCCTATACTCTTTAAGTGTTTTTTAATAGGAATGGATGTTGGATTTTATCAAATGCTTTTTCTGCATCTATTGAGATGATCATATGGTTTTTGTTAATTTGGTTATTAATGAAGCTGAACATAATAGATGTTTTATGCAAGACATCAGAGAAATAAGTAAGAAGGACCATAATAGTTGCAGTTTTTAATAACTCAGAAGAGCTACAATTTTATGAAGTCTTTATGACCTTCCTACCAATACAAATCAACATCTACCTATCTGCTAATCAGTATCTGGTATCAGTAACTGATATTCATGAGTGGTGGTGAAAAGAATTCATCACTTAGTAGTGTTCTTTAAATTTAGAAAAAAGACATCCTAAGAATTTTTAGAAACCTGGTCCTTACATGAAAACATAATGGCTTTTCAATTTGGGTTTGTTTATTTGCTGGACTGAAATATTTTCAACTTCATGTCATGGGCTTTAAGAACCCTGTATCCCCTCCTTGCTGTAAGAAAATGTCAAAGTATGACATTAGTGGAGAAGGTATATTTACATATTCACTTAAAAAATCTTCTTCAACTTTTATTCTCATTGTTTATTTAGATTAAGAGGGGGGGAGAGCAGGAGAGGCAGAGTCAAGATGGCAGAGAAAGGGCTGGGATTTGCCTGAGCTCTCTCCAATTACCTCTAAAATAATGCCTCAAAATAAATTCTGGAGTAGAAAACCCCACAAAATGATAGGTTATTTTTTTTCTATGCCAAGACAATTTAGAAGTTGAAAGTAGAAAAGATCTGTCATAGATGCCAGCAAACTAAGAGCAAGGCCTGCTTCAAAAATTCTCAAACAGAACAATCTCTGTTCCACTTGACAATCTTTCAAATATTTGAATCCAGTTATCATGTGCCTCCCTAGTTTTTTCTATTTTTCAACTAATCCTCATATGATATAGACCTAAGGCCAGTTATTATGCTAGTTCCCCTCTTCTGGGTGCTCTCAAGTTTATTCATGTCCTGTGGCAATCTGTATATAACACTATATTCCAGATAAAGTTTGATAAGAAGAGAGAATCCAAAGGCACTATCACTACCTTATTCCTTAAATCTATTTTTCTTAGAAGTGAAAACCAAAGAAAAAGAAAAATTAAGTAGCTTATTCCTTTCTCTGTTGTCAATTTACACAAGCAAAAGTTGCATATGTTATTTGATCTTTCTCTTTCAATAGAACTAGTTAAAAAAATCATAACTCCTTGAGTGTCCCCTAGTTTCCCTCAGCTCATTCTGAGCTTTAATACCCCTGACAATTTTTATAAAATTTGTGCCATGTTTTTATATTCATCCTTAATCACATTGATAACCATTTTTGTATTATTTTTATAGAATGCAATTTGATTAGAGAAGTTCTTCTGTATCTAGAATGATGTGTCTTCTGGCAAATCCCATTTTCCCTCTTAATTTCAATTATTTCACCTTGTTTCTTCACAATTTTACTCTTAAGTATGCTCCATAACTCTTGGATTAATGTCTTCCACAAAATTTTAGTTCATGGGATCCTACCTATTCTTCCTCTGAAGTCTTAGAAATCTACTTTCTTAATATCTAGTATTTTGTCTCATGAATTTTCTTCATTATTCTTTATGGACTCTAACTTAGACTGATATAGATAGGCAGTTTTCTCCTTTTCTATTCTTTGGATTGGATTTGCAATATATCTAGCAAATAACTTCTTACTAGAATTTGTTACATAAATTTCATCTTTTGTCAGAAATCCTCCACCCTTATAGTATTTTTATTAAATTAAAATATTTTTCAATTAATATGCATTTATTTTCTCTCTTCTCACCTCCCCAAATCCTTACTAGAAAAAAGAAAATCTTATAATAAATATGCAGAAAAAATTTCCATCAATTGTGCTCTAGAATCATGGTTTACCAACAGAGTTGATCAGTTAGGTTTTTCTAAGCTATTCTCTTTTGTAATGTTATATTAAAATTTGTTTTTCTGCTTCTACTCACTTCACTTTTTAAAAAGTCATAAGTTTTTCCATGTTTCTCTGAAACTGTCACTTTTCTTATTTTTTATAATACAATAGTATTCTTTACACTCATACACAATAATTTGTACAGCACTTCCTACTTTCACACCTATGTTTTAAATCAAGTTTCAGATATCAAAATTCCATTCTTAAGCACTTTCTTATGCAACTACTCCCTTCTAAGTAGAGACTTAAATTATAATGATGAATTCACTGACTTACTTTTCAGTTTTCTAAGCACAGTTTTCTGTATATTATATGTTACATATAATATGTGACTCCACAATACAGATGTGTATATATGTATATGTGTGAATATAGTATACACATACATTATATATAAATATATATGTAACATATGCATTGTCTTGTAGAGACAAATGATAGTATTAGGCAGACTGAATCATTTGACATATACTGAATTCCTGCGGATTAATAATAACAATGAAGAGCCAGACCACTTCAGAAAGCTATGTATTTATTTCAAGAAGAAAACAGAATTGGAGATCCATAGATCTTCAGGATTTCTGTTTTTGGATAAAGAGTGAACTCAAATTAGTGGTCAGAACAAAAAAATAGACACGAAAAATTATACATCCTTCTGATTCACGCATGTCTCAAAGCACTGTATTCCTCCCAAGGCCATTTTTGATTGCCCTCTTTAGAAATGATTCATCATTTTCAAGGATGCCAGTATTCAACATTTCTGAAAAACATATAAAACACATACTGAGTGGGTTAGAAATCAAGTCATTTTAAATATATAGGGCTAACCTGACTTCAGCAACTGTTCTTCATTATATGAATAGAAGATATTGTGATTTTTCAAAGATAACTCATTCGTGCTAACATAAATTCATTTGAGGTCATAGGAGTTACATTAAAACTATAAAAACAGTGAATAGTAAAGAAATTTATCATCATCTAAAATAAATACCAAATTCACTTTTGTTAAAATATAATAGCTGCTCTCCCTGCAAATACACAGAGTACTTGAGATTAGCATTAGCTAACCCCTATAAAATCCCTAATGCCTATTCAGGCAAGCTCCTGAGAGCTATGAAACTCCCAGAGAGAGAGAGGGTATCTGTTCTAAAGTTAATCTATATTTTTTGTAAGTTTATATTTTTATATTATTGGTCACCGAGTCTTTATAAACTGGTACTAGGATAAAATTTTGTCAACTCAAGACAACACAGTGAAAAAAGGCTTGCTATATTCCAGCCCAAATCCCATAGGTTAAGCTGCTATTTTAACAGAAAAACCCATGATTATGTATATATTTGTTTTGCCATAAAGATCATAAGGTATCTCTGTGTAGTAAATATCATAGTTATTTGTATTTTCTTTATTAAATGTAAATGTAAAAACACATAGGGGTATAATTGTTCTTCCTTTTACTATCTCCCCACTTCAAACATTCTCTAAAGCCTACCTTCAGAAACTCTGGGGATTAGAATCATTTTAGGAAAACTAAGAGTCATTGTGGTGTGATATAAAAAATGGATCTGAAATAAGAGCACTGAAATCTAGGCAGGGCTAGTCTCAGCTCCAAGTCCAACTATTGATACTAGGCCAACACTATGGAAGGGAGTTAGTGTTTAATCCTAAATGTCCTCCAAATTAGGAGGCGGGGATGTGAGGGGAGATGAGGTCAAGACCCTGTCAGGTCACCTGGAATTGTATCTAGATCTAGACCTGACATAATAGTATTCCACTTTGAAACTAAAGCAAGAAACATGATTGAGATTTAGCCACACTTTAGAGTAAAAGCAGGGAAAAAGCTTAGCTCTGTCATAGCCCAGTCCAAGTACTTAGGGTAAAAATATGACTAAAAAAGGAAGGGGGAAAATACAAAATAGTCTCCTTACTTATAATTATTATTTCATTTTTAAACATTATCGAGGGAAGATGGTGAAGTAGGTTGGTAAATTTCACGCTCTCCAGATTTTCCCCATAAACAAAACAAATTTACACCTCAGGGTGAACATAAACTGGTGAAAGATCAAGAAGACAAGGGAAGAAACTGGTGTTCTACTGGTACAACTTGAGAAGATCTCAAGAAAGACCTCAGGATTTATATGAACTGATGCTGAGTGAAATGAGCAGAGCCAGGAGATCATTATACACTTCAACAACTATACTATATGAAGATCAATTCTGATGGACATGGCCCCCTTCAACAATGAGATGAACCAAATCAATTCCAATTGTTCAATAATGAAGAGAATCAGCTACACCCAGAGAAAGAACTATGGGAAATGAATGTGGACCACAACATAGCATTTCCAATCCCTCTGTTTTTGTCTGCTTGCATTTTTCTTTTCCTTCTCATGTTATTTTTACCTTATTTCTAAATCCAATTTTTCTTATGCAGCAAGATAACTGTATAAATATGTATACATATATTGTATTTAACATGTATTTTAATATATTTAACATGTATTAGTTTACTTGCCATCTAGGGAAGGGGGTGAAGAAAAGTTGGAACAGAAGATTTTGCAAGGTCAATGCTGAAAAATTACCAATGCATATGTCTTGTGAATAAAACACTATAATAAAAAAAGTTAAAAAGTTAAAAAAAAGAAAGATCTCAGTCCAGGTGAAGTGCAAACATCTCTGGCCTAGCTCCAAAGAAACAGCAAGTAGGGACTCCTGGAGCTGACTGGGTGTGGCTATAGTCTCAACAAGAATCATGGAAACTCACCTCCTGTTTTGTTTGAGGAGTAGGGGTCTGAGTTAGGGAAAACTGAGGGAACCTTACCTGATTAGGAAAACCAGGTCCAGCTGTGCTGCTAAAATGTGGCCCTGGGCGAGAAGGAACCAGCCCAGCTGGAGAGTGTAGAAGCAGTGGGCCAGAGATGTTTGCACAGGGTTTGCAAAGGGTATATATAGTTCTATAATTTTGGGAGAATATAGATTTTCTCCAAAATGTTTGGATCAGTTCAAAGTTCTACCAGCATAATAATGACCTATTTTTTCACATCAGTGCAAACATATATCTTTTTTTCCCTTCTAAAATTTTAGCCACTGATCACTATCTCAAAGATATTTTAATTTGCATTTCTCTAATCAGTAATAATTTAGATAATTCTTATGTGATTATATAGTTTTGATTTCTTCATTGAAAAACTTCCTGTTAGTATACTTTGATAATTTATCAATTGAGAATGATTCATATTCTTATAAATTTGATAAAGTTCTCTGTGTATATGAGATATGAGATCTTTATCCAAGAAACTGTCTGTAATTTTTTCCCCCAAAGTTCTGCTTTCCTCCTGATCTTGGCTGCATTGGTTTCATTTGTACAAAACCTTTTAAATTTGTTGTAATCAAAATTATCCATTTTATAAGTCACAATGTTCTCTATATCTTGTTTATTTATAAATTCTGCTTCCATACCTAAGTCTGATAGCCAATGTGTTCTATGTCTTCTAGTTTTCTTATATCTAAGTCCCTTTATATGTGTCACATATTCATTTGGACCTCACTATTGTAAGTTGTATAAGATATTAATCTATACCCAGTGTCTCCAGACTGCTTTTGTAGTTTTCCTAACTTTTTTTTTTTACCCAATACTATATTCTTATCCCTTAAATCTTTACTTTTGTCAAATTCAAAAGTATTTGTTAAGGTTACTGTAATAACTTACTAAAAAGTTATTATAAATAAAATCTATTATTTTGTATTGTATGTCTATTCCGGTCTATTGATCCACCTTTCTATTTCCTAACCAGTACCAGATAATTTTAATAATTACTACCATATAATATAATTTGAGACTTGATATTGCTAAGTTTCCTGCTTTTATGTTTTTCCCCATTAATTCCTTTAATATTCTTGACATTCCCAATGATTTTTATTATTATTTATTCTAGCTCAATAAAATAATTATTTGGTAGCTTAATTGGGGTGGCATTGAATATGTAGATTAGATAGAATTGATACTTTAAAAAATATCATATGTCTCCAAATATGTAAATTTGACTTTATTTGTATAAAAAGTGTTTTATAATTATATTCATATAATTTCTAGATTTGTCTTAGCAAATACTCTCTGCTATTTTATATAGTCTGCAGTTATTTTAAATGGAGTATCTCTTATTATTTCTTCTTTCAGGGTATTAAACAGTTGGTGATACATAGAAATGCTGATGATTTATGTGAGTTAATTTTACATTGTTCTATTTTGTTAAAATTATTAAATGTTTCAATTAATTTTTTAGTTTAGTCTCTAAGATTTTCCAAATATATCATCATATCCTCTTCAATGGATTTTTTTTACTTTATTTGCTTATTTCTTCTTTCTTCTCAAAGAGGATCAAGACATCAAGGAGATGATGCCATGACATGCAAGTGAATAGGATTTGAAAGAGGAAGGGCTGTGCAAAGTCAACTCCCTCATTTTCCCCTTCAGAGCCACTAGGGTTCAGTGGCCAGATATAGATCAGGATGACTGGAGATGGCCCTAAATGCAATGGGAAACCTTGGCCTTATCAACAGTTTGACTGAGGCTGCATCCATTCAGTGATTAAGGCTAGGCAGAAATTGAGGCAAAAAAAAATTGTCCTCTTTCATCTAGTCCACAGAAATCTCAATAAATAAATAAAATAATCTAAAAGAGAAAGACTCTCAAGGTTTCTGACCAAACCAGAAATGATGGCTATTTATATTCAATCTGAATCAATAAAGACCCAAATTAACTGAGGCTTGGCTTAGGACTTATTGAGATCATTTTTTTACCTCATTACTGTGTCTTTTACTTCTCTTATTATTACTAGAATTTCTAATACAATTGTGAATAATATTGATAATAATACCAGATCTTATTGGGAAGGCTAGCTTATCTCTAATATAGATAATACTTGCTGATAGTTTTAGGTACATGTTTCTTACCATTTTTAGGGAAAATCTATTTATTCCAATACTTTCAAGTGCTGTCAATAGGAATGAGTGTTCTGTTTTGTCAAAAGCTTTTTTGGTCAATTTTTTAAAAGCCCAGAATAGAGTAAACAGTGCTCAATGATTCCATGAGGTAAATAACAAACATTATTAGAACAATGTCCAAAGATTGAACAACTGAAAGAATATATGAGAAATATGCTTCTAAGAACAACTGACTAGCAAAATATGAGAAAAGGAAACCATTTAATATTCATTACATTCTGAAAATATACCCCCCCTCTAAAAAAGAAACAACTTAATTCCATATTTCAAGAATGTACGCCATTAGATAGTGTAGTAGATAGAGCTCTAGCCCTGTAGTCAGAAGGACCTGAGTTCAGATCCAGCCTCAGACACTTAACAGTTCCTAGGTGTATGAAGCTAGGGTCAAGTCACTTAAATCTAATTACTTTGCCACCAGAAAAAAAGAATGTATGGAAGAAAACTTGCCAGATTACCAACAGAAGACAAAATGAAAATAGAAGGAATCTAGCAGTCACCTCCAGTCAAAAATGTCAAAATAATCTCACTCAGAAAGCCATAATCAAAATCCAAATTTTCAAAGTCAAAGAAAAAGTACAGCAAGCAACCAGAGATACCCAGAAAATTAAGTTCCATAGTCAGAATCACAAAATATTATGCAAAAAATACAAAGTAAAACAGGAGCTTTTAAACCACATACCAAAGTTGGGAGTAGGGGGTTAAGTGAGGGAATGATTTATAACCAAAAAGATTATATCATATAAAATTCACTATCATTTTAAAGGGAAAAATTAACTTTTGAATACTCTTTTCCATAAAATGTGAATAGGATAAGATCTTTAAACCATAATCACAGAAGACAAGATGCACAGGAAGGCAAATACATTTGAATAATCTGAGTACCTAAATGATGATCAAGTTATCTAATAGTAGAAGACACCCTTTCCCCTTAAGAATCTTACAATATTCTAGAAACAAAGTCAACCAGTAAGTTGACTTCTATATGTTGAAATACACAGGAGAGCTGCTGAAATACATGGGAGCCACCTAACAGTGTCTGCTTGGAGATCCAACCCAGAATGGATCTTTTCTTGTGAGAGGATGATACAAGAAGACTGAGAGGCAATTGTTGTTCTCTGACCTCTCATTTAAGTGTTTGCTAAGTAGCAGGTACTGTACTAAGCATCAAGGATACAAAAAAAAGATAAAAGGCTGTTCCAGCCCCCCAAATTTAATGAATTTAAGGAGGGTTGGAGTACAATAAATAAACAAATATGTACAGACAAGCTATATAAAAGATAACTGGAAAGAATTGAAAGAGAGAAGACATGGAATTAAAATTGGTTAGAACAGGGAGCAGAGTCAAGATGGCAGAGAATAGACATGTCTTCATCTGACTTCTTCCTGGTGTCCCTCAGATCAATACCAAATCAAGCCTCTGAACTAGTTTTTGAGTGAAAGAAATCATAAATATTTGGAGTGTAACAAATTTCCAGAAGAAGATATTTTGGAAGAACTTCAGAAAAGGTCTGTTTCAATCGGGCAGGGTATGAGGAGGCAGCCAAGCATAGGCAGAGTGCAGGGAATTGGAGCAGTCTGTTTTGGCAAATCTACTGTGGAAGATCTTAGGCAAGGTACAGCAACCTTGACTACTTTGCCCTGGTTACAAGCCAGTGAATCAGCAGACTAGCTGTGAGACATCCAATGCAAATACAAAAGGAAAATAGTGAGCCTCTCTACCCCAGAAAAATGAAGGACACAGCCACACCTACCCAGCACCAGAAGACAGTCAGCAGCACTGGCCCCAGGGCAACCTAAAGCAGCTATCAGCTGTAGAGGAAGCTTGGTACAATCTCCCCTTTGCCCTAAGAGCAGACCTCAACCTTTGAAAAAAAATGAGCAAAAAAAAGGCAAAAAAAACTTTGATCATAGATAATTTTTATGGAGAAAGAGAAGAACAGAGATCAAATGCTGAGGACCCTAAATGCAAATCATCTCCAAATGAAGCCCCAAAAGGTGATATGAGTTGGTCCCCATCTCACAAGGCTCTTTTGGAAGAATTCAAAAAGTATTTTAAAAGAGTTAGAAGAAAAAAAGGGGAAAGGAAAAGAATGGTTGTGTGAAGCCCAGATTAGCTCCCTGAAGGCCTCAGGATCAATTGGAGTCAGGATAAGCAAAAATCCTTGGTCTTTAGAGGGAGAAGTGAAGGGGATGAACAAAACTGCCACAAGTTCTCCACCAACCTCCTTTCTCCTCGTCCTCCTCCAAAGTGACTCTGGCTTGTCTCATTCCACCCTCTAATCCCTCTTACGATTATCTGTATACACCAAAAGATCGAGCCAGCATGGAATAGTGAGAAGGGCCATTTTTCCAAGAATATGCTAATAGAGTTATTATCCAATAGGTGATTAGCCTTAAGTTCTCAGTTGTCTGATTCCAGTGCATCTATTCAAAGTTTCAGCCCTTTACATGATTGAAACAGGTTTCCTGTACAAGATAAGATTTTTAGTTGTGACTTGAAGAAAGTCAAGAAATAGAAACAAGGAGAGAGATCATTTCAGAAATGAGAGATAGCCAGAGAAGATGTACAAAGCTGAAAGATGAGAGTATCTGTTCATGGAGCAGCTAGGAGGCCAGTGTCATTGACTCAGAGTACATAGCAGCAACAAAAAAATGTAAAAAGCCTAAAAAAGTAGGAAATAGGGAGGGGGTACATTATGAAGGGTTTTAATTGTTAAACAGAGGATTTTGTATTTGATGCTAGTTGAAACAAATGGGAGTGAAGGAGAAGACAGTAAAAGAAGATCACTAAGTGATATATGTGGAGGAAGAAGGGAGAGAAGAGAGTTTAGGGAAAGTGGTCTCAATATTTTTCTGTAAAATGAGGCATAATTCTTGGTTGAAATAGTCAGGGAGCAGGAAGATGAAAAGATTTGAAAGAGTCACTGTGGGAGCCGAATAATAAGTTAATAAAAGTTATGATTTGAATATGGTTTTGTAAGAATTCTTAAGAGAAGAAAGAAAATGGAAGGCAAAAGAGAATATATTAAAGAACAAATGAATAGATAGAGAAAAAAACTTACTATTGTTAACAAGAGGAATATACAGACATAAAGGTGGGTGTGGGGACTTTGGAATCAAAAATGAATCACTCTTCTGGAACAGGCAAAAGAAAATTAAAAGCACAGAGTTTAAAAGGAAAAATAATGGGGAAATAAAGATTGAGATGGGAAAGAATGGGATTTAAGGGAGAAGACAGACTTGTAGGAATTTGAATATTTTCATCTACAAGAGAAAAAGATAAATGAATTGAATATTCAATTAAAAAATAAAAATAGCTCAAGTCAAGGAACTTCATCTTAGAATATATTGCCTCAAAGCCCAAATTAGAATTTCTAAAACTTAAAACATTGACAAACAAATTCAAAAACACTCCCCAAAAGCCAGTGAGTTAATAAATAAAACTTGTAGCTACATTGAGGTTAATAAAATAAATTAGCTAATTCAAATTGTTAAGAAAGAGATAAAAGCAATATGTCAAAAAAATTAAGTGAAAAAAGAACTTACAACTGATATAGAGGAAATGAAAGAAATTATTAGAAACTGTTTTGCTCATTTGTATGCCAAAATAATGATAATGGATTAAATGAATATTTGCAAAAATGTAAATTATTTACATTGAGAAAACAATGCAAAATGAAATTAAATAGCTCAATCTCAAAGAAATTGGACAAGCAACCAATGTATTCTCCCCACAGCAAAAACAAACAAACAAACAACCTTCTAGGACCAGAAAAATTCACAAGTGAATTCCCCAATTATTAAAAGAACAATTAACTCTAATGTCCAAAAATTGGGTTGCAAAAATAGACAATAGAAATATTTTATCAAATTCTGTCTATAAGACAAATATGCCTGTGATATCTAAAATAAAATGAGGTGACAGAAAAAAGTCTATAGACCAATATCTTTAATGAATATTGATGAAAAAAATAAAGAATAAGGATTACTTTTAAGAGCCTACAGGAATATATTTGAAAGATAATTCACTGTGATCTTTTTGCATTTATGTCATTAATGCAGGATTAGTTCAACATTTGAACTGTCCTTCCTGTCTGAAATGCTGACCCAACTAATCACTATATCCTGGCTTTCCTGACTTCTTTTAAGTTCCAGCTAAAACCTTGTCTTCTGCAGGAAGTTTTTCCCACTTTCCCAACCCCTCTTAATTTGAATATTCCCCCCAACACACACACACATTTTTTGTATAAGTACCACAGTTCATAAAGTACAGGGGCTGGAGTTAGGAAAACCCAAGTACAAATCTGGTTTTAGTTCTTTGCCACCATAAAAAGAACTGCTAAAAACATCCCATTCATATTCAAAATTATAATTATTATCTGTGAGTTTCCCTTTATTTTTACTCAATATTATCTTTCTCAGTTTTTTTTACTTTATCCCCATTACCTTATTTTCACCCCCCAACTCTCCCACTTCCCATCCCAACTACTTCTCCAAAAGTCCTTCTCACCTTCTACTTCCACATTTACAATCCTAACCCACACATACCACTAAAAGTTCTTTCCCCACTTTTCTTACCTCTTTACATTTTTGCATTAGCAAAGGAGCAGGACATAAAATACACAAATCGCATCAATCTTTCTTCCTATTACTAAAAATACCCTATGAAAGAAAGTAAGTAATAATGTAACTGGAAATGTGGATAACACACCAGCCCTGAAATCAGGAAGACCTGAGTTTAAACCTGGCCTCAGACACTTAATGCTTCCTAGTTATTTGATCCTGGTCAAGTCACTTAAACCTAAGTACCTCACACACACACAAAAAATAATAACTGGAAATGTAAAGGAATTAAGCATTATACTCAACACTTATATAGACATAATTACAAAATAGTAGAGAAATAAAGTATGACAAATAATTAAAGAAATATAAATTGTCAGTAGGATAAAAATAGCACTATTTCCAAAATTCTAGATTTAGTATCATAGCACCTAAATTACCAAAGGGTTACTTTATAAAATCAGAAAATTTTATTTTAAAAATTCATCTAAAGAAACAAAAGGACAAGAATCTTAGGGAAAATAATGGAGAAAAATAGAGATGAATAGTATCAGATTTAACAATGCAATGAAGTAATAATCATCAAAACTGCAAGTTAAAAAATAAAAAAGTTAATCAATGGAACAGATTAGGTAAACAAGACCAAGAAACCAATGAACACAGTAGTATACTGTTAAATACAATCATTGATGTCAATTACTAGAATAAAAATTTCCTACTTAACAAAAACTAGAAAATATGACATGTAGCATCCATCTTCCCACACCTATATATAGTTCACCACCTCTCTATTGAGTTCACACTAAAGTTATATTGGCATTTTACTCTTCAGAGCTTTTTCTTTCGATATTATTTCTTTTAGAATATTTTATATTATTATAGTCATTCAAATAGCTCTCTTGATCTTGATACTTTTGTTCTGTATCTATACATATAAGTCCTCCCTTTCCCTTTAATTATTATTTGTTTTATAAAAACATAGCAATCCTCCATTAACAATTAAATATCACAATTATATAATAGGTCCTTGTTTTATTATCATTTCAATACTATACAAAAAGTATTTCTATGAATATATCTATTTACATGATATCTTTTCCTCTTTTTGACTTCCTTGATGTTTACCTAGTAGGATTATCAAGATCAACATATGTACCTATTAGTGATTTTTCTTAGATGATTCTAAATTGTTTTCTAGTATTTGAACTAATACATAGCTTCTCCTATTGTAATGGGCTGAAGCTCGAGTTGATGCACTGAGGTTCCAAGCATGTGAGGCTAAATAGTAATTGGACCATATTCTATTAATATACATGCTTGGATAAAGAATGGTCCCCACCCACTCTTTGTGCAAGTCCTGATGTGATGTGACGATTTTGTTGGGTGGAGGCAGAGGGGCGGGGAGAGGCAGAAAGAGACTGCTGGCTGGGGTCTTGTCACAGCTGCTCACATTTCGATCGTGATCCTTCTTGCCCTCCACAAAGAATAAAGATAGATTTTCCCCTAACCTGAATTCCTGACTCCGGCTGATTTTAAATACGCAGTCATCACATCCTATCTTAGTAGGTCTTTATTCATTGGAGAATTATTCACACTCATTCACAGCTACAGGTGGCTGTCTGTGTCTGGGAAAGTTAAGAGGATGGCTTGTATAAGCAAAGGTAAAATACTGACTCAATTACCCTTTTACTTTTCTGGACAGGAAATTTCCTCACCTGATTACCTCTGAGCCTGGCTTTGAATAAAGCCCTATGAATAAAGAAACTTTGCTGTCTAACTGGTTGATTAAACATGACCTATGCCTAGAACCAAATGTTTTTTTTTTTTGCTTGTTTGTTTTGTTTTTTTGTCCCTGTTATAGCCTGTGTTAGATCATTTTGTACCTTTGAAGGGAGGATCTGCCTATTGTTATAACCAGATCCCTTTTCTTTTTATACCATATTTCTGTTATTAAAGTAGTTGATTGGTGACAGTTTTGTCATTGCATTACTGAAATCTATTTAAATATTAATACTAAAACATCTGTTTTACTATACTGAGATACATATATGAAAGATTTTATTGTTTTCATCTGAATTTGTAGTCAGCTTTATAATGTGGACAACTAAGTAAATTGATTCTTAAACTTGAAATCTCTTACTAACAATTATATATTCATGTATAAGATTAAACTCTTGAAGTATCTCATTATTTCAGGATGATAAAAACATAAAATATTTATTTCTAAAACAAGGAAGAGTAAAAATATGTAAATGTATTTGAAAAAAATTTTGCTAGAGTGGAAAACTTTGAGGAAAAAATAAGATTGGCCTCTTGAAAAATCTAAGGATTGAGATGAAAGCAATTGGATTGCAAATATTTTCAAATATGAAATACAGAGTTTGCTCATGTTTTAGGTATAACCTCTGAAAAATTAGAGTAAGTGTTGTTTTTAATGTGAAATTGCATTAATAAATATAGATTTTTAAATCATTTTTCTCTTTTTAACATCTCTAGAAATAGTAAGAGAAATATTCATTTCAGGACTTCATGAATCCCTTTCAAGAACAGGATTAGGTCCATGAGGTCTTAAAAAATTTTCACCATATGAACTGATTACATTTTGTTGTTGTTTACTAAATTATGAAGTATTATCTAGGGAATCTCTGCAAGTGACCTGGAACCTGAAGATGATCAAGAAAATGCCTCCACAGACTTGACCTGATTTATATGCATCTGTTTGAGAGATGCACAAAAAATGCTTACCAGACCTTGAGAATTATAGATGCTATCAAAAGACTTGACACCCCTAAGGCTACTGCTACATTGGATTTCTTTATTTACTTATAACTTTGCTCATTGTTTTCATCCTATTTGTATTATGGACCTGCTCTCTATTCCATAAGTTGCTTGTCACTTTTGTTTGGACTAATATTAATGTCAAAACGGAGGCCTTTTTACAGTATGGTCATGGTTTTCCCATGGTGTTTATACAGAAACACTTCATGTAATCTCGAGCTGCCTTTATTGTTAATAGTCTAACTCCTTGTGGAAGAAAACTGTGATGAGGGAATAAAGTCATAAGGGGATAAGTGAGTATCCTACAATTTGAACACTTACAGAGTGACTAAATCTATGGTTTACAGATATTTTGGAATATATAACTTTTTATAAGTTAAAAGATCTGTTTGAGGGTTTCTGTTATTTGTCCTCATAAGATTGTATCTTTTTTTATGTTTATGTGCCTCCTTTGGTGCAAGGATCTCCAAGCAAAGATTAGGATGATGTGATCAAAGGTAAAAGAATGGCATAAAGCTGATGGTAGTGCTGCACACAATGATGGTTAACAGCAAAGGTGAGATTATTATGAAGGATCAGTCACTACTGTCAAGTCAGCCCAAGTGACCCTAATGTTTCCCATCTCCTTGTCTTTTTCTGTATCTGTCAGGTAGCTCATAGGGATTGTCCTCTGAGTACATGTTAGTTTGCTGACAAGTAAGGGAGGATTTGAGACACAACATCCTCTTTTAGAAACTTGTGTCTAACTCTGAGATCCCACTACACACCTGTCAGATTAGCTAAAATGACAGGAAAAGATAGTGACGAATGTTGGAGGGATTTCAGGAAAACTGGGACACTGATGTATTGTTGGTGGAATTGTGAATATATCCAGCCATTCTGGAGAGTGATTTGGAACTATGATCAAAAAGTTATCAAACTGTTCATACCCTTTGATCCAGCAGTGCTACTACTGGGCTTATATCCCAAAGAGATACTAAAGAAGGGAAAGGGGCCTAGGTGTGGCAAAATGTCTGTGGCAGACCTGTTTGTAGTGGCTAGAAACTGGAAACTGAGTGGATGCCCCTCAGTTGAAGAATGGCTGAATAAATTATGGTATATGAATGTTATGGAATATTATTGTTCTGTAAGAAACGACCAACAGGATGAATACAGAGAGGCTTGGAGAGACTTACATGAACTGATGCTGAGTGAAATGAGCAGAACCAGGAAATCATTATACACTTCAACAACAATATTGTATGAGGATGTATTCTGATGGAAGTGGTATCTTTGACAAAAAAAAGATCTAATTCAGTTCCAATTGATCAATAATGGACAGAATCAGCTACATGCAGAGAAGGGAAATATATACATTTTTGTTTTTCTTCCCAGGTTATTTTCATCTTCTGAATCTGATTTTTCTTATGCAACAAGATAACTGTACGGATCTGTACACATATATTGTATTTAAGATATACTTTAACATGTTTAACACGTATGAGACTGCCTGCCATCTAGGGGAGGGAGTGGAGGTAGGGAAGGGAAAGGGTGGAACAGAAGTGAGTGCAAGGGACAATGTTGCAAAAATTACCCATGCATATGTTCTGTCAATAAAAAGCTATAATTTAAAAAAAGAAAAAAGAAACTTGTATCTATCAGGACTATCTTGTACTTATTATGAATATTGTCTAGAAATAGCAAAAGGCAGTTTGAAATCATTACCTTGCCATACACAGATGTTTTTTGCCTTGGGTACTGCAATAAGCTCATTTAAATTTTCTCTCCTTAGATTTGCTTCATTATTGAGAATTAGACCCAAACAAAGACTTTCTTTTAACAGAACCATGTGATGATAGGACATTGTTTGAATTTGTATTGTCCTACTTACATTAGTAATTTCTTAAGTCAAAAATATGTTTTACATTATCTTGATTTACTATATACCCCTTGGAAACTCAGTACACATAAAATGTTGAAATCCCTTTTCCCCCAAAGGAAAGAGATGAGCTAACCAGGAGAAAGGGTAAATTTAAAAATCAGATAAAACTTTTATCATCCTGTAGTCCAACAAGCACTCTTTTGCCTCATCATGAATTCAACTCTTCTAAAAATCTTCAGGTTTTTCCATTGTTTCTATAGCCTTTTTAAAAAATGTGCATGCATGAATGCTTGCCATCAATCTGGTGAATGAGAAGTTTGATAACATAATTTTCTAGATTGTCAAGATACAGTAACAACTTAGCTTAAAGCTTCTAATTAAATGAACCATGACATGCTGCATTTATTAAAATACAATGCAAAATTTTGACAAAAATGTATTCATGCCTAAAGGTAACATGACATGATTATAAAGGTTATTGAACTGAAACATTTACTATTTTTATTCTAGAAAAATATGTGAGTACAAAGTGTATCATCTTTACACTAAATCTAGGCACTGGGAAAAGAGAAGATTCTTAATAAATGAATATTTTTTAAAAATAGTAATAACATCTCTAAAACTGACCTCAGGATGAAATAATTGGAATGGAAAGCACTTGATAAGTGCAGATGTACTAAAATAAAGATAAAGATCTAGAATTCTGGCTAATAGTTCCAACAGTTATTCATTTCAGCCATCAATGAGGATTTGTTCTCTTTTAATTTTATTCTTTCACTCACCCCATCTCCCCAGACTAAAATGTCAACTTAGCCAAACTTAGCCAAACTTAACCAAAGTGTTAGATATGTATATTAGTATGGTTTAGTGAAATGAAGTCTTGATTTCAAGTCAAGAGATTTTAGTTTGAATTTCTTCTCCCACACTATAATACCATTTGGAGCTAGACGCAGACTTGCAGATAATTTAATCAAATCCTTTCATTGTACTGATGAGGAAAATAAGTCTTTGAAAGATAAACTTACTTTCCCAAAGTCATAAGAACATAGAAATATCCTACTTTTATTTCTATTTTATCACCAAGGTTGAATAATCTATAGTTTGTTCCCTCAAGACCTCAGCTCTGGCTTTTTATATCTCAGGCAGGAAGGATGACAGCATTAGCTTTTCTTTTTTTTTTTTTTTCCTATTCTTCCTGATATACTAGATTTCCTTTGTAAGAAACTTCATCCTAATCTATGGAAATCATACAATATATTTTACAAAACTTTGTTTCGGCAAGATAGGCCAAGGCAATGGTCATTTCCTAATAATAATCAAATAGCTCTGGGATTTGGAAGTCCCCAATTTCTTTTTTGAACTCAAAAGATTCCTCTGAGGGTTGCTTTTCCTGGTGACTCAGATATTTTCCTGGTCTTTGCATAAGCAAATAAGCTCATCAAAACTTTGCAACCTTTACAAGGTACAAAGTATTAAATGATATACTCCCATCTAAAAAGGATTCATATTCTAAAAGGTACAATTAAAATCTGAATGGGATTTCCACTTCCTTTGCATTATCACTATACCTTGTTCTTTGCAACCTGAAAATTTCTGAAATTTAAAATTTTATAAAGCTTCTATTTTTTGACAGCTACCCCATCATTTTCTTTACAAAAATTTAAAGTTTACTGGGTTAAATTTGAAGAGATAATGCCATTACATAGCCCAGAATGACTATGCATTTGAAGGCCTTTAAAAAAAACAAAACAGTGACAATTCATTCTCTCTGTAACAGGAGCTAGCAGTTTAGCAAAAGCTATTCTAAGACAAATCCAGGAATTATATAAACACAGTTACAAAATACTATCAGACAAATAAAAAAATATTTAAGGAACTGGGTCAATATTAATTTCTCATCAGTTGGTTCAACCAATTTAATAAAAATGATCATTCTACCTAAGGTAATTTACTTATTCAGTGCAATACTAATCAATCTACCAAAAATTATTTTATGAAGCTGAAATAAAATGATAATATTTTTTCTGGAAAAATAAAAGTTCAAAAATATTAAGGAAATATAAAAGAAAAAATATGAAGGAAGGCAGTCTGTATCACCAGATATCAAGCTATATTACAAAGCAATAATCATAAAAACATTTGACAAAAATTTCTGGGAAAACTGGAAAGCAGTGTGGAAGCAACTAGACATAGACCAATATCTCATATCATATATAAATATAATGTAAAAATGAATAAATTATTTAGACATACAGGGTGATATCATAAGTAAAGTAGGAGTGTATGACAAAATGAACCTGTCAGGTCTATGGATAAGAAAAGAGTTTATGACCAAACAAGAGAAAGCAAAGATTATAGTAAGGAAAATAGATAATTTTGATCACATGAAATTGAAAAGCTTTTGTTATACAGGAAAATCAGAAGGAAAACAGGAAACTGGAGAAAATTTTACAACTAATTTTTGTAATAAAGGCCTAATTTCTCAAGTATGTAGGGAACTGAACTCTTATAAAAATAAAAGCCATTCTCCAATTGATAGTCAAAGGATGTAAACAAGCAGTTTTCAGATGAAGAAATCAAAGCTACCAAAAGTCACATAAAAACACTCTCAATCACCACTGATTAAAGCAATGTCAGTGAAAAAAACTGTGAGATATCACCTCATCTCTATCAAATTGACTAATATGACAAAGAAAAAAACCGATAACTTCTGGAGGGCATGTAGAAAAATTGGAATACTAATACACTGTTGGTAGAATTATAAACTATTCCAACCATTCTAGAGAGGAAAAAAATGGAACTATGCACAAAAAGCTTTAAAATTGTGCATATTCTTTGATCCAACAATAGCACTACTCCCAAAGAGTTTCCCCCAAAAGGGGAGAAATACCTGCATATTCTAAAATAGTTATAGCAGCTCTTTGTGGTGACAGATAATTGAAAGTTGAAGGGATATCCATCAATTGGGGAATGGCTGGACAAGTTATAGTATATGATTCTAGTGGAATATTATCATGCTATAAGAAACAGAGTAGATCCAGAAAAATCTAGGAAGATTTATATGAACTGATAGAAAGTAAAGTGTACAGAAGCAGAAGAACTTTGTACACAGTAACAGCTATATTGTAAGGATGATCAGCTGTGAAAGACTTAGCTATTCTGATAAAGACAATGATCTAAAACAATTCCAAGACCTGTCTTGAAAAAATGCTATCCATTTCTAGAGAGAGAAGTGATGAACTCTGACTACATATTGAAATATATTTTGGTTTTACTTTATTATTTTAGAGTTTGTGTTTTCTTTTGAACCATGGCCAAAATGGAAATAACTTTAGATGTATAATACTATCACATTACTTGTCTTCAACAGAGGTGAGAGATAAGCCTTGAGGAAAGAATTTAGAACCCGATATCTTTTTTTTTAATCAATGCTAAAAATTTTTGTATGTAATTGGAAGCAAAAATAAATGAATAAATAAAATGGAGGGAGGAAGGGAATAACCTAATTCCTGAAAGATGGGATTTTTTTTTCTCTACCTTTCTTACCCGTTAGCTCTTATTCTTTTAAAATCTACTCAACCATAAGGAAATACTACATTTAGTGAGGAATAGACACATATACTCAAGACAGGGATAGAAACAAAAAGAGAGCAGGAAGCAGTTTTTTTTTTTAAAGAGAATGATCTGGAAGGATAGAAAAACTAAGGACTTAAGAAAGAATTAACTTTAGCAATGGAGAGCTAAACTGAAGAGAGGGAATGATTCAAGAAGGCTAATTCCTATCAGAAGAGAAACTGTATTGAGAAGAAACAAAAAAATTCCAAGAAGAGAGAAAGGAAAGGCCCTGAAGGTCGAGAGATATACATTGTCCAAGATTTGCTAACTACCCATACTTTAACATAGATCATACTTCAAGCTTGTATCTACTCTTCCCACACCCATGTGGAGAAAGTTTTATGGAGAGAATATTTTTGTAGTATGTTTTACTGTACCATCTTAGAAAGTGCCCCTTTGTATTATTGTATTGGAAGTCCATACTAAAAGAGCTACAAAAATAGTATATCCCTGAGGACTCAATATACCAACCTATTAAGTTGGGGAAATTATTCCCAAAGAAGAAGAAGAATCTTATGATGATAAAGCAGATCCAGAGTAGTATGCCCTATGGTACGTGGCTAGTTAAAGAAACATTATGCAAAACTAATATAAAAATTACTTTAAGATAGAAATAAAATCTTTTCAATTTGTAAACATATAATATTCCATATGATTACAAGTAAAGACATATAATAAGCAGAATGGAATACAAAAACTACATTTACTTCAATAGATCATTACATGTTTATGAAGGACAAAAATGCTATTGAACTCTAACTCTTGTATTATATAATATAGATAAAAAGAAATAGTATTGGAAAAAGCAACTTTGGAGTGTTTTGTGGCTTCAAGTAGTCTGTTCCTAGTAGAGTTTGCAAACTTAGTTTTGCTTTATGTGCTTCTGTTCTCAGAGAATTTAAAACTGCAACATGTTACAGATAGATGAGGAGATATAAATTGTATTTAATGATTAGGTCTCAGAAGAGAAGTCAGAAGCAAGACTTAACTTCAAAGCATTTTTAAGATTATGCTAGGAGTAATCTATATTTTTGTCTTAGTGTGGTTATATCAAATTTCTGCTATGACAGAATTTCTGAGATGACAGTTTATTCAACTTTAAACCTCACATGTCTGAAAGTCCTGATTTATGATTATCTATGACATACATAAACATATATATGTGCAT